>NC_142410.1:8474121-8812871 GCF_059441095.1 Idiotropiscis lumnitzeri
AAGCCAATTAAGCATGTAATGGATGGGCAGCCCATCATCCAAAGCTAATGAACTGAGCATTTACGTTACAGTGATTGGGATTTTTGGTTCACACGAACATAACGTTGCTTTTCTCCTAATGCAAAGAAAAATATTAGACCACTCACAAGCATCTCGGAGTAATCTAGAAAATCATGTACAGAAGCTCACCATGAAAAAAAAAAAAAACGTCCAGGTTTCTAATTTAAATCACTAGGCCACGCCCCCTTCTGTGCACACAGATGTTCCTGAGTTACCATTCATTTTTAATACATTTATAAAAATATCAGAGTTATGATCTTCGTCATGGAACAAATTCATTGTCGTCACACAATCGATGCTATTGTGTTTTTATAATGCCATCGTCGGTTTTTCTTGTGTAGCGCGGTCTCAAAACTTTTAATACACTATTCATTAATGTGCTACTTCAGCAGATTGTGCAGCAAAGATAACCTCAGACTCACGCAGCGATGTAATGCCCCCAGCCCATTCCACCACCACCGCCGCTGCCGCCTCCAACACCTCTCGTTTGGGAGCGGACCCCAAAAGACAAGAAAGCAATTATTTCTCTACCTCTGTTCTCATTTTCAGGTAGGCTACTCTCTCGCTCCCTCTCAATCCCACACCAATGAGAAAAGGAGGAAGAGGAGACAAGCTGCGGGTGTTGACGGCGGATGGGAATGCGAATGGAGAACTACTGCGGGTTTTAAGCTTTCGAGCCGTCTTTCTTCAACCCGCACCTTCGACGGAATGGCGATATTTAGCTACGCGGCATTCACACTTTGCAGCTGCTGCCCGACCTATCGTCTGAACGGAGACCGTTTTCGACACACTCGGAGAAATGTTTTATGATATTTAAAATAAATAAATAAGTATATAAATAAATAAATAATTTAAAAATAATAATAATAATAATAATAAATAAATTAATTATTGAATAAATAAATAAATCATGTATTAATTAATAAATAAATAAATAAATTACTTAATTAATAAAAAAAATAAATAAATCATGCATTAATAAATAAATAAATAAAGAAAGAAAGAAAGAAAGAAATCCTTGCAGAGGATAAAGAATACATGACAGGACTGTTACATTACAATACTACATGTAGTCGCAAGTTCAATCTGACGTTTGACAGGTTATAAGCACCGCAGCATCGATGCTAATTAGCATTAGCATTTAGACAACGGACTGGAAAGCTAATCTATGTGGTTGTTTTAAATACGCAAGGTGAAATTGTCAATTTCGTTGCGATTGACAGTGAATTGGAAGTGCACAACAAATATAAAAAATAATTATTATGCATCGCTTTGAAACATTTGCGTGTTCTGGCTTCCTTTTGTGAGCTCAGCCGCTCAGCACAGGAAAAAGCAAAACGGGGCCAACTGGTTGAATGCTGTTGCAAAGAATTTCAATTTTGCAGCGGCTGTGCGACAATGCGGGCCAATACAAAGCGTTTATCTGGTGTTATTAGGGGCATCCAGATACAAGATATCAACACACTTGCGTATGTAACGTGAGCTGCTTGTCATATCAGCCGCTACGTTCTGCACACGGAGACTTCGGCAGAACGGTGCTAAGGGAGAGCTGAACACATGACTTCAATGAAAATAATAGTCTTTTTTTTTTTTTTGCTCATCTTGCTCCTCATCCTTCTCTGCCATCATCTTTCAATCTCTGTCCCTGTGTTTTTTTTTTTTTCTGATTGATACACTCATTTCATGAAGATTTCACGCTTGACGAATCCCAAATGGCTCTGCTCTCACGACAAACAGATCAATTTTTATACACTTCAAAGTTGCTGGTCTTGAAAATGGTTTGGGACCATCTTCGAGACACTTTAGCTTTTCAAATGTTATTGACGACTGTAACGCGGCGTAATACTTTGCGATTGACGTGAGATCACCCTCCTTCGACAACTGTCCTTTAACCATCACTCCGTTTTCTTGTCCAGGCGCACACCATCAAATGGAGAGTTTTCAATGAATAAAACGCAAATTTTCGGAATGTGGGAGGGATCGGGTGAAAACGCACACACAGCACATTGAGAACATAAACTCCAGACACGAAGGCCAGAGCCGCACAATGTCACAATAAAAGCCATCCACTCCTTTGTTATTGTCAAGCAAGGTGCTGTCGATTTCCGAAGCCGACGATAGCCGCAATGCGGTTGGGCCATCCACTTTCGTTAACGGATCAACCTTGACGCTTGACGAGTTGTCTCACGTTGCTAAATGATCGTCTCGCACTGTAAAACTCACCTACGGGAAAATGGACTATTGTTTATTTAAACACCAAAAAGTTCCGGCAACAGACTGAAAATTTTAAAGAGGAAAAAAATGCATTATTTCAATTTATTTATTATTCAAGGCTGGAAAAAAAAAATAATCTACATTAATACTTTATTCATGTCAAGATGCTAATTCTCTCGGTTGTATTATGCCAATATTAAACCCGCAAGCTAGCAAAATGAGTTTAAAAAAATAAATAAATAAAATAAAACGTTTAAAAAAAAAAAAAAAAAAAAAAAAACGCGTGTAAAAGCCAGGAAACCAAAAAAAAAAAAAAAAAAGGTTGTGCTGGCTTAATGCTAACATGTGACACATGCTAAGGCAGGCTAACGAAAATGAGCAAATTTCACTTCAACACACAATCCTCACGGCCATAAATTGTCTTTGCTTTTTGGGAGCAACAACTATAAGACTGCCGATCAGTTGAGGACCTTTTTGCCTCTTGTACAAGCTCTTAACTCTCAGAGCTCAAAGCCGCCTTTATTATGCTAAATCTGACTTGCCTGTGAAGAAATTAAAAATAAATAAATAAATAAAAAAAGTATAGCGGCTCCACAGATGATGCATACTGTTTTTCAAACAGTAAAAGACAGCATGGAACTTCAGAGGAACACGCAGACCCCCCCCCCCCTTAGCAATTAAAATACATGTATCCAGCGTGCGGCGACATTGTCGAGAGAGCGCACGGTCGCGCTTTGATCGCAGCGGGATGCCGCCGACGGGAGGTGAGCTGAGCGCCGCATTTCCATGGCAGCAAGGTGAACCTGCGCACTGCTTTGTGGACGTCGAGCGGGCGCAAAGGCTAACAGCTTTGGGGTTAGACGTCATTTTTTTTTTTCTTCCCATTTGATCTGATTTATGTTGTTCAGAGAAGAATAAAGGTCGCGCTGCGGTTCAATCCGACTGTACAGTTTGCACTTCTGCCGCAGTAACATTTTCATAGTGCCGACGCAGGAGTTCTTTATTTAAACAAAGGATGCACAATTCATCGTTTAATGATGTGATGCGATGTGATAATGCAGGACTTTTTTTTTTTTGGGACTAAGTGCAGCTTGTTTTATTCAGGCGGGTGCGCGGCGGCAGAAAAAGCACAATTTTCTCCATGTGTGCGACATGAATGAAAAATGAGCGAGGCCTTGGGGGCTGCATGTGCGTATCGCGGATGACATCGTTTACCAGTCGACTAAATTCCGAGCGGGCGTCCTCTCGGTTCACCGCCATGGTGGCTCGTGCTTAGGAGAGCGACGACTCGTAACGCGGATTTCAGGAAGGAGGTGCGGTAAAGACAAGGGGGTGCGAAAGGAAAAGGGTGTCTATAAATGCTACAAGATGGTGGTAAAGCACTATTTTTGTCTAAAAGACACTCCACAACTCACTTCAACGCAGTTCCTTGTTGCCAAGATGGCGGCAAAGCACTAATTTTGTCTAAATGGAACTCCTCCTCATACTCCAACATAGTTCTTGACATCAAGATGACACAAGATGACGGCAAAGCACTATTTGTGTCTAAAAGAAACTCCACAACTCACTTCAACGCAGTTCCTTGTTGGCAAGATGGCGGCAAAGCACTTATTTTGTCTAAATGAAACTCCTCCTCTTACTCCAACATAGTTCCTTGACATCAAGATGCCACAAGATGACGGCAAAGCACTATTTTTGTCTAAAAGAAACTCCACAACTCACTTCAACGCAGTTCCTTGACGCCAAGATGGCGGCAAAGCACTAATTTTGTCGAAATGGAACTCCTCCTCTTACTCCAACATAGTTCCTTGACATCAAGATGACACAAGATGACGGCAAAGCACTATTTTTGTCTAAAAGAAACTCCACAACTCACTTCAACGCAGTTCCTTGTTGCCAAGATGGCGGCAAAGCACTAATTTTGTCTAAATGGAACTCCTCCTCTTACTCCAACATAGTTCCTTGACATCAAGATGACACAAGATGACGGCAAAGCACTATTTTTGTCTAAAAGAAACTCCACAACTCACTTCAACGCAGTTCCTTGACGCCAAGATGGCGGCAAAGCACTTCTTTTTATCAAAATTAAACTCCTCATCTTACTCCAATATAGTTCCTTTCCCTAAAATAAACCCCACAATTCACTTCAACTCATTTCCTTGATGTAAAGACGGTGGCAAAGCACTATTTTTGTCTAAATTAAACAGATTTCCTTGAGTTTGAGCAATTTTTGTTCACTTTTAATATTTTTTTTTTTTTCAACAAATCCCTTTTTGAAATAAATTGTTGAATATTTAACATTTGGTTATCACGGTTTTTAATTTGGTTGTTAAAAATATCCAAAAATGAAACGCGGGGTCAATTTTGTGCACGTAATAAAAGGTTGATGTGATGATACATATATGTATGTGAGGGAACATATCTCCAATGTGGCCCGCAGGGAAACGAGTTTGACACCACTGCATTAAAGCGCGGATTATGTTAAGGCTTTCCTAAAATATGATTCCGAGCAAGGCAAACGCGGCAAAAGTGGCTGTGAGCAGCATAGCAAAGTCATCACTGGGGGGGGGGGGGGGGGGGGTCGTGCGAGTTCAAATCAGTCAGGAAAAGTTCATGCTAATACAAGAACAGATGACAATCCATCCATCTTCGATACTAATTGCTAGTCAGTAAGAGGCCACACTCATTTGCAGCATGGAAACGCTTTCAAATTTTTCAAAGATATCAGTGGCATTGTGAAGCAGTATTTTTTTTTTTTTTTTTTTAAAGAATTCATGCAAGTGAGCTGACAGCAGACACAGAAGCAATGCTGGTCAGTGGTTAGAAACATCTCTTATTACACAGAGAAACATCGATATCTGCAGAAGATGAGCTTTCTAATTGATTTTGCAACACCGGATAGACGCGCACGCGGGCGAGATCGGCCCAAAAAGTCAGGCGGTTGTGAATGTTTAGTCACAATCGATTGGGTGTTATGCGGAAAGGTGGCAAAAGTGGGATCAGGTTAAAAATGGCTCAGGCCACTCCAGTCAGAGAAGAGATTGCGATAACCTTGCAATAGCGTTCAAGGACGATGGTCGCCATAGTAACAGGGGGCGGGGGAAAAAAAAAATGTGATCTCTAGAAATGAATTGCAAATGTTTCACAGTTTTAGTTTTATTGTTAGCCACCTCTAGTGTAGATCAGTTCTTCCTAATTCCACAAGATTAACAAAAAGTGTTAATTGTGATGCGGGCATCCAACATGTGACAACATCACTTCGTAATTAGAAGCAAGCCGTAAAGTGAGGGCTTGCGCAATAACAACAGCGCAATGTGTCATTAAAAGATATCCGCAAGTCTTTACCTTCATTCGTCTCCCGCGGCGACCGCAGGTGGCATCCGGTCAAGCGTGGCCGAGCCAGATGACAACGTCGTTGTGCCCCCGAGGTGGAAGGTGTGGGAGGCTGTGCTTCGATAAGACGCAGTCCTGGAAAAATGAAATGATGGAAGGTTTTACATTAAATTATTATTATTTATTTTTTTTTTTTAATTTGCCTAATCTTCCCAGTGGTCATCACGAGTATTATCACTCCACATAAAATATGACCAGTCTCCATTTTGCAATGATTTCCCATCCAAGATTTTACATAACACAACCGCCATTAGCAGGTGACACTCATCAACTACACCATAAATGACGATTTGATATGGTAATATACAGGAATGGAGAAGGAGTTTTTTTTTTTTTGGGGGGGGGGGGTGAGGCGGGCATTTTTACACACAACAAAACCTGAGATACTCTTTTGTTTTCTTATTATGCAACTCACTTGGTTTCAGAAGCTGTGATGTCATTTTCAGTCGACAGAAGGGACAAAATGGCCGCCACCTGAGATGGCTATTTTACTGCTTCATTCATTTTCTACAAACAAAATATTAACCAGAAGTCGTGTTTACACTATTTAATGCGCATAGAATATATTCATGTAAAAAAAAAAAAAAAAAAAGGAAAAATCAGGTGACTTCCCCTTTAAGATAAGCAATTTATTATTTTTTTCAGACTTGCCACTACTTGATTATGAGTTGTTCGTGTTCTAGATATGTGTGAACTTTATTTCATGAAACCCTGACTGCACATGCCACCGTTTGATACAGGCGGAAAGGTTTGTAGAGTTTCAAGGACAAGCATGAGGGGGGGGGGGGAGAATCGGAAGGGTCTGGTTTGAGAAGAGATGGGGGCCGTGTAGGCGTCGGGTGGATCTAAAAATGAGGAGATGAAAGCAAAGCATGATGGGAGTGAAAGAAGAAGAGATGAGAGTCGTAACGCCGACTGGTCTTCAAACATTTACCCTTGCATGCCTAAGTTAGGAAGGGGGGGGGGGGTTCTATTACAGTGGTCTTTAATGGCTGTGTCACAGTCTATTAACTGCATTCATCTTTGCCTTCACTATATAGCGGCGTTGAACAAAGACAGATGAGTGGCGCTCTCGGTATTTCCACGCACCGGACAAGGTGGAGGACACGCTTCTTATTCGGCGTACTCAGCACAAACATTGGAATATACTGCGCCAAAACATGCATGGCAATACATTCATCTTGCTGTCCAGTACGCTAACGAGGAAGTGAAAGCCAGCCGCATCGCATGCAGATGTGAAAGAAAGCGTGGTGGTGTTAGGACATATCAGCGTCATGACAGATATGCATTATACACACGTGTGCGTGTGTGTGTGTGTCTATGAGGTATATTGCACACAATGTTTGCATTTCTTCAGGTTTTTCCTGGGCCACTTGTGAGGCCGGAAATGTCATTCACTCCCCACAAAGACTAAACGCATGCGCACAAAAAAAAAAAAAAATCACTCGCAGACACCCAAAATCCTCTCGCTGGTCAAAAAAAAATCTCATTAACCCAGCTAAAAAAAATAAAAATAAAATTAAATTAAATAAAAAATAAAAAAATTTAAAAAAACTTGCCAACACTCGCCAAAACTGTCAACGTACATAAAAATACAAAAAAAAACACAAGCTAAATAAATAATAATAAAAATTAATAAATAAATGAATAAAATGAATACCTCACCATTACTATGACTCTTATACTCACCCAAAAATCTCATGCAAAACTTTCACTCACATTAAAAATAAATAAATAAATGAATTCTAAGATTAATGGAGACAAAATATCAGGTTCACCAAAAATCTCTCACACACAAAAAATATATTAAAATAAATAAATCACTCGCACCTAAAACCTCTTACCTCACACTCGCCAAAGAACATCTCACTCTCACCCAAAAAAAAACATCTGACACAAAAAAAGTCCAAAAAAGATGCACCCTCAAAAAATAAAAAATAAATGCACACCAATCAAAATTTAAAAGCACCCAATAAAAGAACTTTACCATCAAATAAATGAATCGCAAGTATCCAAAGACCTCCTGAAGAGAGATAATCCTACCAACAAAGCACGGCAAAACTTTTGACAAGTACGAATCTAAAGAAGAACATTTGCGCTGACATTCCCCAAGTCACGTTTCACAGCGAAAAAAGAAAGACATGGTGTACCCTTGAAAATAATATCTTTTTAACACTTTTCTGCGACGGCACACCCAGTACAATATAAAATGAAAAAAAATAAAATAAAGAAGCAAGAAAGGTGATTCAATGCGTCTCGTCAGTGTCACAAGGAACAGATTTCACGGGGCAGGTTTCAAATGACAACCCAAACCATTAAGCCTAATAAATCATTTTGGGGTCGCGAGAAAAAGAAGTATGATGTGGAAAGAGTCGGCTCAAATTTGAGCAGTTTTAAAGGGAAAGTCAAGTCCTTAAAAAAAAAAAAAAAATGTTCTATTTGCCTTTATTAGTCTAAACATGGCATTCTGATTAATGTTGCGTTTTTGGAATATGAGTTAAGCATTTTTAGCCACCTCGGGGGCGGCCATTTTGTCACTTTTGTCGACTAAAAAAACAATTTTTTTTTAAATGACATCACAGTTCCTCAGAGGTCATTTAACGACCAATCACGGCTCACCTTTTTTTCTGAACCCGAGTCACGATTTGATCGCGACCTGAGCTACTGTGATGTCATTTGCAATCGACAGAAAATGGCCGCCACCTGCCGCTCAAATATCAATCAGAATGCCGTGTTCGATAGATTTGATTCTATGGAGCATCATTCCTCGTCCTAACATTCGAGAGCGGCTTACGTCCGATCTGAACGAGCCAGCCTCACCCGTTCGAATTCTCCGGTGGCTCTCGCTGGCTTGGCTTTAACTCATTTAGAGCGGCTTTTAGGCCCCTCTCCGCTTTCAAAATGGACGAAGCATAATCAGTATGACGTGGCGCTACTACATGACGAATGGCTTCGGCGCGGGGGGAGATAAACCACAGAGGAGCGCTCTTCATCTCTCTTGCAATATGCCCCCCCCCCCACCCCACCCCTCTGTAAATGATTATAACCTAATTCAAAGCAGAATATATGAAACCCCCCCCACCGTAATGGGACGGAACCCCGGAGGCGATCAGTCTGTCAAAGGCGTTTTATTTTACGCTTCCTCGTCCCCGCCTTCATCGACCCCGCCCTCGTCAAGATTTATCAAAAGCTAATTAAGCTCAAAACAATGAAATAACTCATGTCAGCTTATTGCGCGTGCCTCTTGGCGAGAGGATCTTAACCCCCCCCCCTCAAAAAAAAAATACATAAATAATCATATCTGTCATTTTCCCGTTAATGAAAAAAGTTCGCTGGCACATTTAGGTCCAATTTAATTTGTATTAATTCTCTGTCAGCCCTTGTTAGCGGCATTATTAAAGTGTCTCGCAAGGAAGAACAAGACAGTTGTGTGAAGCTTTGCTATCATTTAACAGCTTTAAGCACACACCAAAAAAAAAGTACATGCAAGTAGCAAAAACATTGTTGCATAATTAATACAGAATTTTTTTTTAATCTCAATTAAAAGAGGCAAATTTATATCTGTTCGTTCATACAAATCGCTCGCGTGATCGTTGATGCTAATGCTAATAGCATAGCCTGGCTGGTTCGCAAATCTAAAAATAAATTAATTAAAAAAAAAAAAAAAATGGAAAATGGTTGGAGGTAAACGTGACTTTTATTTTTCATGGTCAACTATTATAAAGTGAAAACTTGACTTTTCAAGTCTTCCCGCTGACCGTGCAGATTCAAAGTCCAAGAAGACAAATGGGGCGAGACAACTTGATCTATTGCTATGCTATCACACACAACTGGTATGATAATGTTTTTTTTTTTTTTTTATGAAGACGACATTTTGACAGGTAACAAAGGCAAAAAAAAAAAAAAAACATGCGATAAGAAAGAATCATTACGGAACTGCATTTATCAGGCTAGCTGTGTTGTCATCGCTAACTGGGACTTTTTTTTTTTTTTTTTTTTTTTGCCTGGACCAGAAAATGGATAATCTTGCAACGTGAAAATGTACGCAGGTTTCAAGGTTAATTATTCACAACTTTCATGTCAACTGCTGTAATTTTTTTTTCTGTCATTGAGAAAAAAATCTGCCTGAAGAAAACATTCCCAAAACTGCCTGAGCTGACATGTCCTGAAAACCGGGATTGTATATGTGTGCAAATAAAACATCTAGATAGAAAATGTAAATTAAATTTGAAAAAAAAAAAAAAAAAGAATAGAATGAAACAGAATTTAAAACAGTTGATAATTCCCAAGAAGTTAACTTTTTTTGGTAGATAGCTAGCGCCGAGCTAGCCGCACACACCTCTCACCACACTCTCTCAATTGTGAAAAATAAATTCCAACTTATATCCAAATTAGTTTTGCTGCAGCCAAGCAGTGCAATTCTGCTCATCTGGTAAACTGCGGAGAATTCTTTTTTTTTTTTTTTTTTAACAAATTCAACATTCCACGTTTGGAACAACGCAGCAAGAACCGAAATGAAATTGACAAGCTGCCACTCCAACGGCCGGCCGGACCGCATCGATATCTGAAAACGTCAACCAATCAGATCCTTTGAGGGGCTTTTCAAGGATTTCCACGCAAAAAAAAAAAAAAAGCGAACTGTAATAATGCCGGTTGAACGTACGGACGGCGGCACGGTTTTATCGATAGCTGCACGTCAGCCCGAGGGCGACTCGCGCGCAGACCCATCGCGAGGCATCGTCGAGGACATCTAATGTGGCGTGACATTCAAGTTAAAAATCCCGTCGCGTCCCGTAACTCATGTCAGACATTCAAGGTGAAAAGCGGCGATAATCGGAGCGAGGAAAGCGGCCACAGCAAAAAGTGGGTTTTACAGCAGGGGGGGGGGGGTTCATGCATGGATGGCATTTTTTTTTTGACTGCAAATGTGCTTTGTAAAGCATTTGTTGCCGCGAGACGGACGAGCAGATGCATTTTTCCCTGGGATCATGTTCAGCAAAGCATCTTCCCCCTCTGCGCCGTCTCTATAAATATTCACACCCACAGCCCACGGGTCATGTTGGGGTGCCGGCGCTTATTCAAACAAAAGGTTGATGCGGGCCATGTTGACGGAGCGACCCCGATGCTTTTCATTTCTTCTCCACAGAAGATTTCAAATGTTTCCCCTCAAGCTTGCCTTCCCCGTGCGCATCGTCCGCCGCCGAGAAGCGTCTTTAACACGCCGCTTACGGGATGAATTGATGGCTTACACAATAAAACTTTCCAATGTTATTTTATTTTATTTTTTTTTTTTAACTTTACTTTGCAACTAGACTCGCAAAAAAGTGTTTTTTTTTTTTGCACGCTATGGATTAAGTTTGGACCTTTTCACTTCGGGGTGAACTCACTTTTGTTGCCCGGAGTTTGTTTACTTGTTTCAATCCACAAAATTATTAATTTTGTGCAGAAATGGGGAAAAAAAATTAAAATTCTCCAACCTGAAATCTTCTCAAATATTTACATTTCTGAACATCCGTGCAAATATATGACTAACATTTTTTTTTTTTGAACATGGAAGCAACCTGCAGGCGACCTTATTAGCCATCTCTAGCGTACTTCATGTAACCTAACACTTTGATGGCAAAAGGTCAGAGGTCAGGACAGGTGAATGGACAGCAATCAGCCACTTTGATGACTGCCGAAACCACTACACGACAAGCAATTTAGCGCAGGGGGTTAGTGGCAAATGTATTAACCCGGTTGTCTGCACGGGAATTGGATACGTGAGGAAGGATGGGAATGTGCGGGAATCATAATGGGCGGAGTACAAAAAAATGTCTTTTTTGTGCATTTGTGAGATGTTTTTGGTGTGGAATAGTGTTTTTTGTTTGAAGTTTATATATAAAAAAATTAAATAAGTCTTTATATTTTACCGAGTAGTTCAAACGCAATATTCTGAAAAATATTGTTTTTGTGGAATATGAATAAAATATTTTTTATTAATTAAAAAAAAAAAAAAAAAGTCCACCTGTTTTTTTTAATCGATTTCAGGGCGCGGCCATTTTTTGTTTTTTTAGGGAGGGGAGGGCGCGGCCATTTTGCCACTCGCCGTCGACTAAATATGACATCATAGGTAACGACCAATCACGTCTCGCCTGCATTACGGTTTTGGTCATGTGACATTTTTAAGCTGAGCCCTGAGGCAAAATGGCCGCCCTGGTAATTGGACACCGCTATTATTTGTTTTACAAAAATGCTAGAATGGAATGTTAGAATTTTTCACGAATATGATCAAATAAATTAGAAATACTCTTGATATTTTCACAAAATTCCGGCTGTTAAAAATTCACAAAATGACTAAAGAGCAACGACATTTAAAAAAAAACAAACAAAAACCGTCCAATCCCATTTTTGCGCAGATCCGAGCTGAATTATAAAGCGAACACATGACAAGTTGAGAAATGTCCCCATGAAGAGAACACATGCTCATCAACAGCACGACGCTTCCCCGCCGCGGCGCTCAATCAGCCTTCTTGGTCGAGAAGTATCTTGGCCGGTCTCACTTTCTAATTCCGAGCGCTCCACTTGTTATATTGGCACATAATTCAAAGCGACCGTGCGCATGTCATGAATCCATAAGCCTTGCGGGTTTTCGGATGACGCCGGAGCAAGGTGACCCCTGCTGTGGTCTTAATCATCAACCGGCGTGGATGAGGTTAAGACTGGAAATTGGTTGGACTGTGAAGTGAATGCGTGATGGCGTCCCCTCGACCCGCCGTCCTCCAGCGCCGGCCTGCCCTCTTTTTTTTTTGTTTCCCCTTTGACGCAATTTTCCATCCCGCTCGCTCTCCTCGCCTACCTTTGTCCTCTTTGTCATTCACTCGCTCGCTTTTGCGGCACATCTCTGTCATGTAACGGCTGCCTCAGCATGTTGATAATAGGATTTATTTAAATGGGGCCCCTCTTCATATTGACGGGCGACATCATTTATTTTATTAAGGTATTATTCCCCCATTCTTCCCCGCCGCAGTTCAGTGTGAATCGGGGTGATATTTTTAGTTTTTCCCAGCTCACAAATGATTTAAGTTTGCAAGTATAGAGCAGGAGAGGGAAAACTTTTGTGCTCAAGGGGCATATTCGATCGCTCGGAGAGATTGCTTTGTTGACAAATTTGCTCATTTATGTTTTAATTTAAGATATAGTATATTATAATACAAAGAAAAGTCATGAGCAAGAAGTAGTAAGTAACTAATATCACCCACATTCATTGACTGCATTTGTGTAGTTTGGCAACAGGGGCTCTCCATGCTTCGCTTTTACTCTGAGCCACAGGTGCATGTGAAATTGTAAAGAAATAAAATACAATATACAACTATAGTGCATGGTAATTTGCAGCAATCAGGTTTTTGCGGTTTTTATATTTTGTTTGACCAATAAAAGCTTGCCCAAGATGGATTTTATCATGCATTATAATTTATACTTGAAGAAATTTAAGAAAAAAAAAAATTCCATTCCTTACTCTCAATCCACATAACTAAATATATTATGATGGGATCAAGAAAAAAAATGAGGGCACGTTTGTAATCATCGAAAAAAAAAATCAATCTTGAAAAGAAGAAAAAAATGAATGAAAAGTTTTAAAAAAATAAATAAATAAATAATTTTTCACTCATTTTACATTTTAGTTACAAATTTAATTACGCTTAATAAACAAATTATTTGCTTTGTTAGGCTGTTTAAACCATAACGTGAAATTAGGTACTTTTATTTTGGCGCCTTTACAACTCGGGTGACATCAAACAGATGAAGGATAGAATGCAGGTAAAATTGCAATCATGATCTTTTTCCTTCCGAACTCGCCAAAAGTCAAACTGGCAAAGTTGAGCATTCATGCGCACATTCCGCAAGTGTTACCGTTTTTTTTTGGCTTCTCAAGCGCGTCACAAAATTCACCGTTTAAGTGATTAGGAAACAGTGAAACGTTTATATTAAAAAAAATAAAATAATTTTTTTTTTTTTTTAAATAATACAAAAAAAAAATGCCAAATTGCATTATACAAAAAAAAAGTCTGATTTTGAGAAATGTGTCAAAAGAGGAAGCAACTAAATAAATTAAAAGGTTTGAGGACTTGCACTGAATTTTTTTTTTGTTTCATGCCATACAATATAAACAGATGCGACAAGAAAGACCTCTCACTCGGGTGACATCACTTAACTTGATTCCCAAATCTCTCCGCCATTGAACGTGTTTGCGTATATTTCACATAAGAGCTCCAGAATGCGCCAGTGAGATGATATCAATAGCGGAGAGGGGGGGGGCGAAAAAAAAAAAGAAAAAAATAAATAAATAAATAACACGATTCGCTGCACAGTAATTAGAGATGGGGGCGAGATGAAAAGAGAAGATTTGCTCTTTGACACGGTTCACCCACAGAGAGCGACAAATACAATCTAAATGTCATCCGGCCCTTTTCACATGTCAGAATGCGCGCGGGGAATTTGTTATTTGCGACTATTTACATCCAAGCTCTGCCATGACAACGCAGCGAGAAAATTTGCAAGGAGAATTTGTTGAATTATTTTTTCCCCCGCGCTCAAATTGATTATTCTCAACGGACGTGTGAGGGAACATTCTCATTATTAGATATGACAAAGTGTTGGATTGAAAACTATCGGCTTTATCTCCTTATCCTCCTTGGACTTGGAGGCTCGGGCTATCAGAGCACACATCAGTAGTTGCTGCAGGTTGTCAACAATTTATAACCGAGGTCTCACGGGCGAAAGAAACGGGGCCCCCAAAAAGCGTCAAGAAGATCAGCGTGCCTTACCTCCCTCTGGTCTTGGTGATAAGCGGAAATCAAGGAAGAAACATTACGGCTGCTCTGGTTACAATGCTTTGGTGAGTCACTAAATTGCTTCGGAGAAATAATTTGTTTTATTTTTTTGTTTTTCAGACGGCAAACTAAACTGCTTTTCATTTACAGAACAACAAAGTACCTGTGGCGTCATTATGGGATGTCATGGCATGTGAGGAGAATTTGTTTCAGAGCCCGAGATGAGATATTCAGTAGCAGTTCTGATCTCCCAAGACAGCAGATGCGACAAAACAAAAGTGCTCGAAAGCTTTAATCCATGGAAAAAAAAAAAAAAGTCACACTGTATTGTCTTGTTTGGTCGGAATTTTCTCAACAACCAAAAAAAAATAATCCAACTAAAGTGAGAGGCACTAGTAGGTGGCAGGTGTGCGCCCATTTCAGGTGAGTTTGAATGCGATTGGCGAAATCCGAGCAAAGCTACATCCACAGTTTTAAGAGGGTGTGCACACTTGTGCAACCTTAAAGCATTTTTTTTTTTTACTTTCTTAATTGAGTTGTACAGGTTATATGTTGAAAAAGCTTTGAAATGTTTGTCTTGGTCTATTTTTTTTTTTTTTTAATACCACAAAGAACTGGCATTTGGAAAGGGGCGTGTAGACTTTTCTCTTTTAATAAGAGAGATAGCGAGAAATATATATATTTTTTTCTTAATAAATTATGATAATTTATTGCAAGCAGTGAAGCATCAATATTTACCTAAAAATGTTCCAAAAATATATTTTAATATTATTACAATATTACTAATTCTATATTTATATATTTATATATATATATATAAATATATATATATATATATAAATATATATATAAATATATATATATATATATATATATTTAAATATATATATATATTTAAATATATATATATATTTAAATATATATATATATTTAAATATATATATATATTTAAATATATATATATATAAATATATATATATATAAATATATATATATATAAATATATATATATATAAATATATATATATATAAATATATATATATATAAATATATATATATATATATATATATATATATATATATATATATAAATATATATATATATATATATATATATATAGGTTGAAAATGTTTCCAGCCTTGCTGGCCCTATCTGCCCAGCCAAGTATACCACCAGCTTTATTTATTTAACACGTCCGTAAAACAGTCTGCGCGGCAAACAACTGTCAGCAACGCCTCAAAACACTTCCCCAAACACAGCAATCAATCATCTCGCCGCGGAGGTCACCTCGCAAGTCACGTCTCCCAAGTTTAACACCTCCCGCGGCGGGCGCGCACAAAACGTGACACACCAAGCGCTAAAATGTGATTTATGGAAAGTGACAAGAGCATCAGTGTTTTTAATTATTAACCAGTGAGGAGTCGACGGGAGTCATCTCTCAATCCTCTCCCAAAATGGAATGAGAGTATTTGTTGCCGCCAAAAACAAAAAAAAAAGCTTTTAAACTTGGATTCATTTGACGTCGGGCCTGGAAAAGCGGCGGCAGATAAAAAGTAGATAAAGGAGTTTGTTTCCAGTGAACTTTTGACATTGACCTGCTTGGCGGGAACGCACACACGCAAAGCACACATAAAATTCTGCAGCCAACCTTACAAGTCCGTGGACTAAGAGACTGTCACTAGTACAGAAGCAAAAGGTCGCGAGGTGCTGGTGGGGTTGACCTAATGTTAAATTGCTTTGCACAGTCGAGGTGGAAAAGCATTAAAAGTTAAAACTGTTTTGGAGAATTCTGTATACTTTTTTTTATTTTTTATGGCTCAAACAATGCGCCCGTTGCTCTATCCAAAAGAGAATCGCATCATTGTCTGTTTTATTTGATGGTCGTTTTGACTGACAAGCAATTTGTCTTAGTGACATGTAATAAGTAATTCTAGATTTGTTCCAAAAATATTGGAAATCCCTCAAAATGGATACACAGAAGATCCTTGATTGCACCGTAGCAAAACAAGCTAGCTTAGTTCCAGCGGCGGATTCAAACCCAGATTTTCATGAATGGGAGACGAGACACCGTGCTGATGTCAGTTTCCTTTTATAAATGAAGTGTATTGAAGGACAAGATCATTTTTTTCTTCACCTCACAAAATTTGTGGAAGAGCGTTTCAATGGAGGCATTCGAGGCTAACGCAAATACGTGCTAAGTTAGCCGAGTAGAGAAAAAAAGCACTTGTCAACCCCCAAAATTTTCTTTATAATAAAATATTCTAGGCGCCTTCACTAGTCTGAAAAATGGAATTCTGATTAATATTCCATTTGTGGAATACGATTTAAGCAGCAAAATCACAGGGGGGGGTGGCCATTTTGTCACTTCTGCCGACAGAAAATGACATCATAGGAGCTCAGGTAACGGCCAATCATGGCTCACCTGTTTTCTGAATCTGACACGATTGGTCGTTACCTGAACCCTCGGCAGCTGTGATGTCATTTCTAGTAAACAAAATGGCCGCCCTTGAGATGTTTTACGCATTTTCCGCAATCGGTTTACGAGTGGACCAGCAGTTGAACGTTTTGTTGTAATTAAATTTTAAGGGTTGACTTCCCCTTAAAGCAGGGTCAAAGGTCAACCAGCTTGAAACACACCAGAGTACGTATTTGCTCCAACATTTCAACAACATGCACGATCACGGAAAATGAAATTCAAAATAGCTCCGATACTTCATGCACAGCCCGCCACTGGCAAAATAGAATATTTAACGAGCAGGCTGTGTGTTTCTCAAATAATAGTTTTGCCTCCGGGTGAGCAAACATTCTTCTTTTTCCAGGTGGAAAAACTTGAACTAAGAAAAAAAATTAAAAAAAATCAATAAAAAATAAATAAATAAAACTTCAATTCGCTGCAGTTCATCTCGGGTTTCTCTTCGCTTTCCCATCTTCCTATATACATTTCAAATTTAATCCTCACTTAAGAATCTCATTACCGGCATGTTACAAGGTGCCACGCCCACAAAGTCTAACCGTAAAAAAAAAAAAAAAAAGCAGGAAATTCATCTCGGCATGTCTCAGATCACGCCGCCATCTTACTTGTTTAGAGCGGCGAATGCATCACCAAACCAAATTAAAAGTCCTATCTACGTGCTCCAGGCTCCCCAGTATTACTTTTCCAATCAGGAGGAGAATAACTTAGCATAAACAGTGGGGTTGCATTACCATCACAGGAGGCTGCAGCAAGGACAAGAACAAATATTGCATATTCATAATCTGCTTTGCCCAAAATCATGTGGGCTGTGCTGAAGCTTTCACGTCTGCGCTGCGAGCCCGTCCGATAAACCTTTTTTTAAAAAAAAAAAGAACTTTTCCTCCGCATTTTAAGCTACTGCAATTCCATACTGTCCGGCGATATTTAACTCTTCAAACAATGCGCCATTGTTGGGGCGAATGCTGAGAGTTTTTTCCGACAATAACGCCTCATAATAACTTTGCAATTTCCCTTGGGATTTAGACTTTGTCCCAAAAAAAAAAAAAAAAAATAGCTCATTCTGGAAAGGTGCGATAGGATCTATTCTGCGTCAAAAACAAATCAGTTCCGAAACACTGCAAGACAACTGATGAATGAATTTGCCGGAATATATTAGCACACGATCCGCTTTTCACAGCCGCCAGGAAACGTTTTTGGAAAGTGCATGATTTGCTGATATAGTAACCGACATTATCCTCCTCAATCTAATTTTTTTTTTTTTCCCCCTAATGGCATTTTGTCTTGGCAACAACATCACCCACACAAAAATGGTAACAAAATTGGTAGCAACGCCGCTTAAGAAGTCAGTGAGAAAATGAATAAAACATTTCCTCTTCGTTCTTTTCTTGGCACGATCGACTATGAGGACCAGCAAAGGTCGCTTTAGGATTGTAGGTTTTTCGAGCGGCAAAGTTTGGTAAAAATAGGTTAGGTGGTATGAACATTGAATTGTTTTTAAATTAACGAGACAAGACAATTCAGGACACGATTAACGGTCTTCTCCAGCGCATTGGGGGTTGAGGATTCGATTTTGGCGCGAGGGGAGGGGAAAAAACTTCCCATTACTGATGAGCAGGATTTAATTATTTATTTATTTATTTATTTATTTGTGGACTTCTAAGCAAGGCACAATATGATTGGCCGCTTGCATAAATGAGGAGTAAACAACTATGAAGTTAATTTTTTCAGCAGAGAGGGGAGGGGTGAGCAGTTGCGACATTTATTAATAATGTATTATCCTGAAAAATAAATAAATAAATAAATAAACAAATAAATAAATGGTGCCAGCGGGTACTCGTTAGCCCCGAGGACAACAAGAGTAGCCCACAAGTCTGGTTTAAAAAAAACATAAAATAGCTCACCAGGGGCTTACAAGAAAAATGTTAACATTTATCTCTTGAAACCTAACATCAATTACGTTTCTTAATGTATAAACAAATAATTTGTATTTTATTTAAACATTAAACAGATTGTGTGGGGGGGGGAGTGTTGTTTGATTTCCCAAAATATTTCATCTCAATATTTCAACCTCGGTATCCAAAGTGTTGGTAATCCACCATTTTGTCCAATTTATTTGCCCTCTCTGACAAATCGTCAGCTTTAAAGACATTTTTCACATCTGATGAAAAAAAAAACGTGTTGGCCATTCATTTGGGAGGGATGACATCGAAATTTGTCACTCAAAAGTGACACGAAGAAAAATTCATTTCCTCTCGTCAATTAAGCAGCACGCCCACGCGTTTGACTCGTTTGCAATTGAAGCACAGCTGCAAAAACACAATTGACCCGAGGCACATTGAAAGAAAGAAAAACAAAAAAAAATCTATTCTGCCTTTTATTTGTTTCATGTGGCGCATCATCGCGGCTGCAAAACGATATTTGTGTTCATTAACATTAGCAAAGGCGTCTAATGGCGTGTGCATGAGGGGCCCGCAAATGGAGGCTTGGATGATTTATGAAGTTATTTCAAAACGGAAGCAAGGACGAGAAGCAGACAAACGGTGTGCTTGAAGACAATTTGCATGCCTTCTAAGCACTCCTTCATCCCTTTTTTCTTGTCGCTGTCAGGACGCATTAGGGCGTTGTTAACAAGTGACTTAAATTAGGATCCCCTGCCGTCACATCCAGGTGCGGGTAATGAGGTGAGGAGACGCCAAATTGGGCTCCTCCTCCACTCACTAAACGAGAAAAGAGCAACACATTTTCATTGAAAAAAAAAAAAAAAAAAAATCTCAAATTGGGGGGAGAGGAGGGTGGGGGGGGGGTGAAAAAAAATAAAATAAAATAAAAATATTGTGAGTCAAGCTTGGATGAGCACTTGGACGCTGCCTTCGCGACAACTGGTTTTCGCACGCAGACGGGCGTGGATTAATGGAGAGCGGCGACGAGAATCGCAGACAAGCTTAATGATATGGAAATTGAAGCTGTAAGCTGGCGAGATGCAGCCTCTCAAAGGCATCAGTTAGATGCAGGACAACTCCGCGCTCTCTCGCCCCCACCTCGGCGCCTGATGGGGTGTGATCCGCTATCATCCCAGAGTGGCCTCACCACTAAATAGGTGGTCTCTCTCCACTGGAGGTGGAAATGAAGCTTGCCTCACATCACACTCTCCTGTCTGCGCAAACCGAGCCCAGTCCAAAGATCTGGGCCGCAATCCACGGATGAAACCGTTTGACATGAGCGCGTGCGTGCCAATCAAGCTGCAAACTTCCCACGAAACGAGAAAAAAAAAAAAAAAAAAAAATCGATTGGAGTCTGATTCGATTGAATCCAATTACCTGTGATTTTTCCTCAGGGTTGATCGGAGACGGGAAGAGCAGCAGTGTCAGCGCAACAGTCAAGGCGTTTATTTTTCCTCCGTGCTCTTCATCACTGTCCGTCAAGCCTTCAGGAACAAGAGCCTTGGCAGAGTGGCAGCGTCACTATTGATAGCCGCCTGTCTACAATAAAGTTTTGGGAAAGAATACAATGTGATTAACAAGTTGACTTGCAGTCTCAGCGAGTTTTACACTATCAGTTTTCTTTCCTTTTTTTCTTCTGGGAGAAGCAGAGACAAAAATTGGACTTTCAAGACTTGTCTGCTGTTTTGTGACGTCACGCGCATTTGTGCTATGTGGGTATCTGAATAAAAGTTGTAGCTGTATTTAACATTGATAGGCGCACGATACAATTTGTTGCCATCTAGTGGTGAACTAATAGAATGCAACGACCTAAATTCGAAGCGTGAAAGTTCCTCAGAAAAACATGTCACGGTAAATTTCGGAAAGTACATTTTACTCTAAAAAAAAAAAAGGAGTCCCAGTAAACAGTAAAAATTGAGAGTAAAATATTTAGCGTAACATTTTGTATAAAATTTACACGCTTTTTGCAAGATTACCGCCGATTGCTTCAGCAGACGTGCAAATAAAATGTCATCGCAAACGACCTCTAGTGACGAAGTGCGTGCGTTGCATTTGTTACACATGCTGTCGTCATTGATCCAGACACTTTTTTTTTTCCCCGCAAGCTGTCTCCTTCGGTTATCGGTAGCAGAAAGATGGCGACTAAACATCGCAGTCTCCTGTAGGAGAGGCGAGCCCGTCGTAATGTAATTAGAGATTTCTTCACCTACTATTATATTTTAAAATTCTGTTGGTGTAACAGGACAATTTTTGCATATTATAATTATTTTTTGTTATTAAATATTATTAATGATTTTTATATAATAATTTTTTTTTTTAAATAAATTACGCGCTGTCCCTTTAAGAAGTGTTACAATTTTTGTTGTTAGATTCTACACTGAGCAAGTAGACAAAAGAGGAAATTGAACAGCAAAATAAAAATCTCTCATGTGTGATTCAATTCCACATGAAGATCTGTGCTTTCAAAAAAAATGTAATTACAATGAGCTCAATCTACCGACAAGGATGTGGCGTCGAGAAACGTCTCCTTGGAAACTAATTGGACATACTGGCCAAGTTCCAACATGTTGTTGTGCAGCAGATGGGTCCTCTAGTTGCACCTGGTGCTTTGTCTCCACTTTAAAATGAGCTCGGGCCTTCAAATCCGCGTGGCTCGCCGCCTGTCTGGCACACAACTCCCAAGCGAGGCAAGGAGAAGTGTGTCGGCGTCGAACTGACTCGCCCCCTCCCTCCCAGGTACATCCTTCATTCTCTCCGCAATCCGCTCCCCACTCAAGCAGCTGTCAAGGTGAGGCACTTTTACACAGCGAGGCTCCAATGCCCTTGTCCAATTTCACTTTGGAGTGAAGCTGGGCTGAACGCGCCAATCCTGATATTACCAAACAAATTAAATCACGTTCTTGGATGCAGGCAGGGAGAGAGAGAGAGAGAGAGAAAGAGGTAAAGAGGGAGCGCTGAGGATGCTGATGGAGGGCACTCGGCTCTGGGGGTCGA
The DNA here is from genome assembly GCF_059441095.1 of Idiotropiscis lumnitzeri. Classification (NCBI taxonomy): domain Eukaryota; kingdom Metazoa; phylum Chordata; class Actinopteri; order Syngnathiformes; family Syngnathidae; genus Idiotropiscis; species Idiotropiscis lumnitzeri. The sequence goes on from NC_142410.1 coordinate 8,496,011, forward strand.
GTGGTGAGTTATAGTCGTCAACCGGGCTCAGCAGCTTGGCTGCGAACACGCCACGGTGACCCGCCGCATATGAGGGCCTGATAAGAAAATCAAGTGGCCACAAGTGCGGCGCAAATACAAAGCAAGGCAGTCATTCGGAAAACAAACATGCCTTAAAAAACGATACAAGCTTCTTTTTTTTTTTTGTTCCTTTTTGCAGAAGGTCAAAAATGGTTGCTGATGGAGAAAATGTGACTGCTGTACGTTGATAATCTTTTTTTTGCCACTGAACACTGACCCCGCCCCTTAAAAAATGTAAAAAATTAAAAAATAAAATTAAAAAATTAAAAAATTAAAAAAAAAATAATTAAAAAAAAATATACAAATTAAAAAAAAATTTTAAATTAAAAAATAAATAAATTAATTAATTAATTTAAAAAAATCAAAACCAAAAGCTGACCTTAAGATTGCTAAAATAAGCCATTATGAGTCAAACTCAATTTATACAAAAACAAAATGAAACTTACAATATAAATAATCCATGCTGAAACATTTTTCTAATGTGCTGTAAAAGGGAACGCAATTTGCAACTCTGACGCGAAATCCACCAATAAATTTCCCCCAGCTAACTAAACAAAATCTGTCACCAGCTTTGTTTCGAAAGGCGAACGAGTAAAAAGAAAAAACAAACAAACTCATTTGAACAGTACCGCCACACATCTCTGACCAAAATGGCCGACTGAAAATAATACTCCATTCATTAAAATCCATCGATGAACAGATGGCACTTTTGCAGCCACACCACATCAATTGATGAACGTTGTGATTTGAACATCTGGAGTGACGTGAACAGAATTATCCATGCGCAGCGTTTAACCGGGAAAAGGAATAACACTGAAAGCAAAAGCACAAATGCAACAAGAATCAAACGAAAGAAAGGGAGGAGTGCAAGTAGAATTATAGTAATCGCCAACAAAACAAAATGGCGACCCCCGCCGCCCCCAACACATCACCTGTTTTGCATTTTCAAGACTTCACCGGCAACGTGATCATGAGCGTTTAAAATTTAATGGCCGCGAGCGTGGAGCATATGCCTCCTGTCCAAACAATATGAATTGCACGCAAGTGACAGTTCAGGCACACGCACTTTAGCGCCGTGTCAGCTCAACATTCAGCACAAAAAAAAAAATAATAAAAATGTCCTCCATAATTAATAGAGCTGTTCTCCGCCATACTTTAGCACAGCTGACGGTGCCAACTGGCAGCAGTCGAGAGGACTTATTGCAGCCATGGGAAATGTGAGGAATGGAAAGCGCTATCAAATAGTTCAAGAATTAGAAAATAAGAGCGGGGCACAGGTGTGTGTCACAGATTCCGATTCCAAGGATTCGATTTTTTTTTTTTTTTTTTTTTTTAGTCGATGATGCAACTTCTACATGTTGTAATGATAGTGCCGCAGGAGTCCTGAAATAAAGTCTCGTTAAAGGTTTTCTGTCTCAAGGTTACGCCGGAAACGTCGCGAAGCAAAAAAAAAAAAAAACGCTTCGAGGATGACGTCATCAACGATTTGCGACGTCATCAAAAAAAAAAAAAAACGATACTAACAGGCTAGCAAATAAACAACTCTTACTGGTTGCATTTCGATTAGCATGCCGAGGCGGGAAACATTCTGCGAATGAAGTTGCTTTTAAAACTAAATGCATTTATAAATAAATTAAATAAATAAAAATGGTGAAACCGTTATATTGTTTGCAGAAGCGGCGCAGAAGGAAAAAAAAAAAAATGGCATCCTGCGTCAGACGTACGTACAAAAGTGCCTTTTTAATTGGAAAGGGAGCTCCTGTTGATTAATTTAAAGGAAGATAATTTGGAAATAATTACTCCATCTATTCTAAGTAGCTAGTTTATTCCAGTTAAATGGGCTTGAGTGGAGAAGCAAATGTTCAGCTGCCACGCTCATATAAATTTCTCCAACTTTCTCCATTTAGAAGCCTCGAGAACAAATTGTGCTTATTTCCACTAAGGCTGCGTCGCTGTCACCGAGACATCAAGTGACTTTGATTGCTGCCTCCCACTTGGGCAATTAAAAAAATTGGGAAGAGCAGATTTGAGACACAAAGCCAGTGAGCTGCACTCCTCCAAGTGAAAATGTCATTAGAAGTCCTAATGGGACTCCATTGGCGAGCAACAAAACAAATCTTCCGCTGTTAGATATGAGATGAGCCGCTTCCTAGAACGGAGATAAACACATCGTTGTCATTTGATTAATACTGTTTGTTTACGCGGGGACTCCAAAAAGAATTGTGCACACCCCCCCACCCCTCTGCTGCGCAACAAGGCCTGAAACAATGAGGAAATAAAGCATCGGATGCCGGCTGCGACGACTCAAGAGGAGTCAGATGATGGAATTGTCGAAAAAAGGCGCGCTCTTCAGTTTGCATGACTAGTCGTTTTACTCGTATTTTTATTTATTGTGATAAATGCATTACATTTTTATTCGCCAATTTGTTAGAAAAAAACTTAAAGCTAAAAATTATGTGTCAAACAAATTTTTAATTTCATTTCATTTATGAGAAGATAAAAACATAAAAAATGCAAAAATGGACATGCATGTTTTTCATAGGGCAGCAACGATATGCAAAGTGCATTTCTCTTTGTTTTTTTGTTTTTTTAAGCTTGACCATGATCAACTGGTAGAGGGATTAAAAAAAATGTTCCCCATGTTCCAAATGTCTGCTCGCGCATCAAATTTCTGCCCCCAGTCAAAGCAAAGAAAAATGAACTAGCTGAGGAAAGGATCATCTATTACAATTTTGTTTTGACAGATTTTCCAAACAAATGAAAAGAAACACACAGTAAAATAGAAAAAGTAAATATTAAAGTAGATAAAGCGCCGCTTTATTGGTCCACCTCCAAAAAAGTGGCAGGCCAAATCTGGCCCCCAAGCCTCAAGTTTGAACCCGGTGATGGAAATGAAAGCGCGACCATACTTAGGCCAACTTTCGCGTTTCCATTATTGCCATTTTGATGTTTTATCCCAAAGGCAGTGAGTGAGTCCCGTCCACCGCCCCCTCCTCCCCCAACCACAGTTTTTACCCATCATCCCCCGGGATCGGGATCACTGGAGGGGGAAGATGGCTATTTGCGATCTATTTGTGTTTGTCCGCTGAGGTCTGGGCTTGGTGCTGATCCGCTGCCTACACCTCCACTCCCACCGGAGCGCATCAATCACCACCATCCTTTTCTCGCTCCAAAGATGAGACGACGGTGAGGAAAGAAGGGCGACGGTGCTGATGTCCCAGCCTTCATTTCACTTGCACCAAACTGCCATTTGTGTTTCGTGCACTACACTTGCACAATCTAAAGCAAGGGAGCCAAACTATTCCACCTCTCATAAGAAGCAATCAAAAGCTAATTCACAGGTTGTGTTCAGATTTCAACTCATCTAGACGAGGCGTGGTAAATGTGCGCGTGTGTTTTCTAACGGACAAACTACAATATTGTCACAAGTTACGAGGTACCAGTCAGGTAATGGTGCTAAATTTGTGTTTGCGACAGTTTTGCAGCTTTACGGCAACTGGCTCAATTGTCTCGCGGGAGTCTCGCGAGAGAGGCGTTTGTTTGGCTTGTATGTATCGCATTTAAAAAGGCGTTTTAAAAGACAAGAGACTCCTTTTTATCATTTTCAGTATCAAGACACATGCACACAAAAAAATTAATAATTAACACCGCTTATGACTAATAGAACACTAAACTGTATATCGTACTTACGGTGACGCTTGATGGTGGCAACATCATGCTTCGGGGTTGCTTGGCTTCAACTGGAACCGGAGCTTGATCAAAAAAGTTTCTATCACTGTATTCTGTTACTTTTCCCAATTCGGCTTCATTGTTTTACTTGAGTGCTCCGTGCATGTTTTCCATTCACCACGCCACTCTGCCAGTCAGCCTCGTTAGCCACGCAGCACAACTGACCGCACAGGTGCTTCAAATGAGCAAACAGCGAGTTTCATGTAAGGCCTGTCGATCAAACTCAATTGTTGCTGGGTTGCGTTTCCGCTCCTATGCGAGGCTTTCCAAGCACTCTACCTGAGGCGCTCCTGTTTTTTTTTTTTTTTTACTCTGCCTCTTGTCACGTCTTCGTGTTTCCTGTTTGCCTGTCCCCGAGGCTGTTAGGCCAAATGACAAAAATCACAATGAGTTGTTCTCCCACACATCGGATATTAAAAGTCATTACCAGCGACTGCTGTAGTTTGGTGGACTGTGTTTTGCTTCTACTGTTACTATTTTCTAAAGGTTTTGGAATGGCCTGAATCCAAAATCCAGAACGTCATCCGACTGCAATCTGCAGAGTTATTGCAATGAGTGGACAAATATTGTCACCTCAAGATGTTTTATTTTCATTTGAGTTGTGTAAATTCTGGGGCACAATGGTGGAAAAATATTTTTTTGCCACAAAAAAAAAACGGGTGTGTAGATTTTTTATATCCGCAATACACGACAAGTCGCATCCTGTTTTAGTAGAGAGTAAATATTTTGTATTGTATGCTCTGTTTCATGCATTTTTACTCGGCATTATTTTATTTTTTTTATGGTGTCTGCTGTATTTGTGTGCATGTTTTCACTGTCTTTTGTTGTATGACTGATTTTTACTCCGTCCATGTGCAGCACTTTGCATGCAGAATCGGTTGTTTTAAAGCACTCAATGAATAAAGCCGAGTTGTGTTTTGTAATTGTCAGGCCTTCTTTCAAAAAATAAAAAAGCAATTGATATTAAAAATGGCTCCCTACTGGATCAGGAAAAAAAAAAGGAATCTTAGCTATTGTAAATATGTTGAGGCGTGTGTGTGTGTGTGTGTTGCGTCCTGGAGATATAAGTTGTGTTCATGGGCGCAGGCAGGCCGTCTTGACAGTGCGTGTAAGTCAAGTGAGGGCGGCCTGCTGAGAGATCTAAAGGCGAGCATTCATCAAGCGGCAGGGGAGGAGGGAAAACGCCTCAACCCACTTCGAGACGGGACTTTCGAACCAAAGGGGGGGAGCGAATGACCCCCGAGGTTATCGTAGGCCGACGAGAGAGCGACACCGCTGCTCCGAAACGCCTCTCCATAACCGTCGACCGGCTGTGGGATGACGGCAATCAACTTCCTAAATGTTGGAGGCCGGTTCGTGTGCAAGTCATTTCACAGCGTGAGTTATGATCACAATAAGATCCAGGAGTGTGTCCTTCAGGGCGATTATGACGGCGACAAAGTGATGCGGGAGAACCAGGCACAGATGGCGATTACCGCGTTATTATTGCTCTTTTATAACCAACTTCAAGAAACTAAAGGAGAGAAGTAATTGCAAGGTTTTTTTTTACGATTATGACGGGCGCAGTTGAAACTCCCAAAGTGTTGCCGACGGAAGAAGAGTCGTATCAAAAAAATAGCATTTTATTAAAACAAAATGCGTACGTACAAGAGCTGCGAGATGGGCGTCTGTAACAAAAATAAGAGCGAGACAGAAAACAATGGAATATCTTGAGACTGTTCAGTTTTTAAACCTTGTCATTGGAAATTTGTAACAAACATTTAATTAGAAAAAATAAATACAAGTGAAATGATTGTACAAAGTGTAGCCATCCATCTTGAGAACATCTTCATACAACAATAAAAAGTCATTTTCGGATTTATTCCATATCCTTGAAATTGTCACCAAATCATTTTTTTTTTCGGAAACACACCCAAAAAAAATGAAAAAAAAATATTTGTGAATAATTTCATTTAAGCAGTGAAATTGATGATTTTAGCAGAGGTGGCAACAATATTTTTTTTTTCAAGGATGGTGACAAAATATTTGTCCACTCCATCCTCACAAGTATAATAATTCAGCAACTGTCTTATATGGTATTTTTTTCTCCCGCCTACTTTTGTGTAATTAAACCTTGATAAACTACTGGCTCAATAGTAGTAGCACCAAAAGTCCCACTAGTAACTAGTGCACTGAAATGTCGAGTGCATGGACCTTAAACTGGATAGGAAGAATATCAAATAAATGCCCAAACAGCTTTTCCAAACTAGGTAAAACACTTTTTTTTTTTTTTTTAGAGCCAAGGATGCCACGCAGGGTCCATGCGGCACAAATTGTCCAGACTGTTCGCCGCGGCCACCAAAGTGTTGACTTTACTCTCGCCTCCCTCGAATTGAGCCAGGTTGTGCAAGCGGGTCATGATGGCAGTGACGGCTTTCTGGACCAGCGACACCAGCTGCTGGGAATCCATGTTCTCTGGCTGGCCAGCCGGGGACAGAGGCATAGACGTGTCCTCCTGGGTTTTCTTGTGCCAGGCGATGATTTCATCGCGCATGACAGCCTTCAGGATGCCGTCCACCTGGCAGGAAGCAAAGAAAGAGGGGCGGTCAACTTTTTGCATGTGAGCAGAATTGCAGGTGGTGGCGCTTTGACTGTTTAGATCGTTCTGCGATCAAGATTACAAGTCTTAAATGAAATGCAATTAATCCATTACAGAAAAAAAAAAAACGATAAAATTTTGTGCCGTGTTTGCTTGTAATAGCAAACAGGTTTCATGGCCTCAGAAAAATCCAATGCCTTGACTTGACCATTCTTTAGGGGTTAAAGCGGTTTGTTTTGGCTCTTCATTCTAGAAAAACTCAAAGACATCCTGTGCCGGATGTAGCAAAGCAGCCCCAATTTTTTTTTTTTTAAATTAAATTGTAAAAAAAATATATATATATATATTTTTTTTAAAGTGAAGCCTTAGCAGTGTGTGAACCCGTACAAATGTATGACCACCTCACAATAATAATGAATTTTGAAAAATCAAATTTTTCGGTTTGTTTTTGAAGTGGGCTTGGTTTATTTAAAAGAAAAAAAAAAAAAAAGCGGGCCATATAAAATGACATCGTGGGCCAGATTTGGCCCCCGAGCCTTGATTTTGGCACTCCCAAAAAATAAATCAAATTTTCCTCTGTGATGCTGTGACATAATATGGAAAGTGTTGCCTTGTGAATATTTTCCAGAAGCACTGTATAAAAAAAAGGAGAAAAAAAAAAGCACATCTATCTAAAACTGAAATCAAAACAAAACATATAAATAAACCCAAAATTTAACAAGGGTATGAATGATTTGGGCCTTCACCAAAAGCGTGGCAGGCAGCTGCCCACATTATAGCTTCTTATGAGATTCCAAGCTAATTCGATAACCGTGCGGGTTTATCTCCAAGTCATCATTATGCGTCTGAGAATGCTGTTTATACGGGCACTATACGCCGATCTGGACGAAAGCGTTTCCTTGGCTTTGTGTTTTAAGATGAAAACAAGAAGACTCCAATGGCTGAATGGTTCGCCCAAAGATCACTCACCTTAAAGTTAGGCTGCGCGAAGCACCGCGCCACAGCGATCATGGAGGCCGTGAGCGGCCCAGAGACGCCGATCGTCGTCAGGAACTCGGAGATGTTCGGCGTCAGGCGGAACGGAACCGGCCGGTTGGCGTCCAGGTCGCCCGTGGCGTCGTTGATGTCGAAGCGGAAGTAAGAGACGTTGAGCTTGCCGGTGTCCTGCGAGCGTGGACGGAGAGCAACGTTGTCAGCGGGCGTCGACGCCGATTGAGTTACGCATCAACCTTTGAGGGTGCACATGAGCTGATGGAACACTTTCGGAAAAGGCCGGCCGTACAAAACAAGCTGCGAGCCGTTATTGATCTGGCCTCTCAGGCACTGCAACACGTCAAACTATCAGCAGCCGAACATCTATAATCCTCATTTCGCTCTGCTTCCTCTGATTGCCGGCCTGACTTCGACGTACACAGACCAAGTTTTCATCTTTAAACCGGCATTTATGGGCAAGAAGACTTGAGCGCAAGCCGCTATTCTCGTCTTGATAAGCTCCCTTATATGAAAGGGTGAGTGGCTCTGACAGCTTTATGGCGAAGCAATTCCCCGCAGCTCAGCCTGCTCGCTACTTTCGCGCCTCTGCTCGTGCCGTCTGTTCCTTCAAGGCCCCCGCGGCGAGCCTTGGGGCAGTGGGCAGAGAAAGCAGCAAGCCCCCCGGCAGGGGGCTCTGGTCGGCCTACAGACGGTGATCAGAAGGATAAATCAGCATACTAGTGACCGGATTTATTTGGAAGGGCTGCTGGGGAATGAGCAAGGCTGGAGCCGAAAAGTCCTCACAGCACTTGAGCTTTTCCACTTTTTGGGAAAAAAAATTCTAAATTATTTTCTCTAAAAAAAAAAAAAAAAAAGGGAAAAAAAGAAAAATAAATAAAAATGTCAATGTTTTTTTTTGCATTTTTTTTATACGCCGCTTTTGCTTGCTCACTAATTTATTAATGCACAATTACAGCCTATTTTTAATCTTTTTGAACATGATGCCACAAGCTTGGCACATCAAATTTGTCAAATCGTCCTTGCATTATTTTCTTTTTAGAAAAAAAAATCCACATATAACACTTTCAAAACACTGTCAACATATTTGAAATCAGATCATATCATAATCATAAAAATTCAAAAGAAAATAATTTATTTAATGAAATTAAAATTCTTGTCCGAAACAAAAAAAACCCAAGACGGAAAACCGAACCACTGAAAATAAAAAAATCCCTCATCTGAAAAAAATTTCCTTCACTATGTCAAATGCGTCTAAATACGAGCGCTCTGGTTCCTTCCGCTCAGTTCCGCAGGTCGTCAACGTGTCGCCCACCGTGACGCGCCGCTAAAAATGCACTTTTGGACCATTTTAGAATCGAAAAGTCCATCGGGGAGAGTGACGCTTCTATCTTACATTCGAGGGCGTTACAGTATCTAATAATTGCTGACAAATGCTGATGATGCCTCACCGGGCTCTGTTGGGGCGCTATGCTAGGTAACAAGCAGGGCGGGGCGCAAATACGTGGCGGTGATGTCCTGTCCTTGCAATCTCCAGCTTGGCGTGTGCGCACATGCACGCTCCCCACCGTAATCCCCCCTGTGTCTAATGGGATCTGCCGAATGGAACAGGCAGAGTGGGGGCTTAATACCAGCGCTTAGTTGCCCGGAGGAACGCCTGTCAGCAAAGGGCGATTAGGATCAGAGGGGAGGGGGGCGTCTGACTGACACAATCATCTTTAATAATGACTTTGGAAAAAAAAAAAAAAAAGCCGGCTGAGGACCCCGCGCTCGTGCACAAACGCAGCCTCTTCAGATTGAAACATCTTTGATAGTTGGAGCGCGGCGGGATTGCGTATAGCGTTCTGTCAAAACATCCGTAGCATTTAGAGCGGCTGCTTGACTGATAGACGTTAATGTGAATGTCACACGGGAGAAGGATGAGTCGGATACAGAGCAGGTAATGGCGATCGCCACGCATCGATACGAACGTGCCTTTATATTAAATGACCGTGCATGAAGCCTGAATGCCCGGGAAAAAAATGTTTGTGAGGCTGATGATTTTTTTGAGTATATTATAGAGAACTGTAGCAAATCCCGGAAGGGAAAAAAATAAATTGCCTTAAATAATTTAAGTAGCTTTTCTTTTTTATTATTATTATTATTTTTAAATAAGTGAACGGAAGGGATAGCCCTACCTGCGATAGAGAACTGTAGCAAATCCCGGAAGGGGGGAAAAAAAAAATCTTGTAAATAATTTAATTTGCTTTTTTTTTTTTTTTTTTTTTTTTAAATAAGCGAAAAGATGGGATGGCCCTACCTGCGCTATCTGCAGCATCTCCGGATTGAGCCGATTCAAGTGGAGCATGAACTCAGCCAGGCCGATGAGAGCCAGCTGGATGGTGAACATTTTGCGGAAGGTCCAGTAGTCGGTGGCGTTGGGGAAGGTGTGGAGGGCCCACTCCTTCAGCATGCTGCGTGGCACCATGTTACCCTGGACCTCCTTCAGGATGTCGCGTAGGACCTGGTGGCCATGGAGGGGGGGGGCGGCGAGAACACATGGGTGCATGAGGCTCCGTTCACTTTTAAACAATGTATGAGTCATTCATGGCGTCCATAAGGCATGTTTCAAAGTGTCCGGCATACCTGGTGGCTGGCCTGCGTGCCTCTGGCTTGCACGGTGGCCAGGCGATCGTAATATCTGGAAATGGGGTTGTCGTGCTCGATACCCTTCTTGGCGCAACGCTGCTTGTAGATTTCCACCAGTGACAGAGATGAAGGGTTGTCCTCCACGAGCCGCATCTGCGGAGACACCGCCACCACTCTCGGCACTAGAAAGAGAACGGAAAGAGGTGTTAAGAGATGAGGGACGGAGGAAGAAGGTGAGCTAAGCGGTGACATAAAGTGTCAAATGTCCTTGAATGGCTCGTCAACAGAATGACTTCAAATGCAGTCGAGCCCTGCGAGTGAAATATTTGAGAGCTGACAATGTGCCATCAGTCTCGAGCAACCAGGGTCAAAGAAGGCTGCGGGTTTAACCGCGCAGTCAAAGCAAACCTAAATATTGACATCCACCGGGCACCAAATTCAAAACAATACCGGCCTTGCCAGATTCGAGGAATTTGGTCGGAATAAGGCGGCTGAATTCCGTATCCTAACTTGCCCCCGCAACAAACCAATCAAGTGCAGAGAGTGGAGAGTAGGCAAACATCTGGGAGGAGGCAAACCACAGGGGAATGGTGCGGGAGGGCAAAGTGGGCTCGAGAGGGAGCTGAAATTGTGCGCGGTGTGCTCCAGGCAGACATGGACAGAAAAAGAAATGAGTCACGCACATTTGGAGTGGAGTGCAGCGTTCCTGCTATCCAAAGGTTAGGGTTGACTGTAATCACATTTTCCGCTAAATTTTTCAAAGCTGTATCGAAGGGGCACCAAATAAATACATTTAAAAAAAAAAAATCTGAATCTTTCTTCACACACAACTAAAAATTTTTATTTTTTATTTTTTTTCACTTTCACTCAGAAAACTTGCCTGTGAGTATTTTTGGGCGCTCTAGTTATCTTAATGCCATATTTATTTCTTTATTTATATATTTATAAATAAATAATAAAATATAAATTAATTATTTAATTAACAAATATATATTTAGATATTTAATTTATTATTAGCACGACGCTAGCAGATTTAAGTGTAAGTGAATGCAAAAAAAAAAAAAAATCAGCAAGATGAGGCTGTGCGATGAACACCGATCCCAACGCGTTCAATGTGGGAATTTAAAAAAATGGAGCCCATTGAAAAATTCATGAACCATATACACGATTCAAGCTAAGAATCGACAAGAACGTCACGCCGCCGGGATGTAGAAAACCCGCAAATAACGCACATCTTTGATCTTACTGTCCGCTCGACATTTGTGGTCCTACCAGTGAAGAAGAGATGTCTTTTGGTGGTCTCCTTTCTCTTCTCTAGACAAGGGTTGAGGAGTCGAAGGAGCTGTAGAACCCTCTCCTCGCGCCGGGACTCGGTCAGGCAGGCGTCGTTCATCACCAGGTAGGGGTAGATCTTGCCGTTGTGCCCGCGGATGTAGAGGCGGCGCGCTGCGGTATTGTGCTTCTGAACAATCTCCACTCTGGGCATGAACCTGAACAGAGAAAACGGAGGACAGACCACGTAATCAGATTTATATGCAAGGAAAATAAAATCTTCTTTCATGGAGTTTCATCAGCCACCTGGCAATCTTGATGTAGTAATGTGTCGGTTTGGGCATGAGGAACTCGCCGGGGATCTCCACCTCGGCAGTCTGAGCGGAGAAGTTGCTGAGGAAGCGGCACTTCTCCTCAATGAGGAAGAATTTGGGCAGCTGCTTGGTCTTGGCTTCCAGGATCTTGATCCACTTCTTGAGCTTGGAGATGAGATTGTGGAGTTTCATGGAGCCGGGCACGCTGAAGTCAAAGTCTGGCGAGGGAGGGAGAGGGACGCACATTAACAAAAAAGTTCACAGAAATACGTCACCGAGAGGTGAATTGTGAGCATAAGGCCTCGGTGACCTTGGGAAATGCAAAAGCTTCCAGACTGCTCCACTGGAGCTGCCAAAAGTACAAAGCTGGAACAGTAGTGGGCAGATCCCAGGTGTGCTTGTGCATGTGTGACCGTTAACCTTCCCCGTAGCTGAACCCCCGCCGGAGTAGTTACTCAAAAACCACACAACAGTCAGTGAAGCTGAGGAAATACTAGACGACAATAATAGAAAAAATATTTGCTTCATTGACTTAAAAGAGAGACATCATTAAATCAGTGCTAGGAAAATAAGAGTTTTAAAGTATTAAAATGCTATTTCGAATAACATTGCATGCGGCACGTTTTGATGAATTGTAATCGGCAACAATGAGGGAAGGAGGCGAGGCGAGGGTCCTTCAGGATATCAGGTGAGGTTGTGCGCCATAAGTCCCATTTCAATTCAATCCCGCCAAATGAAACTTCATGAAGCACTTGTAATGATTCTTGGCTCCTCTAGAGGGCACTCTAGGTTTCAAGATGCAGTGGAAATGTAATTCATTTCCATTGCACTCGCTTTCATCTTCAAACCAGGAGCACCATCTAGCGGAGTAAAAAAAACATCACAAGTGCTTCATGAAGCTTCATTTTCCCAAACTTTTTAAATGAGCCTTTAAAAAAAAAAAATAACAGGGAAAAAAAATATATATGACCTGAGTTTGGATGTTCATTCCCAGCAGGGAGGCGAGACGGCTACTCCAAATGTCGCTATAGCAGACCTTTTATTCCGTTTTGTATGATAAGATCGCTACGGTAAACAAGTCCCGGTATTCAACTTGTAATTTTGTAAAACTGCGACTGAGTGACAGTCGACAATTGACACCTGGCGGGGAAATGAAATTGTCATAAAAGCCAGACACATAAATGCTCACAGAGCTGTCAGTAGCAGGTGCAAAGCCAATAGGCGGCTAAACGCTAATCCGACCCGAAAAGACATTTGCACGGCAGAACACGGGGAATTTGAATAAACAGAAATATTACGCAATTTTTTTCCCCCTCCCAGAAAAACGCCCGCGACAAAAGTCTCCCGAACAGATCCACGACTAAAACAGCAACTCATGCAAATAGCGCTTGCCATAATTGGATTTGAATGCCTCCCTGCTGCCAGATGTTATATATGCTCACATAAACCCAGATTTTCCGGCCCACAAACCCTGTGAAAAGCAAGTGAGCCACAAGCACCGTGCGGGGAATGGGAGCTTGGCTGCTCAGCCGCTCTGTAAACCCTTTTTGTTCCGCTTTGGCGAAGGCTCGCGACGTTCGGGTCGCGCCGTTCGGGTCGCGGGGACAGCTGGGTAGCCACGGTAGACTGGGGGGGGCTCGCGTCGAGGCAGGAGCCCCCCGATGATGTCTGGCTGCGTGAGCACAGCTGCCGCCGCGACATCTGCTGAGATTTATCACCGCCGTGCTCGCTGCGAGCGCCGCGGCGTCATTGTTTGTGCTGTTCACTCGGTCGCCGCCATGCTTTTGCACGCTAATGCCATCGCACCTGTCGTCTTCTCCCCACCCGGGCTCACTTTTATTTATTTTTTTTTTTGTTTGCCGCTTGCCTATATTTCGCTAACACACACTCTCGAGGCCGCTTTTAGGCCCGGTGAAAGACCCCCCCCAAAAAAAAAAAAAAGGCGCAGGAGAGATTGAAGCGGATGGAAAATACGACTGGGCCGATTTAAGCCGGCATTGCGTGTGCGGTCAGCCCGCAGGAGTGAAAAGCACTCGCAAAGACGTTTATTTGAAAGCTGACTTCTGGCGCTTGTTTAAATCAGAACCAGTCAACCGGGGCGCCATTTTAAAACAGGAGCGATTGTTTACCTCAAGATGTGTCAAAATGGACTCAACTACATTTAAATTCTGTCTATGTAACAATCATACAGGCCAAATTCAAATCTTTTTTTTTTTTTTTTAAAGAAAGCTACTTTTTATTTGTGGTTTCAGGCAACCCCTCTACGATTATTTAGGACTTGGACTAGAAAAGTGAGTTAGAGGTTTCTTGGGGCCAGAGGAACAAAAGTGGCAGCAGGCACTTAAACTGTCCTACTAGCGTCAAGACATTATGGGTTATATATTTTCGGAACGACCACATAGCCTGGAACGGCTACTTTACTGTGGCAAAGCACTAGAATACAATAACTTATATTTGATTTCAACATTTCTCGTTTTAATCAGTTTTGTCTATCTGCCCATTTTCACACACACACGCGCGAGTGTACTATTACGCAATCAGTGACTCAGGTCAGAATGCATTTTTTTTTTTTCATTGTTCGAGGTCAGAAAGCCAAAACTTCCTAACATTGCAATCAGTGAGTTAATTCAAAACGCACGTCGGGATTGAACCAACCTGTCGTGAACTGGCCTTTCATCTTCTGGAAGACCGGATCCTGCGCCGTGGCCTGGGCGCGACGGGCCAGCGACTCCGAGGCGGCGCTGGAGAACATGGTGGACACGTTGGAAACGTTTTCCAAGCCCACGCCAAAAGTGCTGACCAGCTTCTTGACAAAGTTGAGCGTGTGCGGTGTGATCTTGGCGTCAGACACCGCGCCGCTTTTCTCAAAGGCCACGGAGTAGCACTTAGCCAGGCCTTGTTGGAGCTGCCGCAAAACCTGCAACGATAAAAGAAATCAGCGGAGGGAAAGGGAAAAAAAAGACCGGGGTCGCGTGGACAACCAGGTTGCGCGCGACAACCCAGATTAGCACATTTGCACAGATGGAAACGAGCGTCAAGTCGACTGTATTATTTTCTCACACCTCCGCAATTTTGTTCTCACCTCTTCGTGCCAGTTCTCTCGGAACCACACCATCTGGTCCACGATTCCCTCCAGGGAGGAAAGGAGGGTGGGGTGCAGCTCGCGTTGCATGTGCATGATTCGGCTGCAGCGCCACATGGGGGCCGTGGCCCGAATGGGTCCTGGGTCCGAGGCCCCTGAGTGAGACTGGGACCCCACTGAAGTAGGCTGCTGTTGACCCGATGCGTCTAAGGGGCAAGATATACTTCGCTTGAAATCTTAATAGTACTCTGACGTCAATGCTAACTTTGCTAGCCCATCTATGGCATTCTGCATTGTGTGTTAGCCTTCAGCTAATGTGTCATTTTTTTTTAGGTTGCATAATTCCCCCCAAAATTGTGTTGGCAACAGAAAAAGCTGTGTTCTTACCACTTTTGTAGCGCTCCCTTTGCTCGATCTTGAGCGTCAGGTAAAGGGTACGAATGGGGAAGTAGACAGCCTGGGGGTAAACTCGTCCCACCTGGCGGATATAAAGAGGGTCACATATTACATTTCAAAGACTCCCCCTCTCCTCATTCAAAACAGCAAAGGAGACGAGGGGGGTTACTGGCGGTGAGATACTCTGCGTGTGTGTGCGTGTGTGTGTGCGTGTGTGTCCCAAGAGTGAGCTCACACTGATACAAGCCAACCTGCCCCCTCCTGTAACAGAGCGAGTGTTTGAAGCTGCACGGCAGGGGAGTTGGGATGCAAAACCCAATGTGAGTGATGATGAAATTGACCTCTTCGGGAAAAGTCACAACCATCTCCTAAGCTAAATACGTCAAGTCAGAACTTAACAGGTGTCAAGTTAAAAGTGATGAGCAACGGATCGATTTTAGCGATTATTTCTCGTTTGTCAGGATGATTTATTCAAAATGCAGTTTAACGGCCTGTCTCGATTAAAAACGTGCAGCAAAATGGCTGTAAAGAGTGGAAGTAACTTTCCCCCCAATAAATAAAATAAATAAATAAAATAAGTAAAATAAATAAAATAAATAAAATAAGTAAAATAAATAAAATAAAAAATAAAATAAAGGTGAAGACATCTAAGGAGCAGCGTCTAAAAAGACAAGAAATTCGAGGTGGCATCCAAGAGCAGCATTAAAGATGAAAGAGGAAGGAAGGAAAAGGACGGGAACTACCGATCGGCGTGCTAATGGGAAGTTCAGACTCATTCCACTTGGGTGAAGCCGAGGTGGGCAGAGGAGGGGGAAAGGGCGAACGCCTGACAAGAAGGGACGTCGAGAGCGTGGGAGAGGGGCTGCTCAAATTGTGTTATCTTCTGATTCATCTCGCCACCTACCCCCAGGCGCGCTTTGCCTCACCTTCATCAATTTTTCAACATACGTTTTTCAAACATCCCGCCGCCAAGAGAAAAAAAAAAAAAAATCTAAATAATTCAGGGAAATGACAACGATAAAGCCGGCCATGCATTAAAACAGGATTCTCTCTTTACATAAAAAGCGGTGAAGTCAACACTTTTCAACCTTTTTACTCATCCGTCATTAAAAAGTGGTCGCACAGACCAAAGGCAAGAAAGGATCTTACAGGAATGACGTGACCGGCATTGAAGCCGTTCGCGCTTCATCGCCAGCTAAAGAGTAAGACGGCATCGCATGCTGCTTTCGACTCGACGTGACGTGACGTGACAAACCTTCCCCATCATTTTCCTGAAACTGTCTCGAGAGGCCTCTTTGAGGATGATCCTCTTCAAATTGTGCAGGGAAAAAAAAAAAAGACACTCCATTAACCAACGCAAATTAGTCCTGGCATTAATTACTTACTCTCTCCCCGCCGTGCGGATGCGTACAATAGCAACTTTATAATCATTTCATGTGCAAATAATTTAAAATCCAATTCTCGGGGGTCTGGTGAAAGCGAATAAAATGGCTGTCAAAGTGGAAGTCTTTGGTAAAAAGAACGTAGGCGAGCGAGAGATCACAAACGCAGTTAATCCGTCGCTTTTAAGACGACGCCGATGAAAACTGATGCCGACACGTGAAGCCAGATGTTGCTGGACGGAATGTGATGAAGCAAGAACGTAAAAACCTTTCAACAGTGGGCGTCGCCAACATCTGGACATAAAAAAAAAAAAATCAATCAATAATTTGTTGCTGTGTGTGCGTAAAAATTAATTCCATCCATTTTCATAAACTACTCTGACCGAGAAAAAAAGATGACAAAAGCAATCCAGTTGTGGGATATACGCACCTGGCTTATTAAATTGAGCAGAGGTTTGCCTTCAGAACCAACCAAGCAGGTCAGCAGCTGCGGTATCCATGCCAACCACTGGATGGGCGGCACTCCGATGCAGTACTTGTCCACTGCGATTGCCAGCGTGTCCTTGTCGTCAAAGCTGAGGAGCCACAACACCTACAAATAAAATCCAAGAAGGATAAGATGAATATGAAGAAGATGGAGAAAAGTGAAAAGGTCGTTCCGATTTTAGTGGATGATTGATGTATTTATTAATCCAAAAGCAAGTTAAGTATAATTTTATTTAAAAAAATTTTTGTGCTGTACATTTCAATGACATTTTTTTTTTAATTAACAGGATTAAATTTTCAAACCGTGTTTCATGAACACTTGGGCCTACTATACTTCTGTAGTGATACTTGCAGGGCAAAGCGCTTTTTGAGGTGATACTCAGTGAGAAAAGTTAGACAACGCATCATATTGAGATGCTCTTAAGCGGAGATCCAGCATATTCTAGTACAGGGGTGGGCAAACATTTAGATTGGCGGGCCACAATGGGTTCTAAAATTTGACAGAGGGGGCCGGACCAGGAGCAGATGGATGGAGTGTTTTGGTATCCTCACCTCATCGGCGAAAATAAATACATTTAATTTTTACATGTCTTTGAAAAACCACAGCTTTTAGAAAATAAAAAAATAACAAGGTTTATTCTTTTAATTTTTTCAAGTTTGGCGGCCCGCATTAAAACGTTTAATGGGCCGCATGTGGCCCCCGGGCCGTAGTTTGCCCACGCCTGTTCTAGTATCACATACAGCATCTTCTGGCCAAGTGAAAATATTCCCTATCAAACAATAGTAGTCAGGGTGGCGTCTGGCTCATCAGTCAGACTGCTGCATCACTCGCTCGACGCAGCAGGCGGGAGGGCTGCGGAGTGAGGCAAAGATCCTTCTGGCTGATCGCTACAGCCGTAAATGATGAGGCAACGTCGGAGGCCATTTCGGTGGTGAGCCTCATTACGGCCAAGATATTACCGAATCCCCTTCACATTTCCGACCAGGTTACAGATTGCACATAATTGCTGGCAATGACTGGTCAACTGGCTGCATCCATTAGTGTGAGGCACTGCCAACTCAGCTTGGCGGGACAGCACTGGTTGGAGGGGGAGGGGGGGGGGGGGTGTCACGGGAACATCACAAATAGCCTTTCAAGCTAGAAGCAACCATAATTAGTATCGACAAAGATAATGTCATTTATTTCTCACAAGCACGAGCTAGCATGAAATAATGACTTTGGCGTCCATTTCCGGATCAAAACGTCATCCGACCCGTTTGTGGTCGGACTCGGGCGTGCCATTTATACAGGAAGAGCAGCGCTAAAGCTGCAATGAATGAGCCCGAGTGTGTCTGCAAAAGCAGGCGCAATGCTTGTTAGCAAGGAGTCCGTCTCATTACCTCACACATAGGGTTTGCTCGACTGGCGAGCGCGATAGCATAAGTCGGACTCTTTGAAAAGGGTCTGCCCATGCAGGAGGGCGGGGGGAGGGGGGGAATGGAGTGTCTAGGGAGGCCATTAGACCGTCAGCGTCCGTGTAAGAGGATTCCACTCCACCATTGATCTGCCGTGGGAACCCATCCACAGCGACTGCCGCCGGACTGTGAGCAATCAAATTACGACTGAGGCTGAGGGTGGAATAAAATGTGTTTGGGCCTATCAGAACCAATAATGTATGGGCTGGATGGGGTCTGGAGACGAGGGAATTAACTATGACCCTATTTGAAAAAAGGTCTAATGGAGAGAGGCGCTCCTGCAGGTGCAGAGGCATGGTTGCTCATGCTCGTAGAAACTCGTAAATTTACAAGCTCAAGGTACGGCGAACATAGGGGGAAATCGAAGCTGAGCCGCCATGAAGGAAGTGTAATCATTCACATGTGCGGCTTGCGAGTACATATACATAAACATTTATTACTCATAGCAGAAATACCGCATGGCCCAAATTTATATATATATTTTTTCTGGATATGGTATTTTGAACACGGCACATAATCGTCTCAGTTTCCAGAACTATTTTATATTACCTCCTCAAGATCCAAACTTAGAAAACATTTAAGTCATTTAATACCAGCCGAGTTTAAAAAAAAAAAATGGATCTTTGACGTCTTAAGCCGTCAATGGCAGTATTAAGGGGGAAGTCCACTCCAAAAAAATTCTTTGAAGTAAAGTGTTCTATGCACCTTCACTAGTCAAAACTTGCCTTTATGATAAATATTATTAATTATTAATAATAATATTTATGGAATATGAGTTGAAAGGAGTAAAAATTCCACCTATTTTTAGCCATCACAGCGGGCGGCCATTTTGTCACTTAACTGAAAAACATTTGGTCGGAACTCAGCTAACGACCAATCATGACTCAGCCTCAGAAGAACAGGTGAGCGTTGATTGGTCATTACCTGAGCGACTGTGATGTCATTTTCAGTCGACGAAGTGACAAACTGGCCGCCTGCTAAAATGGCTAAATTGTGTGGCTTTTACTCCTTAACTCATATTCCACACTTATTTTAACTATTGGTTAAAAAAATAATAATAATAATAAAAAATACTGAGACAGGTTAATAAGGGAGAAAAATTGTTCCGGAGCTTGTTTGGTACCATGAGAAAAAAAAAACTCCTTACAGAATGGAACAAAAACAAAAACTTGTTTTGAACATTTGCTTTTCCCGTTAGCGAACGGAAACAAATCAGAAAATTTGATTCGGTGAAACATGATTTGAAAGTCATCTCGCCTCGCCCCCCCCCCCGACCACAAGCGTAGATGAACATAAAAACACATCTCACCTTTGCGAGATACTTGCGAGATTTGCTCTCGTTTTGGTGCCGACAGGCGTGGAGGTAGCAGGTAATAGCGGAGACTCCCAAGTGCAGCTGACGATCCTTCACAAAGATGTTCTCCAGATAGTCGCCCCACATGGCCCACGCCTTCACCAAGACGTCGTGCATCTGGACAGCGGCTGAAAAGGCCTTGTTGGCCTCTTCCGACCTGCAACGGGGCACATATTTAAATTAATTACAAGATATTATTCAAGTAAATACCTGTTAAAACAAAAAAGAATAAATAGCCGTAGCAAAAATGAGATTAATCGCAATTAATTCTTTGCGATTAATTAGTTAAAAAATTTAATCGCTTGACAGCACTCTCATAAATACATTCACCAAATGCTCAGGATTTCTTTTTTTTCATATCTTGGCCCCCCAATCTCACTTTCCAAATTCAATGTCGCATGCTTAATGCAAAGACAGGTGAAATGTGGCAGCAGACCCGACGGCGCCATTTACGCTGACAAGGGAATTTATTTTGAGTCATCAGCGGTTTGCGTCACATCGCGCAACTTCAAACCACTCCTTGGCATGTGGCCTGAATAACTTTTACACATTTCAACGTTTGATTAACAAACAAGGCACAAGAGACGCGCTATCCCGCTGTCAAAACGAGCGGACGGGCCTGTCAATGAAAGAGACTCAGTGAGCGGCGCTTTGCAGAGTACTTTTCCTCGCTTATATACGACAAAATGTCTCCCAAGACAATCAATTAAAACGTGTTATTACGAAAGGCATTTTGGCATGCGATTAAGAAACGGGAGCTTGATTGCTATGGGAGTCAGAACCTCTAGTAACGCTTAATGGAGTTGCCTCTGTCACTTTGATCGCATTAAACTACGTTAAATGTTACTCGCAACGACCTCAGCAGAAGCGCCGGCACCAAACTGTCAAATATTTCACGTGACCCCCAAATCTATTAGCGCACATTTTCGTGCGCGCGTACACACGACCACGTGACGCTCCTTCGACCCATAACCCCCGTCGCTGATAATCTCCCCCCCGTGCCCCAACACAGTTAAGAGAAACTTAATGATCGCAATAAACCCCGCTGAGGTGGAGGCAAATTTTGCTGATCGGAGAGATTCTTGAAAATTGCCTCTGGTTAATTATTGAGCTGCGTATACATTTAATAAGACTTCCTCAATTTGTCTTTCACCCCTCAGGATACCATGTCATGTCAAAGATGATGGGAGGGGGGGTGCGGAATGCGAGGTGGGGCGGGGTATTTTCCTCCTCAAGATCCAAACTTTTGAGTAAATCACCTCCAAAACATTCTTTTCACGAACCTTTGCACCTTCACAAGTTGAAGCTTGGCTTTTGTGGAATATGGGTTAAGGCGGTGCTTCTCAAATAGTGGGGCGGGCCCCCCTGGGGAGGGCGTGGTGCGATGCTGAGGGAGGCGCGTGGAACAGAAAATACGAAGTCGGCCAACATACTTGTTAATCTGAGCCAGGAACATGCCCTTCAGGGCGTAGAACTCGGCCGTCATCTCCTTGGTGAAGTACTTGAGGTTGGTGGACTCGATCACCTCCAAACCCTGGCCGACGGCAAACGAGACAGGTTTCAAATTTTTCAAGTGGAAAAAGAAGACGACGCCAATGCATCATTACAGGTGATCATTAAGATGAGCTTCCGTGATGGTGAGTCTCTGATTAGTCGTCCCGATGCGCCGGTGTGGCAAACGAACGGAGGAGAAAAGAGCACGCCAGAAGAAGATTTGGAGGGGAGAAAGAGAGAGGAGGCTTTTCTTCTGGCACTTTTAATGACTTGCGGTGCACTCAACCACTTCGATTCATCAGAGCACTCAGTGGGTTTCCGTGTAATCCCTTGAGATACCGTAGATTCCAAATCTTTTTTTTTTTTTTTTTTAAAACCAGTTCATGTCTATTGACTAGAAGGCGGCACAAACAAAAATTTGATATCATATGCATAAAGAGATGATTCCGTTTTACAATGCGATCAAACTGAGCGCTAAACTCAATTCAATTTGAACGATTCCAACGCGAGTCAACCAGTTGCACAATTAACATATATTGTTCCAATCAAATATTTCACAAGACAGCTGCTGGAGTTTTGTTTTCCTCTGCCTCTCCATGTGTGTATTTCGGTGCATGTAAATCGCTTTCCCCCACTGAGGGACAATAAAGTCATCTTCCTCCTAACACATTCAGAGGTTAAACCAAGCGATGCGTCGCCAGAATACGTTTTCAGAGAATGTTATCATATCAATATAGAAAAAAATAAAATAAAAAAGAAGGTAAGAGAAAAATCACATAAGGCGGAAAATGCATTCCCACTAAACGGCCGATGGTGCTTAAATATTCCCGTCACTTCAAAGTCAACAAATTCCAAATTCTCACCTGCATGCATTCGTTCTTGCCCATGACACCGGCCAGCTGCAAATAGCATTTAACCTGCTGTCTGATCTTCTGGAAGCAGTCAACAATGGGAACTGTTGGGATGGTGTGGATGCGGCTAAGGATGTCCAGAGCCACATTCACCAAACCCTGGGAGGCGGGAAAAACGACATTCAAGATATATTCAAAAGATTTACAAAAAATTAATAATAAATCATGCATTTTTGTACCAAACTCCGAGTCTCACCTGTTTGCGCCCAATCTTGCCATACTGAATGATAGCAGACGCTGAGGCGTGAACTCCCAACATGGCGTTGTTGTTGTTCGGATCATGCTGCGTATTAGTCTCGTATGCCGTCACTATGGCTGCAGACCGAGAGAGAAGAAAAAAAATGGTGTCTGTATTTATTATACAGGTGCCATCATTGAAGAGGAGCGCCATGGACGTATTGCACAGCAAATGGCGCATGGCGATAGCTTTTTTATCAAGAAAATTCCATTTTCACCACAGCACAAGTTTCAAGGCCGTCATGTATAAAATGAAGTGGATTTTATTGGATTCGATTTGACACGGAAGGGCTCGATTCAATTCCATTTTCGATTCACTTTGATTTTCGATTCAATTTGACGCAGTGCCAATTTTATTTTTTCGTGCGGAAGGCATTCTTAGACGAACCAATGCCGCAATGCAATTAACTCATTCGCTGCCATTGACGGATATAGACGCCCAAAAAGTACATTTCATCCATTTGACCTGGGCTGGGCATTAAATGATTAAATACAAACCGCATTATTAAAATTTTCATATTTACATTAAGATCATGTACGTTTTATTTAACATGACCAGATAAAAAAAATACATCTGCCTTCATGCTAGTAGGCGCTGACTTCACTGTAGGGCTGCACGATATTGGAAAAAAAAATTATATTGCGATTTGGGGGGAGGATGCGATGTACATTGCGATATTGAAACTAGAAAAGTTTTCACCAGATGACTCAAATAGCTCTGTTTGGAGATTTATTTTTTTAAACCCAGCCCTACATTAGAAGAATTGGCAATACACTAACTAGAGAATGTAGCACGATTGCAAAAAGATGCAATGTAAAAACATGACACGCGTGCCGATGACGCCGGATCCCGTCGAGAGTCACACCTTGGTAGTGATGCTGGCGCCACATGAAAATGCTGCTCCAGTGGGACAGGTCATCGGACACAATGGGAAGTCGGTTCCTCCACGTTTTCACCACGGTCTTCATGTCATGGAGGCTGGTGTTGCGGCCCAGGTTGGTCGGCTGCAGCCCGGCGTTAATCTGGGCGGCTTCTTGCAACTCTATGATCTGCTGTGCCGCCTGGAGGGAGCATACGAGTTAACAAAGCTTTCGCCGTTTAAATTTAACAGTCAGTGGATGCTTTAATCTCAAAATGCAATTTAAAAAAAATAATAATTTGTATGAAGTTGCCTACAGTTGCATACAATCAGAAGTCAACAACTTTGATGATTATTTCTGAAAATGATAAGCAAGGTATGGTCTCTCATTCTGTGAAAAGAAGCCTCCATCGATTGTCCCAAAGCTGCTTTGTGAACATCTAATCAATCATTCCATTCTAACGAGTCATCAATCAATATTAGCGCCGGCTCTGCCGATCGATGGGAGTGGGTGATCATCCATTGATTGTCAGACGCCACCGGGAGGCCGGATTGGATGATTAACTCGCTTTTGGAGCCTTTCTGTATTTGCCCAGTCTGGCTTTCTCATTTGCAGAAAGCTCACAGAGTTGTGGAAGTGGCACGTAAAGTTTGGAACGGAGATTTACAGCTGGCTGCCCGACCGGCCTGTCGAGGAATAAATAGCAAGGATAGAAACTGGACTTCACATAGGCAAGATGAGCTCGTGCATGCGCAAAAAGAACAATGAAGTAGTCACCTGATCTTGTAAGAAAAAAAAACGCAGTTGCATATTTTTTTTTAATCAGACAACCAAAATAAATTGCGCAATATATTTATTGACAATTATCAGTTAATATCAGTTGATGGCCCATTTCTAACCTTCAACGGGGGCCACGCTATTCATCATGCAAATGTAATTTGGCTGCAGGTATTTAATCAAACGCTATCTTACGGCAGCAAAGTAATTACCGCTAAACTAACTCTTCTTCGTTCCTTTCTCTTCGCGCAGCGTTTCAGGCCCATCGTGCTTAAACTCCATCACCCTGTTTTCTCTCCTTCACCCATCCTCCCTTTTCATCTTTTTTTTTTTCGGCCTATTTTAATCTCTTGCGGAGGAACTAAAGAGGCTTAAAGTTTTTTGTTTTTTTTTTGCCCACCATCATCTATTCATCTAACTCAATTTTACAAAAACGGAATGAAGAGAGGAGATAGAGGCCGTTATCAGCGCTACTTAACAACGCAATGTCTCAAGGCGACGGATGGTCTCGCAACATGCATCTTTCACTGCTCAAGCGCGCTAAACGGATTCGTGTGGACTTGCACGCATCAGTCTGTATGATTTATTTTGACAAAAACAAAAAAGCAAAAGTTTGCATACGTACCTGGAGCAGCGGCGTGTGCACGTGTGAAACGATATGAGGCAAGCGTCGCCACTCCCGGATGGCGAGGCTGGACGCCATCTCCACCAGCCGCTCGATGAAGTTGAGCTGCTGCTCCTCCGGGTGGCAGATGGCCAAGTAACCGCGGTGCATGTTCACCTTCCACGCCATCTCCTTGGGACAACTCAGCTCCACCTGTTTGTGGTTCAGCAAACACCAAACGGCCCATTTGTAACAAATTAAAGGGGAAGTCAAACCCCCTCCAAAAAATATTCACAAGAATGTTCTATGCAGGCTCGCTTGGCAAAAAAAAAAAAAAAAGGCATTCTTATTAATAGTGTTTGTGGATTATGAGTCAAGCGGTAAAACTCACCCATTTTTAGCCATCTCAGGCGGCGGCCATTTTGTCACATTTTGTCGACTGAAAGTGACATCACAGTTGCTCAAGGCTCAGCTTCAGGAAACCGTGATTGGTTGTTAGCTGTTGAGCAACTGTGATGTCATTTTCAGTCAACAGAAGTGACAAAATGGCCGCCACGAGTTGGCTAAAAACGGGGGGGGATTTTGCTGCATAACTCATATTCCACAAACGTGATATTAATCAGAATGACATGTTTAGACTGGTAAAAGCGTACAGAACATTTTATTGCAAATACTTTTTTGGGGTTGACATCCCCTTTAAGACATTCAATTTCTCTTCACTTGACTAGTGCATTTGATTGTGAAGGCATTTTTTGTGGAGTTTTTTTTTTCTATTTTTACTTTTTTTATATTGAAGAAGGTATTTTCTTAGAACTGGAGTTGAAATATAATTCCCTCTTGCAAATACTTTTTGGGGGTTGACATCCCCTTTAAGACATTCAATTTCTCTTCACTTGACTTGTGCATTTAATTATGAAGGCATTTTTGAGGAGTTCTGATTTTCTTTTCCATTTTCACTTTTTTATATTGAAGCAGGTAAGTTGAAATATAATTGCCTCTTTGAAAAAAAAAAATAGTTCAATATATTAAAAAAAATGCAAGGCTATATTGCAACATCAAGCAAAATTTAAAAGTAAAAAAGGATCAATAACATGGTTTCCAATTCATTGTACGATGATGTTGCCTCGGGAGTTTTGTATTTCTAACTAATCAAACTGGGTTTGACATCGCAGTAGCACAAAGGGCCCTGATATTGATTAAAATGCCGAGTTGATTAGTACAAAACAAATAGCAACCCCGAGGGGGGGGGGGGTTGGCTTCAAAGTCCAACCTGTGTCTAACGTTTGGAATTTCAAAACCGAATGAAGAATATGAAGACAACGACGGTGGTTGAAAAGGGCAAGGGGGGAGTGAAAAAGCCCAGGCGTGTATTTGCATTGGCTCTTGAGAAAATTACAGTGATTGGTCAGCGCAGTTATCAGGGGTGACGCTTGATGAATGTCCCGCAGACAGCGACGGCCTTATCAAGAGCCGCCTTTAATTGAAAGCCGGGGCGTTTTGGATTCCGCTTCTCAGCTTGCGAGGAAAGCCTCGCCTTCGCTCTCCGCCGCCATAAAACAAATCAGCCCGCAGCAGATGCCGGGGTAATTATTCACACGCCGAGATGCCGTAAATATTAGCGGCTAACAGAGCAAGGAAGAGGTAGGTAGGAAAGAAGAGTCGGTTAAAGGGATGAAGAACAAGTAAAAGTTACAATTGGTGACAGAGGAAAGAAGGAATAGCGGAAGGAGAAAGTGATGAAGTGGAGTTGGTGTTGCCATTGAGACAATTTAATTAGGTGTCGCCTTAGGACACAGCGGCTCAATGGATTGGTTCCCAGTCTCCTTGAAAGAGCAAAGTAGGATTATTTGTTAGATGTCAGGTACTATCACACACTTTCCATCCGTCTACGCTTCCTCTTAGCAAACATGCGGCCAATAAATTAAGACGCGAGCTCTCTCATACACCCTGGCGGCTATGGAGCGACCGGACGCTCTAATAGCAAGCGACTTCCTCGTGTCGACGTGAGGTCTTTGCGGGATATGAAACGTTGACAAATTAAGTGTGTACTCCTCACCTGCACCAACGCCTCCTTCATGGCAGCCCAATTGGAAACCCTCCAAGCGCATTCCAGCACTAAATAAGGGTTGGAATGGGCTTTGGATTGGCCGTATTCTGTCAGAGGTTCCCACTGGTTCAATTCCTTCGAACAGCTGGACACGGAGCAAAGAAAAGAAAAGAAAATGTTGACTGGGCCTCGCCATACAAATAAAAAGAAATCCTCATAAAAATCTGGTGCAAGCTATTTCCGTGAAGCCGTTTAACTGAGATGGGCCATAAAATGTCACATTTCCCCACTATCATTATACATACCGCAACTCTCTACGACACTGGTGTCAAACTCAAGGCCCGGGGGCCAGATCTGGCCCGCAAAGTCATTTTATGTGGTCCGCAAAGGGCAAATCATGTGCGTCAACTTCCTGTTCCTAGCACTTTTTTTTTTTTTTTACCACTTTTAACAAAATTGAGATGAGATTTTTTTTATTATTTTAAAATAAATTGAAAAATGGTTGAACAAACAATTAGTGGCTTTCCATCAATTTGTTGTGTCTAAATGATAACGTAAGGAGATCAAACACTTATATGGGTTCACAGTCATAACGGCCCGATGTGGCACGTCCAAAAAAATGAGTTTGACACCCCTGCTGTATGAGAATTATATCAAAGTAAAAGTTTTCACTCCACTTTTTCTTGACTAAATCTCCTCAAAACTATTAATTGAATGCGCCAAGCGCTAATCAGTTTGTTTATACTTGAATAGTCCAGAGAATATAACAATGTACATCAATGTTGAAAAAAATAAAAGTACAATAAATCACATTCTGCATTATATTATTATTGACGGCGCTTTGGGAAATAAACCACATTCGTTACCGTATCCAGTGGTCCTCCCAGAGCTGGTACTCAGGGAATATGGCCGGCGACACATTGCTCCTCTCGTGCTCCTTTCGAGCCTTCTCCATAGCTTTCTCGTAGCTTTCCTGGGCCTGAAGACGCATTCAAGTTGAACTTCCGAGAACGTTCTTGAACATGATAACGTTTAACCTTTCACCTCACCTGTTCAAAGAAGCCATGTTGCTCATAGGCAATGGCGGTGGCCGTTTCGGGGAACTTGCATCTCTTCTGCCACAGCCCCGCCCACATGTCCTCTTCTTGGAGTAGGGAGTACAACTCTGCCAGGGAGTCCAAAATCTCCTAAAAAATAAAAAAAAAATTTTAAAAAAGGAAATCCTCAACAAATCTAAAGTTAAGACAGTTACGCGCTACGATGAGGAGGAGGGTCAAAACGCTTCACCTGTTGAGGCGGCGTGATACTCTCCTGCTCGTAGACTTCTGTACTTTGCTTGGGTTTCGTGTGGAGGCTGAGGCCCTTTTCGAAGGCCTGCTGCTCCAGCATTAGAGTGGATCGGAGCCACAGGTTGTGCGTCTTGCCCAAGTACTTGAGCACACAGGGACGGATGGGGATGGGGGGCACACATTGAGACATGGCCTCCACAAAGCAGTTTAGGGCACTGGGCTGACAATCTCTTTGGGCTTGGTGGCTGCCGCTGCACAGGAAAGGACTCATTTCTCCTGATAATGCCTGCGGAGGGAAACATGGATTGATAATTGTTGCTTTTTTTTTTTATTTCCAAATTTTTTTCCCGCCCCAATGCATTTCAATGGGTGGGAATAGTACGTAAATTTTGGCTGTTCACGGGCCGGCAATGATGCGCAAAAAACAGGAGTGAACTGTACAGGAAATAAACGATTAGATTGGTAATAGGATATTTTATTTATTTATTTATTTTTTAACTTGCTGATTGGCTCCAAAATCCTTATCGTGCAACGCTTATTAAAATAGATCTGCAATTATTTTTTTTAAGAATAGTACATCTTGAAACTATATAAAAGAAATAAATAAATAAAAATATAGGAATGGACTGATACTATTTTTTTTTTTTTTTTTCAGACCGAGTACAATTGAGTATGAACGATTTCAAGTACCGATACGTGACAATGCCATTAAATCTTTGTGACAAAAAAATATGGACGATTTTAATCAAATATTTTTCAAAAACTCAAATTATTGTCAATTATTTGATAACAATCATCACATCCCCAGCAAGATGATAAATCCCCCTACAGACGCACGCGCGCACAAATAAACGATGCGTTGCGGCTGAGTAAAATTTGCAGCGCCTATTGACAGCATTGAATATTTAATGTCATGATGGTCACTTTAATGAAGCAAGCAATAATCAAGACCGATTGATGAGCAAATTCCATCTTGACAAAGCGAGGCTAAATGCAGCGATAAGAAGCCGTCAGAGTAAACACACGTCGCTCGCCTGTGACTTGGAAAACCTGTCCCGAAAAGAAAATCATTCCGATTCTAATGACTGCATCTCTGAAACCCAAGTGCTCAATCACTTCAAATCAAGGCCTTTCAAACCCTCTCAAAATACTCCATATTCATTTGGTTATTAGTTCAGCTCATTAAAGCTTTCCTTCCTCGGCTTCTCATTTCCATATTTAGCATAAATGAATCCACCCTCATTAAGCACAATTGCGTGTGTTGAGATGAAGGTCATATTTGTGTGACCATTTCACTGTTTTGCATGTGGCGTGAACATCGTCCTCTTGCGGGCATTTTGGGTTTCGGGGGAAAGACGCAAGCAAAACGGAATATACTCACATGCTGCTGCCTGTCGGAGAGAATCTTCCAGAGACGAGGAAAGAGCTGCACCCAGGATCTCTCGGCCAGAGGAGTGGCAATGTGACACAGCTGCACGAGAGCATTCAGCAGCGCCCCAGTCTAACAAAAAGGACACGGTGAAAATGACTCCATTCGTTCATTTCTCGATTCCACCGCGGCGGTGACATTTCACGTGTTTCCTTACCTTGACTTCTCGGAGAGAATCGAGGAACTTGTCATGGCGATTCGTAAGCATGTGCAGTTGGTTGCCAGCATCCCTCTCGGCCTGGTCCTTAGTCTTGGGAATAGCGGTTTGGTCACCTGGTGCTAACTCTATGTCGATTTCGACATCCTACCAAAGGGGGAAATGGAAAACGGCATTCACGTCACGCCAATGGATGCGATAAAGCTGGAAATTGACGCGTGTGTGTGTGTGTGTGTGTGTGGCGGTGCACGTACCTCTTCCTTGGTGTCGCTAGGCTCCCTCTCGCGCGGTTCCTGCTTGACGTGCGTTGCCATGGCGAAAGCGGCGCGGTCGTGGCTGTCGGCCAAGTTGATGACATTTGTGATAGACGGAAGCATTGATCCCTGGCAGCTCGTGCCGATGATGGTGTTGCGTTCGCACACCGCCAGCAGCAGCTAATAAGCGAACGCAAAGTAGCAAAAGTTGTTGAGCCACGTGGCAGAAATGCTGCAAGCTGACACTTGTCAAAAATAAATTGGGATTGGAGTGCGATGACACCTTGTGATTGCTGGCTCGGTATTCTGCGAGAAATATCGCTTACCTCGATGCACTGCTTGATCCAGAAGTGGCTACCCATGGCCTCCCAGTTTTGAGAACAACAGATGTAGAGGAGCCTCTCATAGACTCGCCGCTTCATGGAGGCATCAAAAACCTCAAAGAACTTGGCTCGGATCAGCGGCTGAGTGCAGCGGAGTCCGGAGAGGAAAGCCGGCTCCAACTTGGACGTGATGTCACTTCCGGACAGAGTTTCGTCCCTGCATGAGAAGAACCTGATGTTTACTGCCGGCACAAAATTTTAAAACGATTTTAAAAGCAAGTTTGGCGCTTTCAGTAGGGCCGATGATTGTCGCCATGTAAAAATTGGGAGAGAATCACCAGCGCAAGATGAAAGGAATTAGAAGAGGCGAATAAAAATGAGTGAGTAAAAGAAATCTATTGTGATGAAATTTGAGGGAAGGCAGAAACCAAAAAATATCAGCCCAGCCTGTGTAACATTCTTCCCAGTTTAAAACTGGGAAAAGGACACCTGAAAAACTGTTCAGGGAGAAGTGACCACCAATTGTCAAAATGCTTTGAAATAAAACCGGACCAGAAGTAGAAAGAAGTTTCGTCATTGGTGATTTTTTTTTTTTTTTTCGAGGGGGACTGGCGCCAAATGCAATTTTAGAGCCTTTCAATAAACTGAACCAACACTCTCCAAAATTGCATTTCTGAATGAAGATGACATGTGCAATAATATTTCTTCCCTGCGTTTAAAAAATGAAATGATCCGCTCTCGCTGTCATCTTCCATTTAGCCCGAGAGAGAGAGAGAGAGAGCATGAGAGCGAGAGAGAATGAGATAGAGAGAGGGAGAGAGAGAGAGAGGGAGAGAGAGAGGGGGAGAGACAGAGAGAGAGAGAGAGAGAGAGGGAGAGAGAGAGAGAGAGAGAGAGACAAAGAGAGAGGGAGAGAGAGACATAGAGAGAGAGAGAGAGAGACAGAGAGAGAGTCAGGGAGAGAGACAGAGAGAGAGAGGGACAGAGAGACAGAGAGAGAGAGAGAGAGAGAGAGAGAGAGAGAGAGAGAGAGAGAGAGAGAGAGAGAGAAAATGCGAGGTAAAAAAAAAAAAAAAGAACAAGGCTCCAACAGCTGGACATGGCTTCCATCGGCGCCACTCTCTTGCTCATACATTGTTCTGGCGCAGCTGCTTTATTATTCCAATATCATTACTGGCTGTCAATCATGGCTTTACTACTCATTGGAAATCTCCCGACACGAAGAGCAGATGGGGCGGAGGGCTACAGGATGCATTTGCCTGATTAAAAGCGCAACGTGAGGAAGTCACGGCCAAAAAGAGAATCACGGTTTGATGTATTGCCGTGGACGGGATAGTCTCTACCCTCCCAACGCCCCCAACTGTGAGGCGGAAAATAAAACACGCTGCCGACATGACCACCGAAAGGCACTCCCGCAGCCATCTGTGTCGCGGTCATTTTCTTCTTGCCTGACCATCCCCGACCTTCATCTCTTACGTCGAGCCACTTGGCTATATGATGAATAGCGGTAATTACCTGTAGACGTAATTAACGAGGTCCAGGAACTGGGCGTTTAACTCCAGTTCATCGGGGAAACGCTTCTCGATGTAGGTCATCATCTTTACCAGCAAGATGGACTTCTCGCGAATATTGGGCATCTAGGAGGAGGTGGAGTGTCAATGGTTTCGATGCTTTCTCCCCCATGCGGGCCTGAACGGCCTCGTTGTGCTCACCTGATTGGCGGCCATCGGCGAATTATTTTTCACCCACTCTTCCACGATCTTGACGACGGCGCGGAGAATTTTGGGGTCTGACGACTTCTCGATCAGCGAGGTGAGGATGACCTGAATGAAGTTCTTCCTCATCTCCATGCTCATGACGGAGAGTCGGGTCTTCACCAGGTCGAGGCTCAGCATGACCAGCTCACTCGTCACTGTCAGAAGAGAAGCGTCAGCGTCCGGAGACAAGAGGGAACCGGTTTATGCCTGATCATAACTTTGACGGCCCGGCAACTGGGGGTTGAGACGAGCTGGCAATTCTTGCTAATGCTAACAGCTAGCTGCTAGCCAGAAGTAGCAACTATCGCCTATTTTTTTTTTTTCGTCCATCTTTGCAGCATCAGGATCCCCGTGCGTGTCATTTACCGGTGCTGGTCTCGGTAACTGTCGGGTTGGCCTGCTGGGGGCTCAGGTGTTCGCGCACCATCTTCTGCAGCGAGCGCATAAACACCGAGATGAGGCGATCGATGTAACTCGCATTGTAACTGCAGGCCGATTTGAGGATCATCAGTGTTCCTGCGTGGGGGGAAAAAAAAAAAATTATCATTTTTACGGCAACACACAGTTTCGTAGTGTCACACTGGAAGGGGTAGGGGTGAGTATGAGAACCCGCCCCCCCCCCCTCCCCTTTTTCTCCTTTCATTGCTTCTGCTCCCCGGAGCAAATGTAGGAATGTCAGCCTTCCCGGCCAAATGGATGCATTACTCCACTACCTCCCGTGACATAAAGAGACCAAAGGCTTTTTATTGACCACAACTGCTTGTTCGGGGGAAAAATGTGACACACAGCTCATAGCTTTTTGGCCTCTGTATTCTGAAAGCAAGGAGAAATACAATGAGAATGTAAGTGCTATTGATTAAATATCCCGTAAGATCTCTGACGTCTGCACGGTGAGAAACAATGTTTGCGTCGGGAGGACCGAGAACACGGTAATCATTTCTGAGTGGAACCTTTCTCAAATTCTTGCATTTTTTACGAGCAAACCCATTCGTTTGATTGCTTTAATTGACTGAGAAGTCAGTTCATTTTTGCAGGTGAAAAATAATTAAAAATGAGTGTGTGTGTGTGTGTGTGTAGACACAAAAAAGAAAAAAATGTCAGTCAAGAGTCTGTCTCACCGAAGAGCTGCGTGGGGTTGGTGTTGCTTGTGGCTTTTTCATAGTTGGTAAGTCCCTCGTAGATGACCTTGCCCACGGCGGCATACAAACACTCCAGCTCCTCGTACTTTGACGCCACGTTGGACGTGCCTGGAATGAGATGAGGCGCGAGACGTGTCACTTCCGACGTTAAATCCGCACGCGGCGCCGCGAGAATTCGCAAACGTGTCGGTGGCTTACTGGGTTCAGTGGGAAAGATGCTCATGAGGCGGGAGAGGAGCGAGTGAACGGCGCGCAGGACTTTGGTGTTGCCGCAGGTCATACAGGCGGCGATGCCTCTCTGCAGGGGCTTGAAGTGGGCCAGGATGGCGGGTGATTGGAGCACAGTCAGCAGGAAACAGAGAATCTCCAATCCGGTGCAGATGTTGGAGATGTTAGCCTGAGCTGGCTGCTCCTGAACGGACGGTGGGAATGTTCAGAACCCCAATTAATGGACCAAAACAAGGAGATCATTCAACTCATTCACTGCCAATGACGGCTATAGACGTCAAAAATCTTTTTTTTTTTTTTACTTGGCTGGCAGTGAATGAGTTAATTATAAACCAATCATAAATATCACAGAAAAAAAGCGCAAATAAGCGGACTCATTTGATCAATTCCGATTCTCAGACAAGTTCTTTTGTCCATCAGTGTCACTAATTAGGCTCTTAAGCACCAAATCAAAATCGATAGGGTGCGCACAGAGGTATCACTCCCAGAAAAGAAACAAGCCACTGTGATTTGTACTAAACCAAAGATCGATAGCACGTACACGGGCCTAATTTGGGCTAAATTGTAACCAAGGTGCACAAAGATGACAAGTCCAAGAGGATAACCGGAGACAGATCCATGGCACTAATCTCGACTAATGAACAAGGTGACCCCACTGAGGAGGTTTCGGGGGTGGTATTGATCCTGCGCCGTATGACTACAAACAGTCGATTGTGGTGGTGGGAACGATAATCGGTTGGTCATATTTAAAAACGATTCTGCCGTGTTAATAAAACTAAAAAGTTGTCAGTCCACATATAAAGCGCGGGCGTACATTTGTGCTGAGGCTGAGCTAATACGCGACAAGAAGGCGGTATAAGGATTACCCAAACAATCGGTTTTGGTGACGCATCCGAATCGGAATCAAATCGAATCATGGGCCTCAGAATCAGAATCGAATCGCGGGCTTGCGAATCGGAATCCAATGTAATTCCCACCCGTATTAAGACATGCACACAGGGAATATGCCCGCTTGTAATTGTCTGCAAGGCTCTTCCCGCCGCCTTCTCACATTACGCCCTTCCTGTTCTACCAATGCCGAACATGACAACACAATGAGAAAATAAAAAGATAATCTGATCTAGGGCATTGCTCATTAACCCGATGGACATGTAGCGTACACTCCCTAAGAGACAAAAACCTTTGTACTGTCGGAATAAGACCTCCATAGACCCTTATTAGTCACGCCATCCGCACGAAATGTGGAGTGGGAGCTTGGCAGGTATAAAACACGCACAGGCAGCGAGAGAGAGAGACAGAGAGAGGTACAGCTGATGCAATGATCCCCGCAGGAGTACAAAGAAAATATGGGATAACGCTGCGGTACGGCGATAACCTTGTCTTGTCTGTGGCTGCGAATCAGACCAGCCAGATGAGCGGAGACAGAGGCGAGCGACAGATAAGGGAGACAAAGTGAAAACAGAGGCTGAGATGATGACGGGAAGAAGGTTGCGGCGAGGGACCGAGAAGAAAAGGGTGAAGGGGAAGATGCAAAGAGGTGCGCCGGCAAGGGCAGGGGAGTTTAAAGATGAAGAGGGTCGGGGGGAGTTGAAAAACAAGTCACAGGGCAACCCGGATTGACTTTTTGTTATCTCACCGCCGTCATTATTTTGTCATTATGGCAGTCGGCGCCTCACTTCGTGTAAAACTGATAACAAAGCGCTCAGGCGTTTGCGTAAGCACCAAGGCGGTGTCTAAGCTGTGACGGGGGAAACTTTTGCCGTCCTTTGGGAAAACGCGACCAGCTGCAGTGGGACTACGACTTTGTTGGTTGCGCTGTAACAGAGGAACGGCGTAAATGGGCAGTATGCGTCATATGCCGTTCTCACCACAGTCATGAGCAGCCTGTCAAACCACTGTAGCTTGAGCTCGGCGCGAGGCCACATGTCAGGTCTCAGGGCTGTCTTCATCAGGCTCACGCAGCGGCGAGACAGAAGCTCTCCCGGAGATCCGGCCACGTTGGTGCTGTCATTCACCTAAACGGGAAAAGGCGAAGGGTTGGGACACGTATCATCGTCGTTGCCAATGACTCTTCATCTTCCGAGATTACTATGGCGTCCAGAGGAGGAGAGAAATGGAATGATGGCCAAATGAAGCTTTGTGAAGCACTTGTGATCATTTTGGTTACCTCTAGATGGCACTCTTGGTTTAAAGATGCAGTGGAAAGAGCAACTTCAAGAGGAATAAAAAAAAAAAATGTTTCCCCCCCCCCATCACTAGAAATCCCTTAGGTCAAGGAGAGACTAGAAAAGAACGCCGCTATTAGTCAGCATTTCATTTAGTGATAGACCGATTATCGGCCAAACCGATTATCGGGGCCGATATTTGGCATTATCGGAATCTGCTTCCTTTTTTTTTTTTTTTTTTAAACATTCAAGGCCGATAAATTAAAAGTGGGTTAATTTTGGCTCGATCCAGCACGCGTTTCTCTCTCTCTCTGCTGTGCTGGTGGCCCTGCCAGCAGAAGCAGATTGGCCTGGCGCCAAGGGCATCATCTGATTCGTTCCTTGTAGCAACCAATCAGCAGAAAGTTGCCTATTTGTTTTCATTGAACTACAAAACAAGCAGCTGAGCCTGGGAGCTCAGTGTACTTTTTGTTCAACTCTTAAAACTATTTTGTCTTATTTTCTAAGATCTAAAAAAAAAAAAGAAAAAAGCTTTAACATGTTCAACACATCACTAGAGTTTTGGAGCTTTTATTTCATTTTATCAATTTTTTTTTTTTTCAACAAATGAATATCGGCTTCAAATATCGGTTGACTTCGAATAATCGGTATTGGCCCTGAAACAAAAAGCATATCGGCCTATCACTAATTTCATTCATGTGGCAAGGAGCAAGACAGCGGCGTATCATTCAACCGAGCATGCCGGTTCAAGGCCGCTGCTGCCGACAATGAAACCTCGCCAGCTCCTGCTTGATCATTATCCCTGACATTTTTTTTCCCCTGCCGGTTTTGATTTAGTATCACAACGCTCTGTTATTCAGCAGCAAGAAACTGAGAGACTGTCTCTCTATAGAATTTATTAAGTGTAGCACAGTGCATCGGTTACATAAGGGCTGCACACGAAATGCAAACCGGGGAGAAAAAAAAACCCCACGTCTTTTACCATTTTGTACGCGTCGGAGGTGTTACCTGGCATGCAATCCGGATGAGGAAATTGGCCACGGTGTCCGTATGTTGTTTGTCGACAGGTTTAGTGAGCATCGTCTCAGTGCCTGGCATCGACTGACTGCGACCAAACACCTAAAAACAAACAACCGTAAGACTGAACAGGAGGGGGGAAATATTGGAGATTTTCAAAATGATTTTGTTTACGTGACAGAAATTGTCCATGGAAAATCTTCACAATGATAAAAAAAATAAATAAAATAAAATAGAAAATAAAAACTTCACAATGATAAAATAAGTAATAAAATAAAAAATAAAAATAAAATAAATAATAAAATTAAATGAAAAAAAAAAAATTGGCAGGGTTTGAGATTCACCTCCTGGCAAAGTTTCATCTTATACAGAGGCTGTTGTGATTGAAACTGATCGTGTTTTTCAACAATACAGCTCAAGGGCAACCGTTGCACAGTTTGAAGTGATTGCTAATTTGGGAGGTTGCAACAACAAGTAATAGAAGTAAATTAGCTCACAGTGGAGGCCGTTCCTGCTGCCAGACGGAATCTTTTAGCATCTTGTCCGGGAGTGGCGCCGTCTGCGGAGGAGAGTCCTACTTTCACGGCCCCGCTCGTCCCTTCGCCGCTGGACCCGACTTCTGCTTCGGAATCAGGCTGGCGGGACCCGAACAGGAGGGATAGACGTGTTTCACAAATATATTCTTTCGTCTCCATGTACGCATGTACACACCAGTTGGTCTTTGATCCTTTGCAGCTCCCACTTGATGACCACCTCGGCCAAGTCCACAGCGAGTTTCCGATGCTCGATGGTCACTGTGGGGGTGAAGCCCAGACGCTGCATGGCGCTGATCATGTGCTGAACCAGGTGGTGGCGCACAGGATAGTAAACCTGCGGAAATATTTCAAAGTTAAAAATGCCAACAAATCCGCTAAAAAAAAAAGGGAATGGAGGCAAAACTTGAGTTATTTATTTATTTTTTTTAATTATTTTAATATTTAACATGACAGGTTCCCTCTGGTGCAAAAGTTCAGACAGTGCAAGCATGCACATTAGCGGCTAACGTGGCTAACTGTTAGCACAAGCATCCGCAATCCAATCACAAATGATGGCGTAACCCACCCGCCGCTGCCTTCCAGTCTCAGCAAAGTTGTGTCGCCATCTGTCATCTATCGCCGGTTAATTAATCCAATTGCCAGTTAATTCCCATAAATTCCCATAATTGGCAATCATTGGAAAATTCCCCGTTTAAATCCCAGTGGAAATTGCCCATCCCTTTGCCCTCCTAGCTGTTAGCGTGATTGGCATTCAGCACATTTCCAGTCGTTTCTGTCGAGTGAGAAATTCAACTTTTGCTCCACATATTGAGAGTTTAAAAACATTCCTCCATATTTCAATCTGTTTGCGCGTACATAAACAAAAATCTTCATATATGGTGGGGGGAAAACTTTACTTTGACACTCAGGTAAGACTTGAGGTTGACATTTTGCAACACACCAAGTTAAACGGGTTGCACAATCATTGTCAGCCCGAGTCACAAGTCGCATCCACTTAGTTTCAAGGATGTGACACGGAACACTAAAGCGTCACACTGGAGCCTCACTTAGCTTCCTCGCAAGGCAAACCGGCGACTCTCGAGCACGCAGACAAAAGAGCGAGAGATGAGATGTCTATCAGGGGGTGTTTGGGGGGGGGGGCTTTCTCGTGACAAAGAATATTCAAGCTTCTCACTTTGAGGATAATTATAGGCGATGGAGCAGGACTTCAACGCCCCTTAATGACAGAGAGGCTAAGCCCTGTCCATCACATGTGCACATACTCAAAAGTCTCTAATCTGCCTGTCATTATCATCCCCCAGTGCAATTATGCTGACGTGATTACATTAGATTAGTCATCTGGCCCGATGAGAGCAACCTGTCAGCGAGATAGAGAAGAAATCTGGGGAGGGAGGAAAAAAAATGTCAATTCGGCGCAGAGGCACCCGGGAACATCAAATGAGGAGGCATCGAGTGTCGATCAAGTTTTAAGAGGAGTGCTAACACGCGGGTCAATGATCCTTTGCTGGTGTTGTTTCATGGGTCACGCTTCTGAATGTACCTTGCTCTTTAAGGCGATTCCGGCCAGAAGACGGTTGCCGCGTGGGAGACGAGTAGCATCGCGGCCACTGTCGATAAACTTCCATCAATACGATGTGGGTTTTTAAATTATGATGCGATTTATTTGCTGATAAACAACCAACAAACAATTTTCATAAAGAGCACGCGTTAGGAATCACAGTTCTCAGTAGCATCTAGAGATAGATTGATTATCAGCCAGGCCGATTATCGGTGCCGATATTTGGCATTTTGCGGATTATTGACATCGGCCTTTTTTCTTTAACTTTCAAGGCTGATAAATTAAAACATTTATTTTGGCTCGCTGCAGCACACATCTCTCTCTCTCTCTCTCTTTGCTGTGCTCATGGCCCTGCCTGCAGAAGCACCTTTTGTTAGACTTTTAAAACTCAGTTGTCGTTTTTCTAACATCTAAAAAAAAGCATTAAAATGTTGTAAATTGCTGAAGTTGTTTAAACTAAGTCAAGTTTGGGAGTCTTTATTTTCCAAAATTTTGACACCCTTTTTTTCAACAAATGATTATCGGCCTCAAATATCGGTTATCGGCCTCCATGACTACTAATAATCGGTATCGGCCCTGGGGAAAAAAAAAAAAAAAGCTATCGATCTATCAGTGGTAGCAACGACTCACCCGGAAGTGCTGCACTATGAGGTGCAGTATGTGGACCAGCTGCGGTACCGTGTGGCCCTCCTCCACGATGATTTTGCGAGTCCAGTGCGTCAGCATTTGGTGGCCGTCCTCCATGCGGGCTGGCACAGCTGGCGTGAGGATGGCCATCGCCTGGCGGACGATGGCGCGGGCCTCCATGGTGTGGGCCTTTAAAAGGCTGTGGAAGACCTAAACAAGCCACACGTTCTTATTCGGCTAACATACGTTGCGGTAGGGGAGGGTCTAGCATCAATCTTTGTGTTTTGTACTATGTGTAAAATCATTTAGCCCCCTCCTCCTCACCTGCAGAACAATCTTCTTGTGAATGGCGAATTTGGCAATGATGTGTGCCAAAAGTAGATGTCCGCTGTATTTGCAAGCAGGGTCCACGCAGGCTTTGGGCAACAGGCACGGCCAGGCGAAGGTCATAAGGCGGCGCAACTTGCTGTTGCGGGATTTGTTGTTGTCGTGAATGTGGTGGGGCGCATGCTCCACCAACAGCGTGGAAAACTGCAGCAAGCATATTCGGAGCGAGTCCAGCAGGTCCGCTTGCTTTTCGGGATCGAGAACCTTAGAGATATGGAATTCTTAAGTACACTGACATTCGAGTAAGTATTATATCTCAAAAGCTTAGTGCCGGCGTACCTTTGTGATGAAGACGCTGGTAATGCTTTCTGGATTGTCCCCTTCGGGATTCGGCGGGCCGAGGAGCTGCTCACCTTCCCCCTTCTCGAAGCTGTATAGGAAGGCGGGATTGAGGATGTGCTGCAGCACCTATCAGCGACGAAAACAAAACGGGAACAAAAAAAAAACGAGCCTCAAACCTCAAAATTCAGCTTCACGGTTCACATTACAGACAAGGGAGGCGGAGCTAATCCCCAACAGAGCATCTTGGAAGAAATTGAGCACAATTAAAACTCTCTAAGGCACTAATCTACTTCAACATTTCAGATGATGGAATTTCAGACTATGATCATTAATTAGCTGGGGAAATAAAGTATATGGACAGATTCGTGAGGCAATTGTGGCCAATAAAACTAATACGTAATATGACAGCAAAGCACTCCTCCTCTCGATAATCTCCTTAATTAAATACGGCAACAGCAATTGCTGCTTCACAACACTTGAAAATGTGAAATGCTGAAAATCTTGGCCGCAATAAAGCTAACGACTGCATTTAGGAAGTCATTCGCTGCCATTGACGGATAA
Organism: Idiotropiscis lumnitzeri; assembly: GCF_059441095.1. Classification (NCBI taxonomy): domain Eukaryota; kingdom Metazoa; phylum Chordata; class Actinopteri; order Syngnathiformes; family Syngnathidae; genus Idiotropiscis; species Idiotropiscis lumnitzeri. Next base: position 8,536,377 of record NC_142410.1, read on the forward strand.
AGAAGTCAAAAAGTTAATTCATTCTACCAGGCAGCGAATGAGTTAAAGAAGCTGCTATCTGTTAATGACCCCCCCCCACCCCAATTCAATCCATCATTGAGGAGGCCGGGACGACGCTCAGAGAAGAACGATCACGGCAGCATATGTTCCTCCTCCTCCGTGAGGTCATTACTCGCACGCATTCGGGGCAGCGTCAAGGCAACCGTGACGGATACAAATGCAGACGCGCAACGCGCAGCTCCGATTGAAGACCCCCGAGAAAATGCACCGCTTGCCAGTCTGCTCTTCAGCCCCATCATTTCTCCGCTTCTCTGACATCAATCACTGCATTTTTTTTTTTGGGGGGGGGGCATAATTAGATGAAGTGATCGTACACGTGACATATAAATGCAATTCGCTGCAGCATTACGGGTCAAGTATGAAAACGTTTTTATTTTTTATTTTAATTTCGAGCAAAGCTGAAGCTACTCTCTGCCAGCATCGTTGCCTGTTACAGCATCTCAGTCTGCGTGTGCGCGTGAGCCGGGCTCAAAAGCAGCTAGAATGATTGTAATGCTTGCAAAGGCTTGTCGGGTAAAGCGTACACAAGGCATTCATCTCCCGGTGCCTCAAAGTGTCTGGAAGCAGAATTAAAAAAAAAAAAACATATCCTTTGTGACTCCATCAAAGAACTACTTCCACAAAAACAAAAGACAAAACTAAGTCCCCGATGCTCACGCTATGTGCGTGGTGAGAACAAAGCAAATCAGCTGAGGTGACAAACTCCTGCCACATAATTTATGATGCATTATTCACTGCGAGGCTGGAAAGATCAGTTAAAAAAAACAGGTTTGGAGCCGAAGCCAAACCAAATTATTAGTCAAACTTTGTTGTCTTTCGACAAAAGTTAGCCAAGACTTTTCTCTGCCCATTCCCATCAAAAAAATGTAGTTGACGGTAATTCACGTCAATGGCGTTCAAAGAGTTAATATGGCAAGAGTGAAGTTGACAGCCAACATCGGCATGTCAATTCTGATTGCTGGTTGACAGAAAATGTCACAAGCACCGAGCCCAGCATGATTGCATCCATCAATTGAAATTTTCTGCTCGGGCTGCAAATGATCATACCTTCGCTTTGAGCTCGTCGTTGAAGTGCGGGTCATTGAACTCTACAAAGCGGAAAAACAGGGCACGCTTCTGGACGATGGAGTAGTTCCTGGGAATTTCCTCCTCCATGTACTCCTTCAGGAAAGTCATGTTGCACAGGAAGCGACCCGTGAAGGCCCGCAGCAACTGGAACAGCAACTCTATCTCGGAGTAGTTGCGCCTTTTTGGACGGGACACAAGGTCACGAAGTCAAAGTCTCAAGTCAAAAAAACCTTCAAGTCGGACTAAGTAGGACTCCACCGAAGGCCCGCCGCTGCCGAGCAGTCAATTGAAAATTCAAGATACATACTTGCAGTAGCTAAGAAGACAGTAAGCCAGCAGCTTAGGCTCCTTCCAGTTGGTGGCGGCCATGTTGTCTTTGCGGTGTCGCTCTTGAAAGGCCTCGCTGACCCACACCCGCCTCAGCTGGTTCACCAGCGAATGCTGCCCGGCTAGCCAGCCTTCATCATTTTTCACAATGATACTGATGATCTAAGTAGACACGGTGGAAGACGGTTAGAGGCACGTGCGTTTTGTTCCTCTCGAGCCTGTGAAAGGAGCGCAAATACCTTAATGGCTTGAAACTGGAGGTCCAGTCTGGCCGTGGTGGTGGAGGGAGACCCGGGGCGGACGGTGGCGGCCGTGCCAGCGGGAACCAGCAACGTGACAAAGCGGTTGGGATTGGAGGCCAGTACGTCTCTTAGCGGCTTGGCATCTTTGTGTTTCAAAAAACTCTGCATATGGACACAAACACATTGTGTAACTACGACTAGAGTAGATTTGAACAGGAAATGGATGCTCTTTTCAGTTTGCCGCTAAATGGGAAGACTTAAAAAGTGGAAAACCCGACGGCTTCCTCATTACGACCGATTAGTGGGGAAGCTAAAAAGCCAAATGGTTCTTAAAGCACGCCAAGGGGGACAACCACTTAGTGTGCCCGAATGTCTGACCATGAACATGCGACTCCACTGAGGGTCATTAAGAGTCGCCTCCATCATGAATAGCTCCACCGTCTGAGAAGGGTGGCGAGTCAGAAACTTGATCAAAGGCTCCCGGAATGGACTGCCGGCCTGGTTGGTGGAAGAGGAAAAAGACATGAATAATGAATTAACACGGCGATGACTTAAAGGGTAAGTCAGCACCCCCATCATTTTCAGTCGACAAAAGTGACAAAATGGCCGCCCCGAGATGGCTAAAAATGGGCGGATTTTACTGCTTAGCTCATATTCCGCAAACGAAATGTTAATCAGAATGCCACGTGTCAACTAGTGGGCCTGCATAGAACATATTCTTGTCGAGAATATTTTTGGGTTGACTTCCCCTTTAATATAGATAAATAAACCATTTTACGTGAGTTGACCTATTTGTCAGTATTAAAAATCTCTTTGCTCAAAAACTTTGCTAAACCCAGAACTAGATGGATGAAAGTTTAAATATCAGATTAAAGATGGTATCGTTTTCCATCAAGTTTCCCTGACTGATGAATGATTGCATTAAGATTTAAATCCGAAAACAAAATGCTGTTTTCGGGCGCGTCTTACTTCAATGAGCATGGCCCTCTCGGTCTTCATGACGACCTCCAGCAGAGGCTTGACTAGAGTTTGAGGAGCGGCGGGGATCAGGTGGAAAAGGTTAATGATGGCAGAACAGATCTTCATCTCCTACAAAAAAAACAGTCAGAGAAAGACAAAAGAAGGCGGCGGGGAGTAAATCAAAGTCTCGGTTGGATGCCAGAATTGTATTTCTGAGAAAGAAGCCACTTTGGAAAAAATGAATTTGAGTCAAATGAAAAATGCATTCGGTGTCAATTAGTAAAAGACACTCAGATGAGTTACTGGATCACAAAGCCACGGCAGACAAATGCTTGAAGGACATTTAAGTGTATTTATTCTTTCAAAACCACGACTAGGGATGGATTCTAACGGTAAGTCGGCATCTTGGGAGGTGCAGCTGTCAGTAGACAATTAGAGGCTTCCGAAAAGATAAAAAATGTGAGAACATGACAGAGTCTGCAGACAATCACAAACACACGAAACACAAAACCAAAAGGGCAACTTCACTAGCATCACTATCACAACATTGGCTCGAGGAAGCGTCAAAACGTCACCAACAGAGGGCGCAATACCGGGTCACATCTCACCTCAAAGCCCTCCAATGCAGGCTGTGCCAGAATGGGAGACAGTGATCAGAGTCAGCAGAGTAGTGTGTGTGTGTGTGGCTGAGCATTGTCCGTTTTAGGTCCACATGGAAGGCGAGCAGATGAGACAGGATGATAGCGAAACGAATCGGTAGCCAGCGACAACCTTTCCGCGCGACCTCAACGAGCAACTTTTTCGTCAAGCGGGGCGCGCGAGCTAAACCCAGCGCATTTGGAGATAAAAGGTCACGCGCAAATGAAGATAGTTCATCCTCTCAAGTCAAAAAGTCAATTGGACTCTCTTTCCACGTGCCTTTCATTCCCCTCAGCTGACCCCCCCCCCACCCCGCCATCCTTCATCATCCCGTCGTTGTCGTTATCAGGCTTGGCTAATTGACCGCATGACCCTGGCTTGACGGCGACTTCGCAGCTCACCGTCAACTGGCGCATAACGAGTCAGGTTGAGAATAAGGGAAAAAAAAAAATGGAGCTAGTTTGCATGTCATTATGCAAAGTATAACGCACATGAAATGAAAGCTTGAAATTTTTTTTTACTTCCATAACGAGAGGCGGCTGTTTTTATCCACGTTGGGCTCTCACCTTTTCTTTGCCGTTACAAGGTTATCTGTCAGGGACATAATGAGGAGACGCAGCGCTGCGCCAACCCCCCGCCAGCCTGGCGCCTAATTAATCATCGATTGTAATATGGCCACTCGCAACCCATCGGGGAAGAGGCCACGCGGAGGATGTGTTGACGACACTCGACTTAAGCTCCGTGCCATTTCCGGTTCGATTTCGACCGATCCTTTGACGTTTGTATCGAGTCGCCGCTTCAGCGCTGGATTCGCAACTAACTCTCAACAGAATTTTGCGGCGCTTGGTGCATGTGTAGACATGGCTCCATCTCTGTACTCACACTTCCATCGCTGCGCTGGCCTCCCTTGTGCGTTATCACCACCACCTCCATCCACTTCCGGAGGTGTTGCTGATGAGACAAAAAAAAAATAAAATATGACAATGTAGGCGAGTACAAAGACACACATGCACACAGTCTTGCACAATAAATACAAACGAAACATTAATACATACTTTTAGGGTACACTAAATTGCTAAATTAATCCTTAACTTATCCACTATCAGCCAAGTAAAATAAAAAAAATGTTTTAAGGCAAATGTGTTTTGGAGCCACAGATAAAAACAGATATCGAGTGCAAAAAAATTTAATAATAAATAAATAAATAATTAGAAAAATAAATAAAATAAAATAAAATAAATAAATCAACAAACATGATGCAAATGGAAGCCTTTCTTACCATCATCTGATCACAAAACTTGTCATTGAAAGAGTTCGGGAAGAGGCGCGTGACTGAAGTCAGTCGGTTGACCACATTCAGCGTCAGGCTGCGGTAATCACCCAGCATCATAAGCAGGGGCCGCATGTGAGTGTGGATCTGGTCCACCTCAATGGTGGCGCCCTCCAGGAACTAGAAGCGAAAAAAAAATCTTTCAACAACGTCATTCGACAAGTCACGAGTACGAGCAAAACTAGTAACCGTATTATTTGACGCCACCTAATGGACATGGCCTTGTGAGATTCTCGAACACGATCAACTTTTAACCACGCGCTGCAAACCATCTCGCGGCCGGGGCCGGTTGCAAAACAAGCACACGTGAGAGAAAGATGCACGGAAGCCACATAAATTCTCCTCTCGGTGGCGAGAACAAACACTCCATCCTGTATTGATCGGGCCACAGCAATGCTCATTAGTGCTATCGGGGCAGAGATGAAACAGAGTTGGCCTGGTGGGGCTGGCGTGAAAATCGCAGGATCAAGAGTGATGGCGGCAAAGAAAGAAAATGAAGGGCACGGAAATTGAAGGAGAAAGGGGACAAAGAGCATCTAGGGTGAATGGATCGGGGGTCTTCATGGGATGGATCATTTGATAAATCGGGGGTGCACTGAGTCTGATAAAGTTCAGATGGATTCATAAATGATCTCTGCGATTGAAAGCGACATGAGTGGGGCAGCCTAAGAAATGCGGGAGTAGCCGCCGAAATGAGCCATTGAGATGCGGGAGGCATACTTTCGGAAAACTATATGCATTAAAAAACATGAGTACGCCTCACAGCTCCAGGGCAGCGTTGAATTCCAGTTTAGAGCAATATTGTGCGAGAGGGTCTCAAGGTTTTTACTTAAAAGGAGGCTTATATTCAATACGGTTGAGAGACTAGAATAACTAAAATGTACAATCTTGACAAATGAGGCTGAGAAAAAAAAAAAAAAACGTTTTTTTTTTTTTTTTGGGACTGACCTTCCTCATGCATGCCTCTCCTGCTTCCTGAAGCTCACTGTTGGTCGAGTTGAGGGCCTTGAACAGGGCGGCAATGATCTTCTCTCTCGACTGCGGCAAATAGTTGCAGGCCGCCAACGCATCTAAGGAGGCAGCACGGAAAATCCGTACATTCTTATTTTTGCAAAATCGGTGTTTGTTGTGAGATGAATAAAGTCCGCTATCGCACGGATCGTTGTCCGCGCATAAGTAGACGGCAAATTTAGCCGAGCCGATGAAGATGGGCTTCACTTGGTGCCATTAGCGGAATTTCTCACCGTCACGTGGTTCTTCTGAATCACATCAAATGGAAACGCAGAAGCTGGCACCTTTTTTTTGTTTTCAATTAATTAATTTATTTAAACATCTATTTTTTTATTTAAACTAATTAATTCAATTGATATATTTAATAAATTTATTTGTTATATTGCACTGAAGAGGGGAGCTCTCCAATCTCGTTGTACACTGAGCACAACGACGATAAAGGGCATTTTGATTCTTAACTCATTGACTACCATTGACGGCTAAATACGTCAAAGATCCTTTTTTTTTTTTTTACTCAGCCGGTAGTGAATGAGTCTTAATCTACATTTAAAAATGTCAAAATGACACGAAAGGGCATTCTGCTTCGGATTAATTTGCCGTGACTCACTGAGAGCAGCAATGCGCAGGGGCACCAGAGACGGCAGGCTCTTGTAACACGGCAGCTTCATCAGCGCAGCATCATCCGCCTCACACAAGTTCAGCAGCTGAAGAGAGAACAGCACAAGGTAAGACTTCCTCAGCTTCAGGCATAGCAGGGCTGCCTTTTTTTTTCTAGTTCACAAAATCCAATTTCAAATTCATTTTACCTCCTTTGCATGAACTTGAATGAATCAATAAAATGGATTTCTCTACCTAGATTGAAGCCGTCCAGTGTAAAATGTTTGCATGCATGACCTGTACAAATATAGCCTTTTTTTTCTCCCAATACTGTGATTTCATATAAAACTGCGGTGTTGCATTTTTTGCATACCTCTGTATAGAAGACCTTGTGCTCCATGACATTGAGGTCCATGGTGAAGAGGCGGGGCTGCAGCGTGGTGCAAAAGGTGTTCCCTTCCATCAAGCCGATCTGCGCATTCGCAGGTTGGTGGCGCAATAGATGTTTCTTCGGCGGAACCATATCTTGCAAAACCTGATTAATGGATTCAAATCAAAGCGTGCACATTTTATCCGGTTTTGTTTCTAAAGCTGATAAATCTCGACCGCAACGTTTTACCTCTTTGTGCGGCTCCATGATGACAGTGACGCTCTTGCCAGTGACCTGCGCCAGCACCTGCAGGGAATGCATGGCCTGCTTCCTGACAGTGGAGTTGGGGGAGGTCACCTCACGAACGAGGTCATGTGTTACCATGTGGAAAGATTTGTCCTGGGCAGTCAGGAGCTCTTCCGTTTTTTCTTCATCCTTCAGCGGAGTGGCGCAGCGTACCAGCAGCTGCTCCAGGGTCGTCTTTGCCATGGCGACAGCGCCATTTGACACCTGGGCAAAGGCCAATTCCGAGTGTTAAGCAATTCAGAAGCCAACATTTACGTACTAAATGGGGGCTTATTATTTCCTCCCGTGTTCACAAATTGAGATTTAAGCTCACCTCTCCGGTGAGGTCCATCATAACGAACAGCAGGGCCTTGAGAAAAGTGAGCTGGTTTTGTAGAACCCAGATGAGAGGCAACCTTTCCATTAGAAACTTGATGGACACCACACCACCGAGCTTGGCATACCAAGCCTGCTCATAGCAGCAGGCACACAGACGCTCCACAATGTAGGAGAACAAGGGAAGCTGACACGCCTGCAGAAATACACGTCGCCCATTTACATGTAGCAATTCATATGCAACTATCGCATTAATGCACACGTGCAAAAATTAAAGAGTGACTCACCCTCTCCTTGGAGCCAAGGATGATGCTGGCCACATCAAAGATGACGGCAAGGGCCACCTCCCCGATCTTGCACAGTTCCTTCTCCTCGTAGGCCATGCAGATGGCGATGGCATCGATCAGAACAAGCGGATCCATGCCCTTTGACCCATTCTCTTCACTGTGGAACATGGCTGTGCTCGGCTGACTGCCGAGCTGGTAGCACGGCAGCAAGAATGGACCTACGGGGGAGGCGAGGCACAAATCCACAAATGCATTTAAAATCACGACACTAAATTGCAATTGGGGCAAGATTGATCACGAGTCTCACCGCACTGCTGTGCCACAGCAACCATGGTGTAGTGGCGAATCAAGCTGGCTACGAAAGGTAGCGCGCTGGGCCTCAGGTCCTTGATCACGGCAGACATGAATGCTCCAGTTAAGGCCTGTTCAAAAGTTCTGCGGGCAGGCGTGTCCTGTGCCTTGTAGCGATGAGAGATAATCACATTGGGAATCCACTTCTCGGTAAAACTGGAAGGAGAAAAGAAAAACATAATGATGAGAGTATGTTCGAGGCAGTGTTGAGAAGTCATCAAGTACAAATACTTTGTGCTACTGTGCTTGAGTATTTGGGTACTATCGCATTATTTATGTCTCCTAATATACTTTTTAGTCCTTACTTTGTCCAATATGGGCTGGTCACATTTTTTAACATCAGCCAGCAATTAAAAAAAATAAAAATTAAATTTCGCAAATGAATATGAAACGGTTCCGATTTGCACTTTGTCCCTCCTATTGTCGCTCTTCGGCAGCTCGGCTGGTGTCCCTGTTGGTATTTGTTATTTACAATAGCTGAAGGCAACTGGGCCGCCGTGTTATTGAGCAGCTGTTTTCTCCATGCTTGAGCTTGTGTTTTATAATGCCACACGCCGGGGGTAGACCTGATGGATCGCTTCATCTAATTATTGCTATTTAAAGGGCTGCTATTGGGGGTGGCGGTGGGTAGAGAAAGGGGGGGGGGGGGTTCACACCAATGTAAGTGTGTGTACTTACAAAAGCGATTTTTAAAGGCCGAGAAGGGCGTAAATGAAGGAAGAAGAGAAGGGGGAAGAAAAAAAAAAGACTTTCATGAGAGAGGGACAAATCAAGATGTGTGACAGTGGAGGCGGCATAACTGACACACTTCATTACCCCGGCAGAACTGCGCACGAGGATACACTTGTCTTTCTGCATGAGCTTTAAGTGTGTGTGTAATGAAGGGAGAGTGAAAAGGGGCCGGGATGTAGCGTAAACAGACGGAAGAAAGTCAATTAGCCCCCTGGCCGGAATCGATGATGGTAATGTGACGAAGGCATCCCACAAGCACACCTCCTCTCCCGTGCCGTTTGTGGGCTCGTGGTCTAGTCGGCTGTCTCAAAGTGAAGCCTGACATATAGTCGGGGACGACTTGAATGGACAATGTGCACGTCACGAATCCTCTGTTGTCTACCGTCTGGCGAATGGATGTTTGCTTACTTGGGATGAGAGAGAAGCTGGTACAGAGCGTGTTTGTTATCGTCCAAACTGGTCATGGCCACCAGGAAACACTTAATGACTTCCCACGCCTGTCGTCGGTAGTACGGCTCTGTGTTGGCGCTCTTCAGACAGTCGAGGGCTGTCTCTATAGCCTGGAGAGTCCGAAACAATATTATCAAGATACCCGGCAGTGCGACATGTCGCTACATTACCGGCAACGTGGGCTTACCTTCTCCATTGGGAGCTGTATCGACGCTTTGCAATCGGTGAACTCGGCCTTGATGCTGGGCCCTTGAACCTCAGTCACCACGTAGTGCAGCCTCTGAGACTCCTTGAGCATCTTCCTGTTGCTGCCCCCAAACTTTCCTAAAACCCGGTAGGCAACGTGGGAGATGGTCTCAGCCGGGTTGCGAAGGGTCCGCCACAAAGCCTTTGAGAACACAAACAGGAAATATCGGAGTGTGAAAACCTCACCGAGCGGCTTGGTGAGTTCAAACGTCCTACCTGCATGAGCTCCGCCCTGACGGGCTGGATGTGGTCGTAGAGGAAGTCCGGCTGCAGGTTGTCCACGCAAAGCTCTAAGGTTCGAAGGCCTTGGCTCACTAGAGTCTGAGAACCATTGAGGGCTGACACCAGGGGGTCCATCAGCATGGGCAAGTACGGCAGCAAAGAGCTGAGACGCACCGGCACCGTCAAGCACAACTCCACAAAAAGATCCTTCATGTGCTGCTTGTGAAGGCCACTCTGCAGCATGTTCAGACCTGATGACGTGGAAAAGTAGACATAGGGGAAATGTATCTTATGTGGACAAGTAGATTAAGATGAACTCATTCGCTTCTGGCAGAGTAAAAAAAAAAAAAGAAAAAAAAAAAAAGGCTTTTTTGACGTCTTTAGCCGTCAATGGTAGTTAAAAAAAATAAACGCTCCCCTCTCCCGTGCAAATATAATAAATAATGTAATTATATCAATTCAATTAATTACAGATTAAATAATTAAATAATAAATAAATATTAAATAAATAAAAAAAATACAAATAAATAAATAAGAGTTGTACCTTGCAGCAGATTGGGTAGAAGAGGCAAGAACTCCTGGTAGAGAAGATCATGGCTTCCTCCACCGATGGAGCGGAAGAGTGCCCGTAGAAACAGGAAGTAGTTGTAAGGCTCCTTGGCTGACTGGGCCAGTTCCATTGAGCTGTTTACGATTTTGTGGAGGTGTGGCTACGGGAAAAAGATTGGTTTAATACCTATGTGGAATGAATTAAAAAACAAAAATGATAATAATAACTCACTTTGAGCATCTGTTCGTTCTCCGCTGCAAAAAGCGACACCGATCCAAACACCAGCTTAAAGAGCTTGAGGTAGAGATTGGACAGCTCGACGTTTGAGCCCATCTCGGGCAGTCTTTCGAGAAGGTACTCCACTAAGATGGTGGCGAATAGCGCCGATGTGGACAAGTTGGCCAGGAAGGAATTTGCCACAATCTGCGAAAGAGCGCGAGCGATATTAAATCAACAAAATATTAAACACGATCTTTTCTTCTATCGTTAACGTGTGTACCTGCAGCGCATAGTTCTTCGAAATCCTCTCCACCATGTACGGAACGGTCGTTTGAAAAATCTCCTTGAAAGTAAGGGGGTTCATCATGGTGAAGACTCCGGCAAAGTGCTCCAGAACCTCCTTCTCCTCCTTCATGCGAACCGCCTGGCAGTTGGCCACGCGAATGTACGCTTGCTGGTTATTGGCGACCTGAACCTGGATATAGAAAAAACACGACGGCTTGCAGAGCTTGTACCCGGGCTGCATTGATTTTTCAATAAGAGTTTTCATTTATCGCCCCACTTTCACAGAAATTCATGCCAAATTCAACAGTTTTCTTGTGGTACCTGATAGATGTCCAAAGCCTGCATGGCATACTTGACCAACTTTATGTAGATCTGTGTTTCCTTCGGCTGGAGCTGTTTGTTTGGTATGAACTGAGCCTCTGTTAAAAAAAAAAAAAAAAAAAAAAAAAATCAATAAATAAATACAGCAGACGCCCACACATTGAACCATTTATCATCCGTGAGAGCTTTTCGTCGCCTTACCTCCAGGGGCCTTGCACGAGGTGATGCCCCACGTGATGGTTTTCACTCCACACACCAGCGTCTTCACTAAACTGCGGCAGTCCGACACTTGAAACGTCTGCTTGTCCTCCTTCTCGCCCTGTCGGTCGAAGGCGGTCGCGGGAGGCTGAGGTGCGCTGCTGACGGGTGTGGGAGGGGCAGGAGGCGGGATGGCGGGCGTGATGGAAGGAGTGGGCGTGGCCGGCACACCTGGCAGGACCCCCGGCTCCACCACGCCCATTTCCGACTGAGGTTTGCACTTCTTGAAGATTGAGACGAGCTGGTAGCGGGCTATGGTGTGGAATTTCAGCACGAACACCTGATTAATTGGAGACAAAGAAACAACGTTCCATATTTCAAAGAATTCAAAGTGACTGATGAGTCTCGCTTTGCGCCGGCTACCTCCAGCATCCTCATGAGAATGTCCCGGCCGTTGCCGTTCTCCTGCTCCGACTTGGAGCGAATGCAGTCCACCAGGTTGAGCAGAAGCTTGCAAGACATGGTCTGAATATTGCTCGGGAGCGATTCGTCGTCGATGTTCTTGGCAAACAGCTGTACGGCTAAGGATAAATCGGTCAGGGGCAAGTTCTGGCGAACGTGGTGAACGAGGTCGGCAAGTGTGCTGTAGGCCAAAGGGCTGAAATCAGAGATGAAAGGAGAATTACCGGTTTGATTTTAGCATGAAGGTGGTTTGATCCAAAGTAACATGAGCTGTTCTCAAAGGTAAAGACAGTTAAGGGAAGTAACTCCGAAAATGGCCTCTGTCAAGAAGGTGAGCAAGTGAGTGACAACGATATTCCCGCCAGACCTCAACAGCTCCTCCGCACTACTAATTTGAAATGACAGCTATATCACCAATGTGGCGAGGGTGGCGTGGCAGAGCAAAGACATTTGCAAATCGACCTACGGGCGAAAACTCGGCCCTCAGTAGCCGCGGGTGTACATGACAATTTGACAGACGGATCTCAGATGCGGTCCGGCCCCTGAGAGATCTGCCTCATTAACATGCAAAGGCCTCGCCGCTGTCAGAGCAATCGTCCACTAAACAAGGAGATGATTGTGATAGATGCGCACACGGGCAACTTACCGAAGAGTCTCCCGGGCAGTGTATCCGGAGCCGATGAGGATGGATTCGTCAAAAAGTTTATCCATGCAGGGTATGAACTCTGCAAAATAAGAACAAACACGTTGACCTTTCATTTCTTTGCCCACAATTAGCTTTGAAGTACTGGCATGGGGAAAATGAAGCGTCATGAAGCACCTGTGATATATTTTTTTTTACACCTCTAGATGGTGCTATATGTATAAAGATAAAGTAAGTGCAATGGAAATGCATGACATTTCCATTGCGTCATTAAACCAAGAGTGCCATCTAGTGGAGACAAAAATGATCGCAAGTGCTTCATGAAGCTTCATTTGCCCATCACTACTGCCAGATGTTGTCCTGGTGTGACATGACATTAGCATGCTGATTGTTTGCGTGGACACGTACGGTTCCGCAGCTCAGTCGTGAGAATATGCTTGGCGGCGATGAGCAGCTCCTTGCGGAGGTGAGCCGTCTCCGAGGGGCAGTTGGTGAGCAGCTGCAGCATGCCCTTCACCATCTGCTGGGAATACTTTCCAACCAGCTCCTGATAGGGTGCGCACGGTAGACGTTTTACAACTGGATGTTTGCAATTTAATCAAGGTGACGACCAACGCAAGACATCAGTCGTGAATACCTGGTAGATTCGAATGATGTAAGCCAGGAATGAGAGCGTCTTGATCTGCGCGGCAATGAAGTCTGCATACAGCTCCTTGTTATACAGCTTGTGCTGCCTATGAAAAAAATAGAATAGAATAGAATAGAAATCCCTTTATTGTCATTGTACTCAAGTGTGCAACGAGATTAGAGATCCCCCCGACAAAAAAAAAAAAAATTGCACACAAGTAATTTAGCCTCGTCAACACAATGCTGCATGCCTGCAGTAGGTGACAATTAATGGCGGGTAAAATGAGGATCGACATACGGGATTCAATTCTACATGCATGGCTTATTCATTTGTGCGGCAGCTGTTACTGCGGCTCCCAAAGAAACTTTCTGCATACCTGCCACAGATTCCTGAGGTTTTTTTCTTTTTTTTCTTCTTAATTAACTCTGCTCCATTTCCTTCCTATTCCGAAAGTCTAATACAACCATTTTACACTCAAATTTCACCTCCCGCTAAGCCAATTTCTACTATTTTAACGTTCCTAAATGGAATGGGACCTGCTTTAGCAACCAAAAAAAAAAAAAAACGTAAGGAAGGAGCAATGAAGAGAGGGAGGCGGGTGAGAAGCTAGCATTCTATTAAAAGTGTGGCCAATCTCATTGAGAAGGCCATAAAATGAAAATTAATTTCGTTAGTCGAGGGTTGTAATTCCGGTTTGGATGTTACCTGGCTTGTGGCGACACCTGCAGCATGATGGTGCTCATGATGAGGGGCACAAACTCCGACACCACATTGTGAATATTCAGCTTGTAGAGCTGCGAGGGGAGGAAGGGGGAGGCGAAAAAAGAAATAAAATAAGACTTCAGCGTAATGCAGCTGCATAATTACAGATGAAGTGATTTCATTCTGGGATTAATGAGCATTTGGAGAGAACATGAATCCGGTATTTTCAATCCAGTCACACCTCTCCCCGACTCCAATTACCCCAAAACACAAATGAGTCAATCAAGTTTACGGCTTCAATATCCTCGGCAAATGGCACTTTAATACCTCCAAGACAATATATTTTCATTTCACTCACCTGATACATCAGCACCACGATGAGCGGCAATTCTGCGAGCACTTTGAGAGACAAAGAGCCTCGTGGGATGATGGTGTGCTAAGAGACGGAGCATAAAGACGGCTCATTCGTCCACGTTTGAATCAAAATGAGACCATTGCAACCGAATGCCTTCAAGCCGACGGGATATTAGAAACTAAACGTGTTCCTTCATCGTTCTATTCAGCATACTTCATGAATCAGTTTCAAATGAGGATTAATTAGTTTGAACAAATGTCACTATAGTCCACATGAAAAAGCCACTTTCCTTTCCTCTGTAGCTTTTAAATCAAGCATGGATAGAGTAAAATTAACATACAATATGGTCTCATACCATCAGGCTCGGTTTTTTCCCCCAACCAATATTCTTGAAGTGCACAATTAAGAATCTTGTGTGGATCCATAATGGACGTCTTTAACATTTTCCAAGACATCATTTCCTAATTGACAAATATTATTTCGCTAAAATAAATGTCGAGATCAGCTGCACTTAAGAAAAAAAATCGAGCGCTCTAATTTATATCTCTAATCTAAATTAAATATACAGTATTGGCTGCAACAATTTGAGAATGTCAATGGCGCCATCTAGCGGTTAGAAGTGGTAGTTGTCAAATAACCATTGAGCAATGATGTCCAAAAATGAGTGTTGAGAGTACCGTTCGTGTTTCGCTGTCGTCTCTTTCAGGTGCAGTCTTCACCAACACGGAAGTGATCATCCCAACCATTTCCGGGGAGGGCACAGTGTTCTCAGCAATCACTTGAGGGTTCTCAAAGTATCGGGCCTAGAACAAATAAATAAATCAATCAATAAAAATGGTTGTGTTGGGTGTGGAAATCGGAGCAAGAACACAAAGTAAGCGGAAACTTACGACGACTTTGGGGAGCTCTTTATAAATCTGCTTCACAAAGTCCAGGAAGTGATTAATCTGAAATGAATGAAAATCAGGCTTGCAATTTAGTCAAGTTACAAAACCGAATAATGAGCAAGTTAATCGATGAGAGTTAAACAATCGTCACCTCCTGTGAGATCGGAGGACGGAATTGTTTGTGCAGCTCAATAATAATCCGAAGGCATATCAGCACGTTTTCCTCACTTTCAATCTGGGAGAGAAAATGGTCAAAGAAAAACAGTCACGCCGATAGAACAAATGTTCCTCATGTCTGAACATGATGCAAAAAATATAAATAAAATATGTTAAGGATTTAGAAGAATCCTTACCTCCAGGAAGCGAAACATGACAGACAGGATGTTTTTGGTATGCGGTCGAAGGTGTTCATTTGTGGGAATGCGGTGGATGATTTCGAGGACCAGCTTCCTTAATTGCTACAGCAACACAACACAATATTGGATTGTAATAAAATACAAAATAAAATGATACGCGCATTGATGTGGGAATCTCCGTACCTGCGTTGGCTTTTCTTGTAGGAACTGCACCTCTCCGTCCTGAAGAAAGGTGAGGAAGCGAGGGATGATGTGTTCCAAGAAAGTGGAGTACTGGGGCGAGGACGTCACATTCTGAAATGGAAACGACAATACAAATGTGACTTCCAATTTTGGACAAGACAAGCTGTGCTTTCTGTTTCATTATTTTTTTTTTTTTTTACCCTTCGCAGGTACGACTGTCACCGTGAATTTCCTCCACAGGAATTAAACTAGCTTTTTTTTTTTTTAAATAGTCACTAAAGGGATCGGACAAAGTCATGACAAAATTACAAATGAATCATTAAAGTCAATAAATCGCTGAGCACAGTCAAACTCACCTCAAAGTTCTCGCTGACCTCCTGCATCATCTTCAGCTTGGTCTCATCAGCTGAAAGATAAAAAGACAATCAATCCAATTTTGTTCACGACAATCGAATGAACATGGCCTTCACCTGAAGCTTGGCATGGACTCTCAGATCTTATCAGTTTTACTTTCATCGCCAGTTTTCATCAAAAAAGGTACACTCTCGCTCACACACATTCACTCAGAACACACACGCTCACATGCATGTACCTTTGACTGGACTAAAGCGTATCGCTCTCATCACATTGCCCATGCCACACGTCCGGGCCTAATCTAACTCGGCTTGCGCCTGCTGAATAATGACTGCAAAAAAAATGATTGAACGTACGTGTGTTGGCGTCAGTGAGCGCTGCCACAAACTGTAGGTACTTTTTCATCAGCGTGGTCTGGTCCACCACGGTGGGACTGGGAGCTGGCCCAAAGGCCATCGTGGCAGCTGAAACAGACACAACACAAGTAGCTTTAAAAAGAATTAAAGGGAAAATTGAGGCAAGCTTTCACCCAAATACATATCTCGGGACAAAATTTGTCAATGTTTGATAAAACACTGCTTTCGACACAAAAATGGTCTTTGTGTATTTGGCAATAGCCAACGTAATTATTGTCTTCCATTGAGCTTCTTTGTTATATGGAAATCAATGTCAAACTAAATCCACTCAAGTCGCCTGTTTTTTGTTTTTTTGTGCGGTATTTCAACACACTAGTTGGTTTTTATTTATAAATAATTGCAAGAGGGTGTTACATGTTATGGTTGAACATGGTAATTAATTGTTCCAGTCGTCTCCACAACGAAAACACGAAGCAAAACAGCGATATCAAATTCAAAAATATTCGATTTATCAACAACGGGCGCATAATGGTGACGTCACATAACGCTTCGGCTTGAAGCTAGCGCGATTTTTTTTCACATACAAGCAGAATTTCTGAATTAAACACTTATGATATCGACGTCAAAGTTCAAACGCGTTTGCCAGTTAGGCGTTCAACCATTTTCTATTCTAGCAGAATCTATATTTACTGATCAACTTAAAAAGCCATTGGCCGCAATTATCTCATAAGTTAGCCTGTTAAAGAAAGAGACCTTTGATGTGAAACTGTTTAAGAAAAAAATTCAATTTCTAACAGATAGATGAACCCCATGCGCCCGAAGCTTAAGTTAATACAAGTTGCAGAAGAAAAGAGCAATTTCCCATAAAAGCAATAAGAAGAGGGAAACAAATAACATTACCTTGTCCGACGTAAAGAGCGACTTGATAGTCACCGCCGCGCTGCCGCTCTGAGCAGCATGGATGTGAAGGATATCCCTCCGCTATCACACACAGAATGCGTGTGTTTAAAACATATTCGTGACAAATTAATTGTTTATTTGTGATATCTATATATATTTTTTCCATTCGTGTCCAATTTTTAAACTCGGTGAGTATTATTCTGTAACAAATGGTTTTCTAGTTCACGTGGAAGGATATACTGATACGGGAGGGGTGGTATATGACCATCGTTTTCGATGGTCTTTTCGCGACTCTACGGTGTCTGCAAAGGGACAGTAGTCCTAAAAGCGAGACACACGCTGTTACGCGTTTGATACTTTGTAGTTACATAGTTATACCTAGTACAAGCTCACTATATGTTTTACGGCTCTTTCCCACCACTATATTGGCATTAATAAACCCATCCATCAATAAAATGATTATATAACATTTTTGAGGGGGGGCATGTGAGTAAGGTATATAAATGCCTCAGTGGTTTTTAAATTTATCCACATCGCATGCATATGTTCCAATGTGAAGCCATTTAGTAATTTGATTATTCTTCGCAAAGATGATGTTTTTATTCATGCCACAAGATGGCAGCATATTAAATCTCTGCATGGGTTGACACTCGGAGCACTCTTAATTCAGCCTAAGCATTTGCCTGTGAGGAGTACACATGATGTTTTGTTTTTGTCCGCCAGGGGTCACTGATGACGTTGCTGGTATGCATTTGCGAACTGCGTGCGCAAGCGAACATCCGTGCTGTTCGGCACCGCCTCTGGGGGTCAGCAAGGACGAAATAGAACGGCAATACAACATGCATGATTATTGAAGACTCTAACTTGTGCATTGGTGTGAGTGTAATTGTTTGTTTGTCTATGTTGTTTATTTTGGTTGTGTTGTTGACCAGCGCGGTCGAGGCTTCCACTGCCCGCAACCATTTTGACGACACCTGAATTGATTTATTCAGACTCCAACCTGGGGACCAAATGTTCTTGTTTTCCTGCTGTTATTTCAGTAATTAATTCCTGATTATTGTCTCGGCCAGCTAATCGGGCAAACCATCAAATTGCCTTTATATAGCAGAGACAATAATGAAGTCTTGATTTATCATCAAATCCATTTCTATCTTCCCCCTCTTTGCATCGCTGGTGGACTTTAATTAGCGATTGTCACAGTCAGTTAACCTATTAGCAAGAAGCTTGAGAACAGAATATTCCTTTCAGCAAATGTCACATAATGTTGAAGAGAAATCTGACATGCTTGATTTGTTTTCCTCACATTGTTCCCCAGGTAATGATTATCTGCTAAGGGAGATCTGTCACGGGCGTATTACAAGGCTCTTGTTTGTTTCATTATCTGAGGTTTTTTTTTAAAGTGAGGTGAAGAAAAAAACACTGGCTCCTCATCTATAAAAGACCACTCATGTGTCCATTAGACATGTGTTTTCTCAGTACAGTGATACAGCCTGTTGACGACCTTTTAGTGCAGCTGGATCACACATAGAGAGAAGTGCACTCTGCCGTCGACTGACAATACTCTGAAAACCTATTCATGCATCGAAAGCCTCCCTCCTTTCACCGTCTGCATAATAAACTGTTACCTGCGCTTCAAGCAGACTAACAAGCCATCCTGGATTTTGATGAGAAATCATTTTAATGAAAATCTGCCTTTTTTTTTATTTTCACGTCATTTGCCCTGTTTTTTTTTTTTTTTTTTTTTTTTTGCAAACTGGAATAGAACTGCTGCCCCCTACCTTTTTGTCTTTGTCACCTAGTAACCAAAAAGCAGATTTCCATTTTGCTTTCATTTCGCTCGTGGAGAAAACCTATTTGGGAGAGGTGCTCAGTTTTGATCAATAATGTGGAGTTGTTAATATTGATCGTAGATATCGCTGTATTTGTATTTGCGGTCATAAATCATAAAACGACATTCAATGACTGCTGATAGTCAGTTTCGCTCGGTAGGATGGTTGAATGATTTTGAAAATTAATCTTGTGATCCCCCCACTACCTCAATATTGTCATTGTGATTTAACAAGCAAATATTTTTTGGGGGTACAATTGTTTAGTTTTTTTTTTGCAAAAATAAAAAACAAACTAAGAGCCAAAATGTAGAAGAAAATGCAACTCAAACACAGTATTTGTTCAACCCCTGTCAAATACAAACATGCTACCCCGTAGGAGATTTAGATAGACGCATAACTTCAAGCAAAGTTCACCAGATTTTTAGAAAAGATTCCGAATATTTTTCAAGGTTGCCATTACATGTACTTTGAGATATTTAAAGTTGTGACATTTTCTAAAATGATGATGTGGTTTGCAGAATAGTAAAACGTGTGGGACAGCAAGTTCTCAACATTGTTAATTAACAGGGACTGGATACCTGAAAATTAATTGGCATAAATGAATTATTTAAATAAAGACATTGTGTATTCAAGATGACATTGATTTTGACAAACACACACACACACACACACACACACACTTCAATTGCTTTACAATATGCGCCTCGTCATTGCATAATGAAGTGCTCCAACCGATAAATAAATGTGTCACCAAGCTGGCTGCTGACGTCAACCTACTACAGCCAATCCGAGTCGTTCTCTATACACCTTTTTTGGGGTAATCCTCTTTCCCTGACTAGGAACTGTCCGATCAGTCCCCACATTGGGCTCCGTTTGCGCCAGGAATAGTTGCGCAAACAAGCCCCATTGGCTTACACGGACAAAGAACGACTCAGCCTTCAACGGATTTTCACTTTGGATCTCGCTTTTAATTTTTTTTTTATCTATTTAAAACCTCAATTGAGCCATGGTAGTATTTTATAAAACAACTAATTCGGAATCGCACGTGCGCAAATTGTAAAAGGCGCGTTTTACGCACAGACTGGATGGCTTCATAGAGTGTTTTCTTAATATTATATCTACTTGTAGGCATCGTTTGCAGATATGCTTTCACTTTTTTACGGTTTTATAATATTCTATGCGTTGGGCAGCCGGCACCAAGCGGGCAGCCAAGCGGACGACGGGAAGCGGTACATCTGCCGAGCGGTGCCCCTCGTCGGCGACACCAACTGTCCGGTGACCTTATTACCCGAAATCAACGCCGGAGGACAGGAAGAGGAGCTCCGCAACACCGTCATGCAGCTCCGAGAGACAATTCTGCAGCAGAAAGAAACCATTTCCAAGCAATTGGGCACAATCAACGAGCTGACCACCAAGCTTTCCCTTTGCGCGTCAAACACTGATGATAGAAAGTACGAAAAGGGGGCTCCTTGGGGGAAAGTCAAGCAAAACACAATGGGAGATGTTCCCAGGGATCCAAATGACACTGTGGAGAATCTTGGCAAAACAATGCAGGGGCTCAAGGACCGACTGGAGAACCTGGAGGTGAGCTCGTCACAATGCGTAAAAGCCTTTTTTTTTTATATTCCTATAAACTGATTAGAACGTTCACAGTTGCTAGTTCTGTTTGGTATCTATTACTGGGATCAACACTTTATATGAGAGAAGATGAACCACAACCTCAGAAGATGCCTTCAGTATGTTATTAATTTAAAATATTTATTATATTTCATAAAACTTAAATATGATATTTTTCCACTCGTTTGTAATTTAGCTAACCAAAATATTTAAAGCAAGCGAACAGCAACAAAAAAGTCATTATGACACAGTCAAGTTATTCACCAAAACTCAACTAAAAGGCCACATTAGTTTTTAAAACTAGCAAATGGGTCCGGCCGTTTGCAATAAGTAAAAGTGTTCATTTTACCAAGACAATTAATTCAAACAACGTCAGAAATGTTCCAGGACTGGTATCACTAATGTGTACTCTGTCACTATTGGGTCTATATATTTGATATGTAAATTCAAAAATCTTAATATTGCATTTGCGAGATATGAGTTAAGCAGAACTATCCACCCGTTTTCAACTTTTTCAGGAGGCGACCATTTTGCATCGTACTGCCTCTTGATGTCGACTGAAAATGACATCACAGTTCCTAAATTGAGAAAAAAATATATTTATTTTATTTTATTATTTATTATTTATTATTTATTATTTATTATTTATTATTTATTATTTATTATTTATTATTTATTATTTATTATTTATTATTTATTATTTATTATTTATTATTTATTATTTATTATTATTTAACTAATGCAAGTGAAAAAAAATTACTTAAATCGTAATTTAATCATTTTATTTAATCAATGTTAAGTACATACAATCAAATATGCAAAAGCCAAATAACAAGTGAGTAGCAAAGATGCGACTCTATCAGTATCAATTTTTAGTATAAGTACATTTGGAAGCCAGTCAGACATGCGTGTGCAATCCTGCTGTGATGTCAAAAGACTCTCCCTGCTGCTTCCTGCCCGTAGTCACCTGTGTCCACTTCCTGCTCATCCATCTTTAGCAACAGCAGATGCGGGCCAACATATCCGGCGCGTCCTTCCCCAGCGAGCTGCGTGACTTACTGCAGCGTCGCCTGGTCGAGCTGGAGAAACAGCTCCTGAGGAAAGTCAGCAACCTGGAGGAGGAGAAGAGCATGCTGTCCAACGCCACGGCGGCGTACCGCCTCAAGACGGAAAGTACGCTCAACGCGCTGGTGGAGAGGATAAGTGAGCTCGAGAAAGGTAACGTGATGGAGAGTACGTTGAGAATGGATTGAATGAATGCTATGTGTTCCTCTAGATGATTGGACAAAAATTGCACATAAATAATTTAAAGGGGAAGTCAACCCCCCAAAATATTTTTCAAAAATATGCACTATGCGCATTCGATTGTCGTAACATAGCATTTTGATTAATATCACGTTTGTGGAATTTGTGTTAAGCAGAAAAATCCATCCGTTTTTAGCCATCCCAGGGGGCGGCCATTTTGTCTCTTCTGTCGACTGAAAATGACATCACAGTTGCGCGGGGCTCAGGGAATGAACAACCACATTGTTTCTGAAGCTGAGCCATGATTGGTCATTACCTGAGTCCTGAGCAACTGTGATGTCATTTTTAGTCGACAGAAAGTGACAAAATGGCAGCCGCCTGACATGGCTAAAAACAGATGGATTTCACTCATTAATTCATATTCCACAAATTAATTAATCAGAATACCATGTTTCGACTGGTGGGCCTGTGCAGAACATATTGTTTTAATTTTTTTTTTTTTTTTGAGTTGACTTCCCCTTTAATTATTTTCACTCAACAGATTGAATTTGGACAAGCTGAGTTCTACTAAATTCAACGTAGCATTTTTCGGAAATGTTAAGCGGCAGCTGGATGGCTCAGCGGGTGACGCTGACTTTAGACAAAGACATCAGGGTTCAAATTCCGGCCATGGTGGGTGCCACGTTGAAAATCGATGACTTGTGTCAGGAAGGGTGTGAGTCACTTGCTGTGATGGAAACTTGCTGCTTCTTTTTCTTCTGAGGAAAATGTTGGCAATAAATTTATTGCATTAACCTGGGAATCAATTTCTTGGTAGTTTTTATCTCATGTTAGATTACAAGATATATATAAAAAAAAATGGACTCAAGGCCATTTCGCCCAATTTGGGTTGCCAGTTCATTTGAATAAAAAAGATGGATGTAAAAAAAAAAAAACTCAAACGCACCATTCAACACTTCAGTCCTCTCTTTTTGAACAGGAGGAGAAGACTTCAAGACCCCGGAGCAGTTCAAGCTCTCCCTACCGCAGCGTACCAACTACTTGTACGGCCGCATCATCAAGAGCCTCCCGGAGATGTATGCATTCACGCTCTGCATGTGGATCAAGTCCAGCGCCACTCCGGGTATCGGGACACCCTTCTCCTACGGTGTGCCCGGACAAGCCAATGAGATTGTGCTGATCGAGTGGGGAAATAATCCAATTGAGCTGCTCATCAATGACAAGGTGAGTCATCACTGCTTTTCTAAATCTAAATCTAAATCTAAATCTAAATCTAAAGCTAAATCTAAAGCTAAAGCTAAAGCTAAATCTGAATCTGAATCTGAATCTAAATCTAAATCTAAATCTACATCTAAATCTACATCTAAATCTACATCTAAATCTACATCTAAATCTACATCTAAATCTACATCTAAATCTAAATCAAATGTCATCGTCTATCTGACGGGCTTTGACTGTGAAGGTTGCACAGCTGCCCTTGGAGGTTCGGGACGGAAAGTGGCATCATATCTGCATCTCCTGGACCACCAGGGATGGACAGTGGGAGGCGTATCAAGACGGAGAAAAGCAAGGCGCAGGAGACAACCTGGCTGCATGGCACCCGATTAAGCCTGGAGGGGTGATCATCCTGGGACAGGAGCAGGTAACACAGTGGGCCAATTTACGTAACTGATGACAGTAATAATATTGGAAAAAAAAAAAGTCCCAAATCAAGTAAAAGTTGTTTTTGACTCTCCTCTTGCGATAAATATCCAAATTGTGCAACCTTTAGGAATGAAATTCATTTAAATATTCAACTACAGTATAAACAACCTAGAACTGTTGTCTTCAGGATGTTGTCGGTGGACGCTTTGATGCCGGCCAGGCCTTCGTGGGCGAACTGAGTCAAGTCAATATCTGGGACCGCGTTCTGAAGCCGGCCGAGATCCAGTCCATGGCCAACTGTACGTCGTACTTGCCGGGGAACGTGATCTCGTGGCTGGCGAGCAACGTGGAGGTGTTTGGGAGGGGAGCCTTCAAGAGGCCCTTAGAGATGTGTCTGGAGCGTCTGCCGAATACCTAAACACTTAGCATCTGCCTTTGCTTTGTTAATTAGCTGCTATTTCCGCACATTCATTATTTTTTTTCCTCGTTCCGTGTGAAGCTGTGAAAAGCAACGTTGCGAGTGGTGCATATAGCGTTGGATGTGCAAATTACGTAGCACTCTTACTGGCTACTTGCTAACTGTTTTCACTGCCTGGTGTCAAGTCAGTTCGGTCCACTGTTCCCTTATGTCAGTGCTTCTCAATTATTTTCCGTTACGCCCCCCCTTAGCAAGAAGAAAACAATTCACGCCCCCCACCCCCAGCATCCACTCTCCTCCGCAACTATAAATATATAAAAAATATATATAATATAATATATAAAAAGCATTTTCGTTGCGAAACAATCCTACACGGTAGAGTTAATACTCGTTGCTGCCAACTACTGGAGTGGATGTGTAATTACACATTTATTACAGTACGGTGGAAAAAAAAGCTTTACTGGATTTTTTTAAGTGAATCTCACTCCCCATTTTTTACAGTGTACTGCCATGGCCCTACTATAACTCCTCACCCCCCCCCACCCCCCACACACACCCTGAGAAGCTTTGAGGTGCTGCATGCAGACGCACTCAAAGCACCCGAATACAAGAGAGCCAGACTGGCGTTGACATGTGAGCTGCGGTTGCGTGTCGTGCAGGGAGAAAGTAGCAGAGAAGATTATCTTAAAGGTCTGGCTAATGTTATGTCTATTGCTTAACGGGAGAATCGGCTTGGAGCCAAAATCAATCACAAGTTGGATCCTGACATGATTAGCCTGGAAAATGATTCGATTCGATTGACACTCTATGAGGGGGAAAATAACAAAATCAATAATTGCATGTATATGATACCAGTGATATTAACAAATCTATCACAGTGCTTTTTTTTTTTCGTCCTTGCCTTGTCCGTATGAACAAAAATTGTTAAATGATGTTTTGTATTGATGGCATGATTCTATTGTTGTAAAACACTTGTTAGTTGTTTTAATGTGAATTGTTGCAGTGTTAGCAAAACTACGAATGTCTACTTGTAAATTTGTGGTATGTCGTAATGCACGTGTGCTGCAATGTTTGTTTGTTTTTTTATAGCTGTTTTTCATGTTTAATTGTTTGTGTGGCCTTTATAGGGACTCAAGTGCCAACAATTGTTTTGTATGTGTAAAAATGACTGCCATTCAGTGTGCAAAATAATAATAAAAAAACAATTGCTGCCTAAATGAATGTTTGCCTCTCTTATTTGTCAGAAAAGCAATCAGTAGTTTTCAGCAATTTTCTCACTTTAATCGCAATCTTAAATCGCAATTTAAGCGTTTATAAAAGTTTCAAGTCGTCTGCTTCCGTTAGCGCTAACTGTCAGGTACGATAAAGGGACGTGGGTGTGACATAGCGTAAGCCGAGCGGGATCTTTTAACTGAGCCGACTTGGCTTCTGGACAACAGCAGGTGGTGTGGGCGGCATTAGCAACGCTTAACAGAGGGAGAGGCCAAAAGGTCGACGCTCGGTGACATGGCGGATGTTCGTCCTCGGATTCTTTCTGGCTCATTTGAATAAACCTGTCCTTCGTTTTTTCTTTTTTTTGTCTTTTCAAATAAAGGCATATAATACCCTTCCCATTCAAATTTCAAATTTTTATCCCTCGCTCAGTGACAGCTGGGATAGGCTATCCTAACATTTCAAAAACATGTTGTTAAAACACAGATGTTCGTGTTTGTCATTTGTTAATTAGCTTTCTGTTGATTGGTATAATCAATTTGGATACGTGGCAGTGGCATGAGGATAAATGATACGGAAAACAACATTGATTGTGAATATTTAGATTATCTCTCAAATAGTAATAATGCTATTAGAAGTTGTTGCAATGCACCAGAGGGATCTGCGAGTTGAAATGTCAGTCATTTTGCAGCCACACAATAGCGGACGGAAACATAAATGGCATCTGCGCATCGAAAAAAAATGTCAAACACTAAACATTAAAAAAAAAAAAAAACGTTTAAATATTAATTACGTTTTTTTTTATCAATATAAACGTCTTTACCATTATCGATCGAATTATATAAAAATGACCCCCACACACCCTAACGATAAAACTCAACATACGTCAATGGAGGTCAAGGGGGAAGGTTACCATAGCAACCACGAACTCCCCGACTGCGTCTCCTGTCAGGACGCATTCATTAGGAGTGTCACTATTATTAATGAACGGGGACAAGCTGCCATTAGAAAGGCGCTTGAATAACGCCACCGTTTTTCATCGCAGCTGGTGAAAAGTCCTCAAGTGACATAGTCGCTTCATTATTAATACGCTTGCTCTTTCTTTAAGAAAATATTCACTGGATGAGGCCAATGGTAAAAAAAAAAAAATGCCAGCAATATTACTACAACTAGATATTTTATTTTATTTTTTTTGGTGGAAATAAATTCACAAAAATAAAGCATGCATTAACAAAAAAGAAAATTGCTCTGATCATTTCACGCTGATGTTAAACTAACACTCAGTGCTCTAAAATGACCTTTATGAATATTAATAATTCATGAGGGGTTTAGCTTGAGCGCTGTGGGTCACTAATTGATCGTCCTCGTGTAATAGACACGTGGTTTATGACCTGCTAGCCTGGTGAACATACGCAGGTGACTAAATAATTCAAACAGCATTGAGCAAAGCAGTATTGCGCAATAGTACAATATAAGTTTGCTTACTGTTCCAGTTTAACTATGTACTGTTTTTTTTTTTTCATTTTTCTAGTTGCTTAGAAGGACTCATGAAAATGATTAAGAGTAGTAGTGCGTAGCATTCTGCGCCCACAGTGGTTCTTTCTCATCTCTTTGAGCACGGGACATGTTTAAAACAATCCTGCTGTGGCCATCAGTGTGTCTCTTCAGGAACAAAGCATTGCTGGATGCTGCAATCTGGAAAATATAAAAATACCTCAAAATATTTCCAGGTCAGTTATTTAGCCATGATTATTAATTAATACCTGTCTTTTTTTTTTTTTTTTTTTTTTTTTTGCTATCCACGATCACGTAATCCATTTTATTTTTATCCCAGTTGCTCAAAGTAACTTGGCTTGGATCAGCCTAATCCGGATCCCAATTTTTAAGATGACTAAATCAGGGTAACAAGAGGTCTAAATTAGTCTTTCTATCACATGCATAGCCAGCATGGTGGTCACTCAATGTGTATTTATTTAATTAAAAAAAAAAAAAGCACAATATAAATTCAACGTGCTTCAAATTTAAAATTAAAATTTCAATTTTGAAACAGCAAATTAAACAAATGGTATTTGGGACGTGTGCAAATATCATCTTGTATTGTATTTATTTATTTTTACTGATACTGTCAGATATCTGCAAGTGTGTCCACTAAGTGGAATCAAACACAAAATCAGATGTTCCCAGTTTCTGGGTCTAGTCTGCCCTCTTGTGGTCATAGTGTGTACTACAGCGGGCTCGTTTACTTTAATAAGTCAAATATTCTAATAATGAATTGAGTTATACAATTATTCGAGTGAAATCAATTTAAAAATGTTAAATGTAATTGTAATACTGTATAAGTGATCTGAAAAAGCATATTAATAATGAATTAATAATTGGTAATATATGTTATAACTCAAAAACGTTTGGCCGTGAGCAACTTCCCCCCAATTTGGGTTACTTTTAACCCAGCTCTTTAAAAAAAATGAATCAATGAGACGAATAAATCACAAGTCAATAAAACCAAACTTCCTTTGATGCTGCTGTACCTGAGCTCGGTTGTGATATCGAGGGTGGCAGGCGATGACCGTGATGAAAGAGAAAGTTACAACAAGTATAGCAGCGGAAGACAGGATGAAGAGCATGTTGGTGTTGTCTGGAAAGAACATTGTTAAGGATTGTTAAGATACGCATTTATGGAGGACTGAAAGTGCCAAAATTAAAGAAATAAATTGATTGCTTGCGTTGTTATGCTGACTAACATTGTTGCCATAAATGTCGATATATATAGTAAACAACACAAGTCATGTTTTTTTTTGTTTTGTTTTTTTAACATCAACTACAATTTCTTTCCCATAAAGAATGCTACGACGGGCTAAAAGCGTAATCGTAACTTAGCAACAAGAGCAAATCAATTGAGCACAGCAAACATTTGCGGGCCCGTCAGATCGTCAAATGCGATACGGCCGCATTCCTTCATTTTGAGCTGGCTCGTGTCGCCTGTGGAACTGATGCATCTGAAAAGCTCGTTGACAGTTTTATCCGAAACGCCTCATGACACTGCAAAACGGCTCAAATTGTTCCAAGCTTTTTCAGAGCGGAGTATAAATCGCACCAGGTTAAAAATGCATAATGAGCTAGATGTGGAGTATTAATCGCATTTATTTTAAAAAATACACACACAAAAAAAAATTGTAAATTTCACAACTTGCATCTTGTAGTCTGCTGAATATAATTTTCTTTTGGGCATTTGAGTTCAGTTGTTCTCAGTTGTGTTTGTAAACCAATATTTATACGTTTTACATTTTTAAATCATAGGAGATATCCGGGTATATAAGTGTGGAGTGGCCTCTTGTGGCTGTCTGTGAAATTACACCCCCCCCCATCCCATGTATATGTATACGTACATACATACGAAAAAAACAAAGTGCGATTTATAGTCCGGAAAATTGCTGTTAATGCAAGCAACAATATGTGTAGTGTTTGCGTCAAAAGGCAAAGTATAGTTATGATTACAATTCACATTTCTTTATCCACTGTAAAAAAAAACATACTGTATATTATTATTATATTAATGGAAAGTTGTAGAATTAATTAATTAATAAATTTCTTTGGATAACCTAAAACATTTTTCTTGCTTGAATAAACTAATTTAAATGAAGTTCATGTCTCAGGATATGCATTAGGAGGTATAAAAGCAAGCTATTAATTTCCCAAAATGTGTCACAGTTACATTCGCTGCCATTGACGTGTATATCCGCCAAAAAGTACATTCATATTCCTCGACAGCTTTTGAACATTAATAGATTTGAATATGTGACTGATTCATCATTGACGGTCATGCGTGACTGAATGCGTGTCCTTTTTGTATGTATGCGGGCCTCACTCACTGTTTTTCCTGACAAAAAGACTGAAGGAGGTCTGCAGCTTGCTGATGTCATTGCGAACGCTGATATCCAGGCAGTGAAACCCGGCGGAGGTGAACGTGTGGTTGAGCCACAAGGTGTTCTCGTACAGCATGGTCAGCGTGCAGCCCCCCGTCGTGTCGGCCACGCAGTTGGGAAGGAAGCGCCAGCACACCCACATGGGGGGGCTGCAAAACACAATAATCTCAGCTTCGTCCTCGAGGTCATCCGAAAGATAGGAAAAGTGAAGCGTTACCTTCCGTCCACGTGGAACGCAAGGCCGGTGGTTTGGGACGTCTCGTAATCAGAAGGCCCCTTCAGCTCAATGCTTTTAATGGCATCTACAAATCAATTTTCACATTTATTAGGAAAAAAACATTTTCATGACCTCATGCACAATTAGGACATTCTGTTTTTAATCCAGTGAGTTTCATCCGCTGTGCCGTGGCACATCAGTGTGCCGGGAGGCATACACTTACATCATTCCTCTCGATTTAAAACGGACTGCTGAACCCTCACATTTGTTTTAATCACAAACTTGTCTTTAGCCTGGCTTACACCTGAATTTTGGCCTGTTTTACTGCCACTTCTCCTCTACTTTATATTTTGCGAAGGTCAAATATGTGCCTTGGCTCAATAAAGGTTGGGAAGGGATGCTTTAAGCGACCAATAAACTGGTGGGAGCAGTAACTATCGGGTGATTTTGATAATTATTGGTTAATCTTGCTCTAAAATGAAGCCAAACAAAACCATGAATTCAGAAACAGAATCCAAATGCCCTTTATCGGTTTTGTACTCAGTGTACTTCGAGATTTGCGAGCTCCCCTTTCCAGTGCAATATAACAAATAATTTAATTAAATATATCAATTAAATTAATTAAAAATGAAATGATTAAATAATCCAATAATCCAATAATCCAATAATAAAATAATAAAATAATAAAATAATAAAATAATAAAATAATAAAATAATAAAATAATAAAATAATAAAATATTAAATAATTAAATAATTAAATTATTAAATTATTAAATTATTAAATTATTAAATTATTAAATTATTAAATTATTAAATTATTAAATTATTAAATTATTAAATTATTAAATTATTAAATTATTAAATTATTAAATTATTAAATTATTAAATTATTAAATTATTAAATTATTAAATTATTAAATTATTAAATTATTAAATTATTAAATTATTAAATTATTAAATAAAACACATTACGGAGAGACATCTGAAATATCTACTTCAATTCGATCAGTTTACTTTTGAAACGATTTTGATTAATTGTTCAGCCCCGGAAGTAAGAAATTACAAAACTTTTATTATTGTGCTTTTACTCGACTATTTTTCCACTTAAGTATCAGGACTTGTTCTTCGGTATAGAGTATGAGTACACTACAAACCAAGCACTTGGATATCCTTGGAGTAGATTCCAGTTAACGCAGGTATGTATTCCGTCAAATTGACTCCAATTTTCAATCGGAGTGTGTAGTTTCCAGACAAGGCGTAGTGGTAGCGCACAACAGGCTCACTCCCCTGGATGACCTTTCTACATTTCCACAAACAAAATGATCATCACAAACAATTGCACGTTTTTAACCAAGGACTTAGCAGAGCGCTCGTCATACCCGTTCCCTAAATCCCACGTGTAGCTGAAGTTTGCCCTGCTGAAATTCTGATACGGATCGGAGAGTTCAAACATGGTCTCGGTGGGAATGTCTGAAGCCAGCTCTCCTGTGTCCCTCACGTAGGTGGCGTTGCCGTCCATTTGATAGAAGACCAGCTTCCCGGCGATCGTTTCTGATTCAAGAAATATCGCATGTGATCGGTGCGCGCAAACGGGTTGAAAGTGAATGTTCAACTACCTAAATCTGCCAGGGGCCCGTTTGACTCCACCACAACCGGGAAAACCAGGATGAATAGCAACAACGGTGTTCTGCGAACGCATAATCATCTCAATGAACCTTCCGAAACATACAAAATGCCCGAATAAAAGCCTACCTGTCCATGTTTGCCGGGATGCCGTCAAGGACCTGAAATGAAAGTCAAATCCAGAGAACGAAGATGGCAAGAACGAGGCAACAAGATGTGTGAGCTCCTCTTAGACTCCAAATCATCCCGGTAAAAGCTTGAAATTGACACCATGAGTTGCAGTCATGTGCCCCTGCAAGAACAAAAACCTGCTTTTGAACCGTGGTCTTAGTAATGTGGAGTTTCTCTTCACCATTTTTTTTTCTTTTGGGGGGGGGGGGGTTTAAGTGTTTCATTGGCGGCAAAGAAAATCCGAAAGAATTTTATCCATTCGCAAAGTTAAAGAAAACTTCAGGTTTGTACAACCAGCACATGACCACAGTTGCTCATAAACAGAACGATATAATAATAATAATTAAAAAAAAGCGCAAGTCATGGTCTAGCCAACATTTATTAATAAACTTGATTGTGTTCTGACTTATGCAAGTCGGCGTTTGTGAGTGATCTGCCATCAGGTGTAACATCATCAATCATGATTCAACATTTTTTTTGTTTGTTTTTGCTGTAATCCTTGTAAGGGCAAAAAATGGCACATTGTTTGCCTAACGTTTTGTAGATGGAATAATTTAAAGATAAACTTTTTTTTAAAAGTGACAGCTGATAGACACTTTATAATCATGAATACAAATGGGCATAAAAGAAATAAAGCCGGAAAATAAATGAAAATTTCTTAAATGCACGTTGAAGTGCAATTTTGGAGTTTCTGATATAATGATAATCTGTTGAAATTAATGACAATATTGATTATAACGTGAATTATTAGAAATAATTTGCCACCAATAGAGGGCCTCTAAATGCATCTGTCTTGGGGCTCCCTCTGGCGGCCATTCCACTTAGTGCACGAGGGTACACTAACTTTAGGGGCCACACAACAACCAAGTGAGCTCGTTGTTCACTCAAATTTATATGCAGGGACGAATGAACAAGAAAAACATTGTCTTAAACGTGACATTCAAAAATTCAACACTAGGTGGCGACAGCTGATTTCACAACAGCTCTCACCTTTTTATCATTATTTATTTATTTCTATAAGATATTTTTTCTGGACTGCGAAACATCGTTTTGTGTTGTTTTTTGGGGGATTACTTAAAATCGTTCAAGTTCAACCCTCTTGTTTCACTAGTTTAGAGGTTCTTTTTTAGTATTTCTTATAGTGATGACGTTTTGTATCCTACTGTGTTTTATGTTTGTGTTTCCAAAACACTCTTTGAACTTGTGTTTTCAAAGGTTCTACATCAAGGGTGGTGACTTAAATGGAGGTCACCATTTTTCAGATTGCGAACGTATTTTCTATGACCAGATGCATGAGAACAATGTCATTTTAAATCAGGGCGAAATAGGCGACAGCCCGTGAAGAGTAAAAATCGACGTATGATTGACGCCCATTGAAATAGATAAAAAAAATAAATAAATAAAAAGGTTAACTCAAATAATTCTTCAAAAAACGCTAATGAACCTCCAATATGTGATATTTAACAAGAAGAATTAAACTCGTAACTCGGAGCGCCCTTCCGCATTTCGTTCGACTCATCAGCTGAGTCAACCCTTGTGACGTCAGAGCCCCGCCCCTGAGTCAAATCTCTCTGCGTCCCAGTCAGTGAGCGAGTGAGAGCGCAACAAGCCGGTTGGTCTTTATGCACGCTTGCCAGCAGCGCATGGCATGCCGGGAGTAATTCTCATGCCGTGGGTCCGATTGTAGGGACGAACCACCTGGATTATAATTCCGATTTTTGATTGAATTTTTTTTTAATTTATTTTTTTTAATATCTGGAAAAGCCACGCGTCAACATGTCCGGGATCCCGCAGGATGTGAGCAAGCTCACCGAGCTAACTTATAAGGTGAATCTTAAAGTCTACGGTTACAACTGATGAAGGTATTCCGGTGGTTTGTGTGGTTTCAAAAAATGTGGAATTGTCTGTCTTGTTGTCAAGTTTTACCGCTGCTCCTCAATCCCCATCAAAGCGAACGACAACATGAATATTTAACCTGCACTTTTCTGGGCTTTCATTTCCCCCTTTATCGCCTATATGACGATCCATTGTTTCCCACATTGTTTAAAAACAAAAAACAAAAACACGTTCGACTGAAGCGCTGGAATATTTAGTAGTCAACAACAAGCAAGAGCATTCTAGAATGTCACTCCCTGTTATTATATTCGCTGCTGGTGCATCAGTTTGTTTGAAAGTGAGCCACTTGTGATCAGAGCAGTGTGCCAATCACTATCAATGTTTGTGCCAGCTGCAGATGGAATCAGTGGGTGATTGGTTTAAATTTGCTAATCTAATCCAAACGTTTACCTCCCTGGGAAAAAAATATAGAAAAATCCTTCACAAGTCTTCAATTTGTAATGAATGAAATGAATCCATTATGTATTTATCGATAAAGCTCTGTTTTCTGGTCTACATAGGGTGGCTCAAAAGTAGGATGTCAGGTGGTTTTGGGGTGTAAATAGTAACCCATTTGAATTAATTCGCGATTTGGTGGTTAAACGAGAAACAAATATGCAAACACGAATGGGCGGGAACCGCTTCTAGGTATCGGTATGTTTCTGATACTGGTTTTATTATAGTGATCAAGGTCTTGTGGAGGAGCGAACTGATACTTGAGGGGAAATGAACTTAAATAGAGTTAGTCCTCCTTGCCAGTAGTTGGCGCTCTATAGGAGCAGTTTGACGCATATTTTTTTGAGTCATTGTGTTCAATGACATTTTATTTTTCTGTTAAATGACATTTTATTATCGGGGCCAATCATTTCATTTTTCTGCTGATGGTTATGTGCCGATTTTTACATTTGCTTGATTTCTAAAGTAGAAAATATTTATTTATAATATTTATTTAGTTGATTTAAACCACTGCTGATTTACAGCCACATAAAAAGTTATCATGTTCGGAAACCATTCATCCATTTATTTTTGGTCGCTATTTAAGACAATTTGGATGCACTTTTTTTTTTTATCGGTTTTAGACTACAAAAAAATTGTATCGAACATCCCTAATATAAAAATATATAAATAAATATACACACAAACAGCGGGTTGCAAATCTGCACAGCCTTGATCTAATCGCTGGTGCGATTGAAAATAAGTATTTCCTGACAATCCTCCCTGATAAATGAAAACAAACAATTTGAAGGTGAAATAACAATTTGGGATTTTATTAACGGCATGATTGTTTATGTATGTGTGATGGCAGAGAAGTCCATACATGCCACAGTTTCATGGAACGGGGCGGAAGGCGAGAGGAGAGGAGAGAGCGAAAAAACAAAAACAAAAAAACAAAACAAAGAACCCGTTTTCTTCTTTGCTCCCTTCACTCCACTCTGCAATGCGTTTGTCGTTCTAAAGACATACCTGTCTCCTCATTGTTCCTTTCGGGGTGTGCCACGAGAGCGAGACGGTTGAGGTGAAAAGCCTTCGACTGTTCAG
The DNA here is from genome assembly GCF_059441095.1 of Idiotropiscis lumnitzeri. Classification (NCBI taxonomy): domain Eukaryota; kingdom Metazoa; phylum Chordata; class Actinopteri; order Syngnathiformes; family Syngnathidae; genus Idiotropiscis; species Idiotropiscis lumnitzeri. The sequence continues at coordinate 8,570,603 of NC_142410.1, forward strand.
GCATTTCAATAGAGAGAGAGGGGGGGGGGGGGGGGTCAATGAGGTTTCTCACATTGAAATTGCAGCCATTTTTTTTTTTGGTCTTTGAGCGGGACTTCGCTCTTTTAAGGGAGTGTATGGAATACTCACATGAGGTCAAGTTAAAGATTGAAGGTTTTATTGCTGCCGCATTTAAAGAGCAACCTGCACGTGTACGCCGTCCGTTCCTTTTATCGGGAATGGAGTCTGCGATGGGCCGGCCATCAGTACAGGGTGTCCCCGGTCTGTCACTCAAAGTCAGCTGGGAAAACAGTTCTAAACATTTTTGTTAATGTCATTCAAAAGAAAGTTAACAGTTTTAGTGGCGCTGATTTTTAAAAAATTTATTTATTTTTTCATTACAGGTACCTGATTGTTATTTTGGTTTATTTTCTCCTTTTTTTTTTTTAGGCCCCAGCGCCGAACATTTTTTTTTGTCCGATGTCATTCAAAAGAAAGTTTCAGTGACGCTGATCTTTAAAAATTTATTTTTTATTTTTTTATTTGTATTTTTATGACAGGTACCTGATTGTTATTTTTGTTTATTTTCTCCTTTTTTTTTTTTTTTTAAGGCCCCAGCGCCGAACATTTTTTTTTGTCCGATGTCATTCAAAAGAAAGTTTCAGTGACGCTGATTGAAAAAAATTTTTTTTTGATTTTTTTATTTTTCTTTTTTATGACAGGTACCTGATTGTTTTGTATTACAGGTACCTGATTGTTATTTTTGTTTATTTTCTCCTTTTTATTTTTTTAGGCCCCAGCGGTGATTATTATTTTTTTGTCCACTGTCATTCAGAAGGAAATTAATAGTTTAATTTTATGTGCCCTTATTATAGCGACCTGATTGTTTTGTTGGCTTTAATGGCATGCATGAAATTGTCATTAACAACAAAAAGATATCACTAGAGATGGCCTTCAGTGCTGAACATTTTTTGTCAATTTCATTCAAAAGAAAGTTGACAGTGTCAGTGAGGCTGATTTTTTTTTTTTAATTAATTTATTTTTTACAAGTACCTGATTGTTTTGCTGGCTTTAACGGCACCAATACAATTCTAGAGCATTTTTTGGTCAATTTCATTCAAAAGAAAGTTGACAGTGTCAGTGGAGCTGATTTCTTTTTTTTTAATTAATTAATTTATTTTTTTACAAGTACCTGATTGTTTTGTTGGCTTTAACGGCGCCAATAAAATTCTCATAATATCACTAGTGATGGCCTTCAGCTCTGAACATTTTTTTTTTTTGTCAATGTCATCCAAAAGCAAGTTAGTGGTTTAATTTGAGCTGAGCTTATCACCGGTACCCGATTGTTTTTCCATTTTCGGATTGTTTTGCTGACTTTGAGGGTAGCATAATACACAGTGTCATAAACAAAACACTCTCAGCTGGGATTCACTTGAAAATTGATTGACGAATGCTTGTAGTTTGTGCATACGTGTGCTACTTTGCCCACAATGTCAACTTTTTTTTTTCCAGAATGTGATGGACCAGTTCAACCCCAACCTGAGGAATCTGGTCAACTTGGGCAAAAGCTATGAGAAGTCAGTCACGGGTAAGAACACACACGACTCACGTTTACGTACGCTAATGACACGGCCGTTGTGGCAGCAGGAGCGGACTAGTTAGTTAGTTAGTTGCCCGTTTGAATCTTTTTTTGCATGCCCTCCTGTGCAGATGAGTCAGGTTTTAGAAAAGTGCGCTTTTCCCAGCGCTAATTTGGAACATATTGAAAGCTGAACACGGGCCAAAAATGCCCCAAATCAAATTATTCTGACGAGCATTTGAAGTCATTCACAGTTAAGTTTTTTTTTTTTTTAATTTATTTTTTAATTTTTAATCTTTTTTCAAGGCGACCTTATAACAGGTGCCTTATTGTTTTGTTGACTATTATTGTTGCTATTATATTGCGGAAAAAGTTAGCATGTCTGCTTCCCCATTCTGAGGTTCTGGGTTCGAATCTTGGCTAAGGCCTTTCGGGTTGGGAACTTGATTGTTTGTTAATACGGGTGCCTTATTGTTTTGTTGACATGTGACGTACGTATTAATTGGCGTAAACGACGTCCAGTAGGGTCGACGCAATTCTAGTAGCGTCTTTTTAACAGTTACAACGCGACTCTCTCGGTGGTCAGGCAAACGATGAATTCTGCTTACACAATATCAAGAATGTTTGAATTTCGTTTTTGATCTGCCCATACAGGAATGACGCTCGCCGGAAAGGCCTACTTTGATGCCATCACAAAAATTGGAGAAAATGCCACCATGTCGCCAGTGTCCCGGGAACTTGGTAAGTTGAAATCAGCGAGACGAGAACTTTCTCGTCATAAAAACGGAGTGAATATAAAACTAAATAGCAATTTAGCTGATTTTTGCGTAGCATCCAAGATTAGCGTCAGTCCTCAAACGCATTCAATCGACCCACTTGTTTTACTGGATCAAAAATTTTGACTCCTTCACTGCCATTGACGGGTATAGACGCCAAAAAAAAGTACGTTTGACCCGGGCTGGTGGTGAAGGACTTAAAAATCATACTATTAATGTTATTGAATCACAATTTTATTTCTTTATTAGTTTTGTCATTTGTGTTTTATGATTGTTGGATTTCGTATTCACGTTTCTTTCCGAAGCGCCCTAAAGATAAATCGGTTTATCCATCGGACTCAAATCTCTCTTAGTTCCTCTCATCACAACCGAAACAGGTTTATTTATTTTTTCATTTCATGGAACAATACGATTTAATCATCCCATTGGTGACCTCACAAGAATTTAGACGCAACTGAAAAGCTTCCTTGTATTTAAACGGCCTGGCTGCCTTCGGGTTTGTGCTAGCCGGCGTTTCATCCGTCATATGACTTAACGTAATTTACAGTCGAAGTGCTGGAATTGTAAAGCAGCTCGGATTTTTCAAAGGGATCATCACACATTTTTTGATCACGATCCATCAAGTTGTTCTGCTCTCATTGGAGACGATATGACAGCCGGTGTTGTCATTTAGTTTGCAATCGGTGACAAATGACATTGGTATTCTCCTCCACAGCTTTCTAAAATTGTTGTACGATTGCAAAATGTGTAAAAGTGTTGAAATGTCAGGCAGAATCGAGAAAAAAAAAAAAGAAGAGCTGGTATGGGGTGTGTGTCTTGCGGGGAAGAAGGAACAATGTAACACACTTGCCATAAATCACTCGGGGCAAAGACGTGAAATTCTCCGTCTTGAATCACATTTTTTTTTAATGTAATAATTTATTCATCTCATAGAATCTAAATGCAACAATGGATATTTTTGTATTGCAATAAATGATTTTACAATTTTTTATTTTATTTATTTTGTTTTATTTTATTTTATTTTGTTTTGTTTTATTTTATTTTATTTTATTTTGTTTTGTTTTGTTTTGTTTTGTTTTATTTTATTTTATTTTATTTTATTCCCAATGTATTAAGCTAATCTAAAACAACAATAATAAATAGTTAAATAAAGACTTCTCTGATAGTGTCAATTAAAACTTTTAAAATCTTTTTTTTTTTTTTTAACAAAATAATCTTTCATCCAGTGCTTCTTTTGGCTCTCATTTTCGAGTCTATTTGTGGTCATAAAGTTGCATCTGGTGGGTGTATTTAATATCAGAGGCCTGAAGATCCCAATATTGCTTTCCCTCTGCTGGCCCAGTTAGAAAAAAAAAAAAAGATGGCACTTGAGTTGGGCAAGGTCTTAAATCTTAACGACTCTCCACACAAAAAAAAAAAAAAAATGGCTCCCTGCTGCCGGGACTATTTATCGAGAGAGTGTGAATTCTCTTGCAGCCTGCTGCGGGCGTCATACAGCAAACATGCTGAATAAACACCAGCACAGAAGAATGCCTTCTCGTCACTGAGCCTTCCTTGACCCCCCCCCCCCCTTCCGCCCCTCCGAGTTTGACTCCCCCTAATCCACCAACTGTTTGTGGAACTCGCAGGAGGCTTAGAGCGGAGCCAAATTGATCAATTTATGTTTTAAGGTTTAAATCTCATTATTTTCTATTCATTTATTTATTTATCCGACAAAAAAAAAAGAAAAAGTGATTTCCCACCATCTTGCGGCATATTTGTGTCAAGGAAGTATGTTGAAGTGAGTTGAGGATTTTTATTTGGCTAAAAATAGTGCTTTGTCACCATCTTGTGAATCTTTTACGGCCGTGTCAAGGAAGTGCACGATGATGAAGTGAGGTGAGGATTTTTTTTTTTTGTGTTTTTCGGACCAAAAGAGTGCTTTGCCGCCATTTTGTGCCGATCATTTTAGGCAGGGGCGTCAATTGTGGATTTTTGGATCTTTGGACCTCCTGTGGGTGAATGACTTCAGGTTTAACTTGAGTTTTATGTGACAATCCTGTTAGAATTCACAAAACGGCGCGACACTCTCTGGGGGGAGACGTCGAGGGGGGCGGGGCAGCGTGATGGGTGGTGCGGGTCACGCTCAGACTTTCAAGCAATTTACAAGAGGCAGAAAGGATAAAAGCTCTTATTGCTTTTCTGTTCCAAAAGACGGCATTTTTTTATCTCGACTATGTTCGTTATTTGAGTTAATGTGCATTTTTAATAAGCTATTTTTATTTTTTAGCTGTGAGAGAGAGAGGCAAACTGTGAAATTGTTTACCTCTTTAGTCAATACATTAGTGCCAGGATCCATCCAAATTTAATAGGTATATGACGATTAATCGAAAATCGATTTGAACTGCTTAAAATATTCATCGATGTGACATTTTTTTAAATTATGATCACGAAATAATTTTTCATGGTAAGATTTTTAATGCAAATTTTTAACCGTCAATTGAACAATTATTTATTTTCATGTTTAGTTGTGACATTAACAAAAACAATGACGACGAATTAATAATTATTAGTTCATTTTCAATTATTTTTTGTAACATTGGAAAACTTGACTGTTTGGAACGAGGACAAAATGCAGACATTAAAAAAATCGTTTTGTTGCCTTTTTTTTTTTAAATCGAATCAAAATCGGCAACTAAAAATCGAATTAATCGGGGCTTGAATTTTCCGTCAGTAAAATTGAACATACGGATTCTATATTGGATCATCCCGGTGTACCTAATGTTGCGTCTCCGGTGAGTTAAGCTCGCTGTCAATCTTCAAATCCTATTTTAGTTTTTGAACGATTAAATTCTTCCTGCGTACGAGGGCGTGAGTGGACTGCAGGGACTTTCCTTTCTCTCTCTGAAAAAGCAGCAGGTATTTATTTACGGCCTGAAAACGTGAGCGCAGAAAGAATGGTGCAAACCACACCCCCCTTCCAGCCTTTCACTCTCCTCTTTGCCAAGCATCTTTTTTGGGGGGAAATATGGAGGAACGGCGTCAGCACGAGAAGAATGCTAACATGTCCGATGCGGCCATTTGTAACTGGGACCAAGGCGATTGCAAATGGAGCGGGACACAGTGAGCGCCCCCCCCCCCCACACCCCTCAGGCGGGGAGCTTTAACGAGATGATTTAAACATTTTGGAGCTGTTTGATGAGTTTGTTTGACCGTCTAGACGCGGCGTGCTGGTGTGGGATGCATGATGAGCAGTTTGCCTTTTTCGTTCGCACTCAAGCATGAGCCTTGCTGAATCGTAAAAAGTCATTGGATGAGGGTTTTATTTATTTATTTATTAATTTTTTTTAATTAGAGCATTGTATCAAACGACAATGTGACTCGGTGTTGGCCAGCTGCAAATGCGGTTTTGCTTTCCATTGCTTTTTTGGCAGCATAAATAAAATGGCTAATGGACAGCTGGCAAGTCAAATACACTCCCTCCGGTACACCTTTGCTGCCTTTTAATAAGATGAATTATTAGTTTATCTGTCTTGTACACTCACTGGAATTTGAAATGTCAGCAGTTCTAAATACATCGGTATCAGTAAGTCACTGTTGACGTAAAATGTTAAAGTGAACCCCTTTGTATCCGGCGGAAAGTCCGCCAGTTTAATGCTAACATATAACGCGAAATGCAATAGACAGGATAACATAAATTTATTTATTTATTTTTATATATTTATATATATATATATACATTTTATATCTATTTATTTTTATATATGTATTTTTTATTTATTTATTTATTTATTTATTTATCTATTCATTTATTTATTCATTTATTTATTTATTTTTATTTATTTATATATTCATTTTTTTATTAATTAAACAAAATATTTCACCAAAACATATAGTACGTCAAGTATAATGCACGGAAAGTGAACGGATGTGGTATTGTATTAAAAAGTTTGTTGTTGATGTGGAAAGGGTAAAACTAACTTTTCCAGCCCAAGTAAAATGAATGTACTTTACGACTTCTATTTCCGTCAATGGCAGCGAATGGTTGAGTAGCCCAGATTTTTTCCGAAATATTCTCTGCGTTGAAGGGGGGGGGCTTCCGCTTTAGTGAGCCAGGATTATATACAAAACACACCACCCCCAAAATTTTCCTCGGCGGTAGCTGTTTTCACATCTTGCAACCGACTGTGTGATAACTGACGGAAAGACGAGATCACAGCCGTTCCTGAAGCGCACTGAGTCAATATGGATTTCAGTTTTTATCTCTCTTCCGACACATTGGGCGCAGCACGTCTGAGGCAACAGTCTCCGGGACGGCCCTCCCATGTGATGTATGATGGCGCAAACCTTTGGAGCGTGACGCACAGAGGATGTGGTCTCACACACACACACACACACTCGATGCCTGTGTGGGCAAGCTCAGTGATGCGTTTCATTGGAAGGCTCAGTGCCAGTCGAGAGAACACATGATATGTGTATTGTACTTGGAGAAATGAGGAAGGACCGTCAAGGGTAAAATAAACTAACGCCGTTCCTAACGTTGACTCATATTGCGCAATTAAGCGTGTTGGACGGGGAATCGGTAGTAGTGATTCGTCACAGGTCATTTCTGCTTCCAGAATGATATCATGTGATAAGAATGTCGTAGGTGTTGTTCGTTGCGCCTCACTTAACTATTAAAATTCCTGTTTGACTGACATGTGATACGTGTGCGGAACCAGTTTTTTTTTTATTTTTTATTTCAACTCGGGTCAATTTGCGAATTCAAGTTTGAGCTGAGGTGTAATTTTTTTATTTATTTATTTTTTTTAATTTTTTGCTTACTCCAACCGGAAATGTCCTGAAGTTCTGGTGCAGAGGAGGCTGAACTGGTTGCCAGCCAATCGCAGGCCACAATTTTGAGTGAATGCGCTTTTTGACTTCAATAGCCGTCAATGGCAGTGAATAATTATTCATGGGCACTTGCACTAGTTAAAAAAAAAAAATTACTAGTAAGGCGAAAACTGCACGCTCGTTGTCAACTGTTGTGATATCTTGGCGCAGCATCCTGAATGCGTCGAAGATATCACGACAAGTGGGCTCTAGAAGTGACTGATTGATGTCCTTGATATGGAGAAGTTGTAATACCTTGCTGTCGACACAGCTCACCTCCTCCGGCAGGTTTTTTCACACCTTGTGAAATAAAGGCTGCAGGTGCGCAGAGCCCACTGCGGCACGGGTTGTTTTCGTAGCCCGCCACCGCCACCCCTTCATCGGTGGCGAGCACAAAGGCGGCATTTACCGGTACATTCTGGTGACCTTTAGAGGGCAATGTTGTTGTAGCTGGATGTTGTTTTTTTTTTATGGAGGGCAGAAGTAACGCTCTGTATCAGGTGTGTTTGTTTGCTCAGGGTGGGGGGGGGGGTGCTGCAGGTGTTTTTGGGTTCAATATCAGGTCAAATGTACATTAACATAAGCGTGTTTAGGTTGTTGTGCTGACTTGGACGGTTGGACGTGAATGTGTGTGTGTGTGTTTTTTTTTTTGCATTTTATCTATATACGCATTTATTTATAGAATTACAAATGTATTAATTTAATTAATTAATACTTTTGAATTGAACTTCATAGGATGAAAATGGCAGATATTACAAGACATGTGCAGTGGGCCTGATTAAAGAACCCAGTGGCCTCTATGTGGCCCGCAAGCCATTCTTTTCCCACACCTGATTTATAGGGAGAACGTACAAACGCCACACAAACAAGCCTGACTCGATATTCGGACCTTTAACATTGTGAGATGCCGTAAGAAAATCTTTTATCAGGAAATTTGAGACACAAGTAGGAAAGTAGTAGTTTATGGATGATTTGTTGTGGAACGACCTCTTCTTTCACACCAGGGTGGGGAATTTGTTTAAAAAAAAACAAATCCCAGCGTCCATAGGCCCTTACGAGCTCACACATCCTCGCTACTTCGCCGCATAAGTCCCCGTCCTGTACGATCCTGAAAACCGGGCAAAGCTTTACACTCGATCGCCGTCCTTTAGTAAACCCGGAGTCTAGATTTCACCCCATTGTGATGGTCGGAGTGAGCGCTACTGCTTATTTACAATCGCCCGCCGCCATGCGCCGTGTTGATTCGCTGCCATTGTCTCATGCCGTATGGCGCCCCCCCCACCCCCGCTGCCAGAACCGTTCACGCCGATTGTTTTGACAGAGATTGACAGCTGTTCAAGGACTGTAGGATGATTGTAAATGGAGGAAGGGATCTTAACATCACTTGAAGTTGTTACAGGATCGCCATGCTTAACATAATTTTTGGATTTATTTATTTTTTTTAGGTATTGTTCTGATGGAGATTGCCGAGGTGCACAAAAGGGTCCATTTTGAGCTGGAGCAAAATGTAAGTAGCCAGGGGCTGGGTATGGATTCGAATTTCCCAAAATGGATTTGATTCGATGCACAAGGGCCCGATTCGATTCGATTTGATTTATCGATTCACGATTCATTTTGATTTGATTTTCGATTCAATCAAAGATTTCACGCCGTAGCACTACTTTTGCGTCGTGACAAGATCTCGCGTGACGAGTGAAGTCATGTAAATGTACGGGTTATTAAAAGTATCGATGTATGCTTTTATGGATTGATATCGGGCTATGGAAAGGAAAACCGATTAATATCGATTTATCGATTTTTTTCTTTTTTTTTTTTTTTAATAACCGTAAGTCCTTTTTGTCTTTTATTTTGCTCAAACACGCCATTTTCAAACGCCCCGGGTGACCGTGTTGTTTTCCTTGGCGTCGAGACGGTCCTGCGGCGTTCGTAATGAGTCTGCAAGACAGCAACAGTAGGGAATCTTTAACCACCAAGCTCTTTAACATCCATTATCATGCTTTTTTATTATCATAGTTCCACGTGACCGAGATGTGCCGTGTTTTTTTTTTTTTGTCTTGGAAGCAGCAAGCCACTGAGCTGCAATAATGATTTTTTTTTTTTTTTTCCATCTCCCTTTATTGCAGTTTAAGAGATTTCACCGAGAAGTTCTGACTGAGCTGGAAAAGAAGACAGAAATGGATGTGAAGTATATGAATGTACGTGCAAAGCACAGATATTTAAAAAAAAAAAAAAAAAAAGTATTTCGGTACTTGGAATGTATTTGTACTTTGTTACTTCTCGCCACTAATGCGTCTAAAACTAGTAAAGTGCTCCTCTTACTTAGGCGACATTCAAGCGGTACCAGTCAGAACACAAGGTGAAGCAGGACTGCCTGGACCGCTCGCAGACCGACTTGAAGAAGCTGAGGAGGAAGAGCCAAGGCAAGAACGTGTCCAAGTATGAGATCAAGGAGAACGAGGTGAGACGCTGCGTTGCTCGCGTACACGTTGGGAACGCCTAAGCGCGTGTTGTTCGCTTCTGGAAGGGCGTTTGTGGAATTTGGATTTTATTTCTCGGTGAATTTATGCGTGACGCAACGAGAGGAGACAAAAAAATATTTGGATTTTGACCGTTTTTTTTTTTTTTTTTTTTTTTTTGCTGAATAGTGTGCATTAGAGGCACGTTTCTATGAAGGTGCTTACCCAAAATAATCACCTTAAAAAAAAAAAAAAAACGAGGCATGAAGGTGCGGCCACAGTCATTTTACCCTCCAAGGAGAGGGTGTGTCAATCAAACTTTTATTACCATGAATGTGGAGACCCGAGCACAAAAATCTGAAAATAAATGCTGACGACGGTCGTCTCGCCATTTGTCAGTGCATTCGACTCTCGAGAACAAAATGCGTGACTCTCTTTCGATGGTTAGCTATTGTTTTTCTTCAGCCAGACATTTTTCCTCCCAAAGATAAGAGTCCGTAGCCCAAAATGCAATGACGTCACGGCATTCCTGTGAAGCGGCCAATTAGATTGCTCTTATGCAATGCCGATTTGGAACCAGCGTGAGGGAGGCGGGGTCATATTTTAAGATAGGCTTTATGGTATTTTGTTGGGTTTTTAAAAAAAAAAAAAAAAAAGGCGGACAATTTGAGCATCTTCAGGCTCCTTGGACGCGTTTTCATTTTGATTTGTGTGTTTGATTGAAGGCAACAAAAGTCGACCTACGGGAGGCACCACTGGGAGGCAATTTCGATTATATTGTATTTTTTTTTAATTTTATTTAATTTTTTTATTTTTTTTAAATTTATTTTATTTTATTTTTTATTTTTTTAAATTTATTTTATTTTATTTTTTATTTTATTATTTATTTTTTGTATTTATCTATTTTTTTTTTTATCAGATTGATCATCTGCCGTCTTGCCAATTTTTTATTTTGTTGTTGCCCGTAGTACATGGAGACCATCTCGTCGCGTCAGATGGACATGCAGAAGTTCATCGCCGACGGCTGCCGAGAGGCTCTGCTGGAAGAAAAACGCCGCTTCTGTTTCCTGGCCGACAAACACTGCATGTTCTCTTATCACATGAGCAACTTCCACGATAAAGTAAGAACAAAGTTTGGCAATGCTGTCTTTTGGGATTTGAGCAAACTGTCTGCTTGTCTCCAGGCAAAAGAGATGATGAACGAGAAGCTCCCCAGCTGGCAGGAGATGTGCTGCGACGTCAACAAGGTGCCGGACACGGTCAAGCACATGATCGACGGACTTTCCAGCAATCCAGAGCAATCGCTGCTTGCCGAACGCTACAACAGGGTTTGTGTTTTCTTTCTCCTTCATGGAAAATGTGAATGCTAGCATACATGCTAGCATGTTTTTAAAAATGCAATGGGAGCAAAACTGAGTTCGGTTGTACAAATTATTATTATTTTTTTTAAAGTATTTAACACGACAGGTTCCCTCCCGTCTGGGTCAGTCATTCTCGTTGCCGTGCGGCTCCTCAGAAATGCGAAAGAAATGCGCACATGAGCGACTAATGTTGCTAGCGGTTAGCCCAAGCATTTGAAATCCATTCCCGAATTTTGGCGTAAATCACCCGGCGCTGCCTTCCACTCTTCAATTAAAGTTGTTGGATTTCTTTTGGCGAGGTTCTCTGAAGGAATTTAAGACTTTTGGTGGTGAAAATATGGAAATTTGATATGTAAAAATGTTTTTTTTTTAATAATTAATTGGCTGATTAATCGGCTATCTGTATTTTATTCTGCCAAATCCCGGCATCGGCTTCAGCCCCAAAAAACAAATAGCAGACTGCAGAACAAAGATTAAAATAAATAAATAAAAATAATAATTGGGGAAAAAAGTAACGTACAGATACGTGAAATTTTTTGTGCTTTGTGACATCTCACTATCGCTTAAGTGTTTGATGTTTTTCTCTTTTCCCATTATCTCGGGAAGGTGCCGCCATCTGATGTTTGCGTAGAGTGACTTTTAGTTGATTATCAGCCATGAAGATTCCGGCTTTGTTTTCATCTGATAAAGCCGATTGAACATTTCGGCCACCTCTTGTATCGCCACGTCGAAGAGCACAGATAAGATGATAATCGCGTTTTACATCAACAGAACTCAACGCGGACTTTGACCCGCCCGTCTGAGCTTTTTATCAGTCTTCTAACTCATTTTTTTTAAAAATGTCTTTTTCATCTGCTTTGATTTTATTTTCTCTTGTCCCCCTCAGAACAGCGTCGAGTCAATGGCCCCGCCCCCTGCGCCCCCACTGAAGGCGCACACTAGTCCGCTCGCAAGCATGTTCGACCCCGAGCCCCGATCGCCAATCACCTCCTCCTTAGAGAATAACTCAGGTACAAATAGTCATTGACTACCATTGACGGCTAAAGACGTCAAAGATTAATTTTTTTTTTTTGGACTAAATGAATGTACTTTTTGTGCTTCTATATCCGTCAATGGCAGCGAATGCGTCAATGCAAGCCCGACGAATGCATGATAAGTTTTGTACAGAATTGACGAACCCTGACCTCAACCTCAAAAATGTTTTTTTCTTTTGCTTTTTTTCAGACCAGGGCAGCCTCAGCGAGGACAGTCCGTCCCGGTCGACCTCGCAGTTTTCGGGTCCGAAAATGACAAAAAAGCCTCGGGTCAGGACCATCTTTCCACACTCTGCGGGAAACAACGGCACGCTTCTCAGCTTTGATGAGGGCGACGTGATCACCATGCTCATTAAGGAAGAGAAGGACGGGTGGCTTTATGGCGAGCTGGAGAAAACGGGCCAGTAAGTCTTTTTTTTTTTTTTTTCTCACCTTTTTTTTATTATGAGGTTTTATTTAATTATTTATTTATTTTATTTTAAACATTTTTTTTGTGTTGAAGTAATTTTTATGATACATGGACATCTACTGTTTTTTTTTTGGTGTCTGTTACGTAAGTTGTTTTGTGTGTGTGTGTGTGGGGGGGGGGGGGGGCTTTTAAGTGTGACATAACCTGTTCCATCTTTGTAAACAAACACATTCCCCTTCATGCCGGAGAATGCGGCGTTGTCCCTTTTCTCATACCTTTCAGTTCGCGAAAAGGCCGCAGTTATTGTCACCCTCCCGTTCTTGTTCCAACAACCGTTCCGCCAAACTGACAATCGCGCAATTTTCTCACATTGCTTAAGTGGCAAGTTTGATTGACTCTGCATTTGCCTTCAAGCGAGCTCTTTTCTCGTCATATGGACCGCAACAACAGGAATTCACGCTACTAGTTTATTTTTTATTTATTTTAACTCATTCACTATCAGCTGAGTAAAAAAAAAAAAAAATTGACGTATTTAGCCGTCAATGGTAGTGAACGTGTTTTAAATGCAAACACAAACCGATATTAAGTTTATTCCATCTGCGTTCAATCACATCTCCTGTCAAGCGACTACTATTGACTCTCGAGTCGGTCTAGATCACATGTGTCAAACTCAAGGCCCGGGGGCCAGATCTGGCCCGCAACCTCATTTTATGTGGCCCGCAAAGGGCAAATCCTGTTTCTAGCATATTTTCTTCACTTTTAACAAGACTGAGATATGAGATATTGCCATTTATTTGTTACCAATCCTCCCCTTTTAAAATAAATTGAAAAATTGTTCAACAATTACTTACGAGCTTCTGATTTCAAAACTGGCTTTCCAATCAATTTATATGGGTTCACAGTCATACCGGCCCTCTGAGGGAAACCGCAACTACGATGTGGCCCGTCCACAAAAATGACGTTGACACCCCTGGTCTAGATCTTTAACTTCCCCCTCAATTGTAATTCTTCCAGTTTTGTGGGAGTCGCTTGTCTCTACATGCTCAACTGCGAGTTTGCTGCGGAATAACCGGAGTGTCTTCCCAGACGACGGGAAGCTGAATACTTTTAGTTTTCTATATAATGTGTGTCTAATATGCTTGTGTCGTGTGTATCAGGCGTGGTTGGTTCCCCTCGTCCTACTGCAGACCTTACGCTGAGCCTTTCAATTCAAATAGGTAAGAAAAAATGATGACATCATCAGTTGCAACATTTTGTAAAAAAAGGTGTTATTCTAAGTTGTTATTGCCGATTTAAATGATTCCATGTCATACAGCAGCAATTTGGAATCGCCGGTCCGAAGTCAGAGTGTCAGCAGTCTCCCCAAGCTGGAACCGGACGAGCCCGTGTTGCTGCCGCCGGCGGACTACTCGGATGACTTCCCCTCGAGAACGGCGGCGCCGTCAATGCCATCGCCGCAGAATGTGGTCGGTACCGTAATTCAACTAAATCGCGTTGCATTGATCAGCATGACTATAGAATGCGCAAGGAAACAAGAGTTGAAATGTGTGAAAACTCTCTCAAATTGTAACAACTTGGATTATTTCATGAATGGTATTTTAATTAATAATGTTTCAACCACTTAAAATAATTCTTAAATAATATTTTCTTCAACAAAGTAACATGGAGTCAAGTGCACGGACCTTTTTTTTTTTTTTTATACTGACAGAGTCCATTTTTTTTCATAATTATTTATTATTTCATTATTTAATATTTAATTAATTTGATATATTTTATTAATTAATTCATTATATTTGCTCTGGAGAGGGGAGCTCGCCAATCTCGTTGTACATTGAGTACAATGACAATAAAGGGAATTCTGATTCTGATTTGGACAGCCTGACACGCATTGGTGTTGATTCACTCATTTACTGCCATTGACGGTTAAAGACGTCAAAGATCCAATTAGATTTTTTTCCTTTTTTTTTTTTTTTTTTTTTTACTTGGCTGGTAGTGAATGAGTTAACAGGCTAACTTCTTTTCCGTATGTTTCCTATCTTTGTTGTCATTTTTGTGTTGTTTTGCCCACAGTTAGCATCTAAATATGCTTGACTTCTGTTCTTTATCGCTTATCATTTTGGATTGGGCTGTGGCCATGTTTGAGTTTCACCCAACACATTTTTTTTTCCCCAATTACTCCATTATCCGCACCCACACCACAAACAAATGTCATGACACGTTTTCAGCTCTGACTAAATATTTCTTATCAACCACGCCTTTGAATGAGCCACGAGCAGAAAAATCATTCCCCCGGTCAGTCATTTATGCGTCATGACGTTTATCTCGGTTATGATTGATAAGAACGTGGTGTATACAAAACAAGTGTCGAAAACGCTGTGCGCTTGATCCGGGGTGGTAAAAGTAATTAAGTCGAAGTACAAATGCGATGAGATGATCGGGGCGTCACAGACGAGACGAGTCGGGAATACAGTGCGTCTGCTCATAGAGGATGAATCGGTCCAACCAAGCCGCATACAAGCCCAGGCACGGCCCTCCTCTCCATTTTCTTGTCACCGTGCCCGTCCGTACTCAATGTCCTCTTTACCTGCTGCCTCAGGGTTTTACCGTCTCCAAACGCCATGCCATTGATCTTAATTTTCTTCAACTACTACCACGTGAAATACAGTTTTTTAATGTCGAGCGTTGTTGAAGGCAAGGTCGAAAGCTAACTGCTTTCTGATAAGTCTTGTTTATGATGGCCTAGGACAAAAGTGGAACCTTGTCGGCTACGGGTGTTTTCAATATGTTTTAATGGGGTGAAAATAAATTGATTGAAAATATGTAGGGATTAATTATTAATTATTATTATTTATAATTATTAATTTATTATTAATAAATTAATTTTCTCATGTTTAATATGTAAGTGTGGGCGAAGTTTTGTGCCCATAACAGCAGTCTTCATTGCTTGCTCAACGGTGGGCTCATCTGTAAGCCAAAGCCTGACAGACAAAAATCGGGGAAAAATGCTAATTTTTTATTTATTTATTTATTTATTTTTTTTTTTTTGCTTACGGTAAGCAACCTAGCAGGCAAGAAATAGTGTTCATGTGGGAATAGTACACAACAAAATGCTGATTTACATTTTAAGGCAGGTGTGGGCAAACTACGGCCCGGGGGCCACATGCGGCACGTTAAATGTTTTAATCCGGCCCGCCGAACTTGAAAAAAATTGAATGAATAAAGCTTGTGAATGTTTTATTTTCTCAAAAAAAAAAAATGTTTTTTTTCAAAATACATATATATTGTCATGCTTTTGTTCACTTTTATTTATTTATTTTTTTTTTTCTCCGACCGGCCCCTCTGTCAAATTTTAGAACCCATTGCGGCCCGCCAATTAAAAAGTTTGCCCACCCCTGCTTTAAGGGCTACATTGTCAGATGCTCGTCAACCTTTTGCCGAAAAAAAATTGCAACCTTTCTTCAAACACTCCCTCAGCAACATAGCTGAGATATTTTTTGTTCGTAAAAACAATCATCTTGCTCAAGAGAGAAAAAGAAGAGTAAGTGTTGTCATTCGCAGGCATTTCTAGACGAGCTAGATTCCAAACGGGGAGCTCCGAGTTTGTACGTGTCAAAGAGCGACATGGCACCATTAGGCAGGAGCGCAATTGTTGATGAGTAATCTGATCCAACCAGTTTGGTCACGATGTCGTTTCTTCACAGCTGGAGGGATTTGTGGCGGATGAGTGAGTGTTTGCGAGTCGGTGGTATGTGACGTGTCCTCAGCATCTTCTAAGTCTCTCTTTTTTTTTTCTTTTATCACATTTCTAGGTTTCTTTACAAAATGGGACAACGAAGGTTCCTTTTCTAGGGTGAGTGACATCACGCGATTTAACGTCTTCCAAAATGCTAGTCGCCAATCATGACAATTTGAATTTTTTTTTTTCCACTGCAGAGGAGGAAATCCCTTCGCGACGGTCAAGCTGAGACCGACCGTCACCAACGATCGATCAGCACCTGCCATCTAAACACGAAAAAAAGAGATCAGGGGGGGGGGGGGGTCATGTTTACCCCTGCAACTCACGCAAAAAAAACAAAAAAAAACTGGACCTTATGTGGACGTCTCGCCATCCTGCAAAAAAATCATACAAAGGGATTCTAACATAAATTAATTTAATCGCGTCACGGTATGGATATATAATCCCAAGTGTAATGATTATGCATCGATGGCTCATCACGTCGAGTAATTCCAAAAATAAAAACACCCGTCTTTAATTGCAAATCCCTAAATAATCCTGAATGAGAGACAAAACTGTTTTAAAATGTTACAATTTTATCGTTGTGTCCCAAAGCTAAAATTGTCAAAACATGAGTTTTACATTACTTGTTTTTATGTGACAATTTTTTTTTTATTAAAGGGGAGGTCAACCCCAAAATTGTCTTTACAAGAATGTGTTTTATGTAGGCCTATTAGTCGAAACATGGCATTTGGATTAATATTGCGATTGCGGAATATGAATTAAGCCGTAAAATCAACACTTTTTTTTTAGGCATATCACGAGGCGGCCATTTTGCCACTTTTGTCGGTCAAAGTTGCTCAAGTAACAACCAATCATGGCTCACGTTTTACGAAGCTAAGCCATGATTGCTCTTCAGCGGAGTTCTGAGCAACTGTGATGTCATTTTCAGTCGACAGAAGTGACAAAATGGCCGCCCCCTGACATGGCTAAAAAAAACAAAAACGGGTGGCTTTTACTGCTTAACTCATATTCCGCAATTGAAATATTAATCAAAACGCCATGTTTTGAACATTTGATTGAAAATCACTTTTGGGGTGGACTTCCCCTTTAAGACAATCTCTGTCGTTGTTGTATATGTCAAACAAAAACTTTGATCCACCGGCTAAAGGAAGAATTTTGTCTACGCAGAACAAATTGAGGACAAGCATTCTCCCAAATGATTCAAGCTTTTTTTATTGTTTGTGCTGCAATTTTTTGTTTTTGTTTTGCCACGTTCGTGACGAGATAGACTGCCTAGCAACCAGACCATTTTACCGACTTCCAGAAAAAGACGCACACATAAATGAAAACGTTCACATTTCTATTTTTTAATATATTGAGTTGTCTTGTTTTTAAAGAGCTGTGATGTTATGCAGAGGTTGTGAGAATGAAGGGAGCGTGCTGTGTTGATTTAAAAAAAGAAGAAAATTGCCATCTGAGAGCCAGCATTAAAGTACGTCACTATCCGAAATAAGATTTTATATTCATAAGCAGGATGTTTGTAGGATATATTTAAATAAATGACAGCATATATCCATGATGTGCTCACACCAAGTTAGTTTTTTGACTGCCTGCGTTTTTAAATGGACACCATTTTGATGAAGGGAATATTTTTCACGCTCCGTGATTTTGGCAGGTGCGCAGATTATGTAATATGCTAATGATGTTCCTCACTGATTGACATTTACATCGTCTTGTTAAAATGTTGAAATATGAAGTAGATTTTGTGAGGAGATTACCTTTTTTTTTTTTTGGACACTTATTTGCTTTACGGAATGTGTGCAGTATGACGGTGGTCATACTCAGTTATTCCTCAGTGCCTCCCTTGCCATTGTGTTCACAATGTAGCCTTTTTTTCTTTAATAAAACATGATACAATCTACATTTTTCCTTGTCATGCTTCTGAGTGTGTACAATTTGTACCCCTCTGTTAAGGAAAGAAAACCCCACAGTGGTCACAGAAATAACTTGAATCTGACAAAAGTCACTATTTTGTTTTTTACTACGCAGGGGTGTGTTGGCAGTCGGGAATTTCGGGAAAACTCCCCTACGGCTGGCTCCATTCCAGTCCAAAAACTGCAGAAGCGTACATGATCGTCTGGCTGATCTTGACCAGTCCGCACAAATCCCCACTCCGTCGACAAACACTTGGGTGCATGTCTGAAATTCCTGAACTTTGGTGCATGTTCGAAATTCCTGAACTTTGACACCAGTCACCTGATGGTAACTCTTGAAATGTGGAAAATGACACAGGCAAAACAAGGTGTGTCCTCTAATTGCCATCAGAGGCGTTTTTCAAACTGTCAGGTGTTTGCTCTTTGGTGGTGTACCACATGAAACATGGACCAGAGGAAGCAAAGGAATTGTCTCAGCTGGTAAGCGAGCATGCGAGCAATGTAATCGAATTGCTGTGTACAAATTGACATAGCGTCCTCGAAAATTTTTATGTCAATTTCGGGGCGATTCGACTGCACGTGGTTTACAAATTCTCGAAAGACAATTCGCAGGCTGGGTTCCTCAATGCCTTTCGTAGCCTCCAAGGGCCGACGGAAATGACGTTATGCGGCTAAAAATGCAGCCTTCGGAGCACCGAGCCTATGAATTTGGACACAACCTGCAGCTGTCTCCTTGCCGCTATCTTGTGTCGTGTCTAGGAAGTTCTAAACCCATTTTGTGGGTTATAATGTCCCGCTTTCCCCGTGTGCAGTGTTTTAAATGTGAAGCAACAGCGACCTCTGCTGGACATCATGGTCACATACACCACCAAGGAAGCAGCCAATGAGACGGAAGAACGCTACTCGCGCTTCCGGGTTTGCGCTGTCATTAGAATCTTTGCAACTATAAACAATTTCGTTTCCTCTCTGCATTAAAGTCTTGCCTCTTCGAGTTCCTCTTTAAGGGGTCGTCTCATCACCGTCGGTTAATGAGAGGAATTTCGAGGTGAGTGCATATGTGGCGTTTCGTGTACGTGCTATTCTAGGAGGATTAAGTTTGTAATCCAACGCCAAATATAATTATTCACGGGCGGGATGTTGTTATTGCGAATAAAGCTGCTGATGTTCGCACCGTTCATTGGTTTCCGTTCCAACTTCTCCCTATAAAACGAGATCACTAGTTTGTCGAGTTCTTCTCTGTAACGCGATGACACAAATGGGAGCCTGTGCATGTCGTGGGGGGGGGGGCGTCATTATAGTCGCAAATTTTGGTAATGCATGTAATATTGCAGGTTGAAGTAAATGTGCACGTTTCAGTCGTATGGATAATAAATGCACACCTCATAAGGTGCATGTAAATAATCCAAAGACGGTCTACACAATAGCTTAGTTTACAAAAGTACAATTGCTGCACAGTTATAGAAATATATATATATTTTTTGCTTATAGGAAACACAAATGACAATTCAAATATTTTCAAATTTATTATTATTATTATTGAACATTTTATTATATATTTTATTTTAGAATATTTATAATTCTTATTTAATATATTTATAAAAAAGATTATTATTCTCATATTTTTTTAAGCATTAATTTGCATCAACTTCCACAGAAGTAATAGAAATAAATGTTTTTTATTTTTCAAATGAGGCTTAAATTTTGCTGTTCGACAATTTAACGTCTTAAAATGGTGGTTCCTATTTATATGTAGAGGAATGCCGCCCCCATTCGAGGTTTCTTGCAGGTTTTTCCGGAGTGGAGTTGTGCTGGTTAGGATAGACAATCTCGGCGAAATATTTGCGACACATTCCTCTGGTCAAAATTGTTTTTAACCTGCCAGATGAAACGATTAGCTTTATCCCCAAATTTCGCAGCGTTTGATTTTTGTTCCCCTCACAAAGGTCCATCTCGCGGTCCCAGGTGCAGCCATGCCCACCTCCCGGCTTTGGGCAGTGGACAAGCACGGACGGGTCTACAGCCTGTCCACAGCGGGCCAGCAGTGGGAGCAATGTCGTGACGCTCAGATACCGTTTAAGCGGGTGACCGCGGCTCAGCATTGCTGCTGGGGCATCGCTTTTGACAACAAGATCTACCTGAACGTCCACGCTTCTGACCTGAACATCCGCTTCCAGGAGGAGACCTACGAGAATCAAGTGGGTGTTTTCCGAAGTCTGCGTCCAGCCGTGAATCGGTGTCAACTCTCTGTCTGTCTCGTCAGCGATGGAATCCCGTGGATGGTTTCTCTGGGCGCTTGTTGCCTAGCGACCGCTGGCCCTGGAGTGATGTCACGGGTTTGCAGCACCAGCCTCCTTCAAGTTTCCAGCTCCCGTCTGGCAGCTGGGAGTGGGAGGGTGACTGGTATGTGGATCAGATCTTTGAGGGGGAACCCACTGAGACAGAGGTGAGTTCAGCGTTCGTTTTTTGTTACCCCAACGACCTTTTTTTTTTTTTTTTTAATAAATGATGGATGTGTTCTTCAGGGCTGGACTTACTCCATTGACTTCCCAGCTGTTTACGGCAAGGACAAAAAGTGGAACTCCTGCGTCCGTCGCCGGCGATGGCTCCGTCACAGGAGATATAAAGCGATGGACTCCTGGGCTGAGGTCATTTGCGGTCGTGTTAAGTATTTAGGACTTCACTGAAGGTCTTCGTATGCCACTTTGCCCACCAAATGTTCACCTGCATCGCTCTTCCTGGCAGATCCCCTCGCAGAAGACTTCCCTGCCGGATCCCTTCAGTGACATCAGCTGTGGCGGATGGGAGATCACCGAGGAACCCCGTGGCCTTGTTAGTCTGTGGGCGGTGTCGCTAATGGGGAAGGTACAACTTCTTACTTCCCATCCTGTCGTCTTGTCACAGTCCAGCATGACACCCCCCTCAACTTTCAGGTGTGGTTCCGAGGAGGGATTGACCATCACAATCCTGAGGGCTCTATGTGGCATGACATCTCCCTCCCGGAGGAGGTGGTCCAGATCAGCTGCGGGCCTGGGGAACTGGTGTGGGCTGTGCTGTGGGAGGGCGGGATGATTGTTAGGGAGGGCGTCAGTCGAGACAATCATCAAGGTATGTTGGCTCGTATCAGGACAGATTTCTGTTTGGATTCCGTTTTTGGGACTTGGGGTTTTTTTTTTTTCCCATCCAGGTACATCTTGGTCTGTGGTGGACTCTCCCAGTCCTGATGTAGGAGTCATGCATGTGGCAGTCGGAGTCAATGTTGTCTGGGCTTTGACCAAAGATAACAAAGTAAGTCAGTGTTTCCTCTCGGGTGGTTGTTAGGTGTTGGATATGACGGAGGAAGTTGTGTCGGGCTTCTGTTTGTCTTTTCAACGTGGCTTGTTGGGAGGCCAAATACCAGAAAAGTCGGACACCATCTTGATTTTTATTTATTTTTTTTCTTCCCCCATTTGTTCCGACAAATGGAGGTTCCTTTTTTTTTTTTTTTTTTTTTTTTTTTTAACTTCACCTAGTTTCAACGTGCAACTGCTGTCTTCTTCGGGAGATTTAAAAAAAAAAAAAAAAAAGATGATCAATCGTATTCGGTTGGCATCACTTATAGAGTCACGAAATTCGTCTTGTCTTCTTTGTATTCATTATTTTATTTTTATTTTTATTTGCTCGGACAAACTTTCTTTTCTTTCATCAAGGGTACTTTTTTTAAAGCTCCCGGAGTGGCAGTTGCACGTTGAAACTTGTAGAGGTAAAAAAAGAACCTCCGTTTTTTTATTATTATTATTATTTTTTAATTAGTTGAGGGTTTGACCTCGCCTGCTGCTTCACCAGGTGTGGTTCCGCCGCGGCGTTAACCCCCACAATCCTCGCGGCTCCAGCTGGATCAGCATGGTTGGAGAAATGGTCACGATCAACGTGGGATTAAATGATCAGGTCCAGTACAAATATCCACAACGCTCCCTCTCCTGTCGAAGCGCTTCCATGGGTGTCTTCCTTCAAATGTACACCGTCGTTGCACAGGTGTGGGCGATTGGTCGCGAGGACTGGGCCGTGTACTTCCGCCAGGGTGTCACAGCGAGTGAACTGAGTGGGCAGACCTGGAGGGCCATCGCAGTTCTCCGAGATGTGGATCGACCTCATTCCAGTGCCAGCAGTCAGCAGAGGTGACAACACATAAATGTCATTGAACTCATTCGCTGCCATTGACGGATGTCGAAGCCCAAAAAAGTGCATTCATTTTCGTGTGAAGTAAGCTTGACCGACCATATTTTGTGTTCGAAATGTCTTTTGTTCGGCAAATGCCAGTACTCTTCGGGAATTACGTCACACTCGGAACCACAAGCTCACAGTCGCCATGGTAACGCATTGCTTGTCCGGTGAGCTGCTCAGTTGACATTGTTTTTACGTTTTTCGGCGAAATGTCTCGGCGGTGTATGGCGATGCATCGTTCCTATTCTGATAAGCTTTCGAGTGGGCCCCAAAAAAAAAAAAAAAAAAAGACTAATTTACCATTTTCAGAACTTGGCTCACATGAGCTCTTTAAATCGTAAAAATCATACACGTGCAGTAACAGGCTTTTTATCATTTCTGGTTGTTCATTATTCTCCTCCTCCTTGCAACAGTGCTGGATGTTACTTCAGCGAGTTGCATCCTCCGTCTGCGTTGAGCGACGTCGAGTCCGACACCGAAAAAGGCTCCACAGACGAAATCAGCAGTTCCAACGCCAACGCGGATTCCTCCGAGCAGCCCCCCAAACACATTCCAAAGGTCACGAGTGACAGCTTCATCTCTCAGCTGGTTTCTGACAGAGACCCCGCCTCTGCTGCTGTCCCGCATGATGAGAGCATCCCTGAGGGAGGGGACGATAGCGCCCCGGTTCAATGCGGAGGCCTCGTTGACCCACAGTGGAGTAACGTGGATCTGGAGGTGCCGCAGAGCCAGCAGGCCCCGACTGAGATTTCATCCGACAACGCCGACACCTGCAGCTTGTCATCTGTGGCCACGTATTCCCTCGCCATGGACGAACCGTACGGGGTCGATGGGCACCCTCTGTGGGTGTGGGTCAGTGGCGGCGGCTGCTGCGTGGACAGTCATTCCCAACTTAACTGGTTCCACGGCGCCATGAGCGCCTCGTGTAGGTTAAACAGCGGAGCATTTCTCATCTCTCTTGTGATTGTCTCTTCTTGACGTCCGTTTTATTCTCCCCAGCGTTGACCCAATCCGTCCAATCCTTGAGTCTGTCTATCACGCCGGCCCAAATGGGCACCTGGCGGAGACAAATATTTGAACAATTGAGTGAGAGGACCAAGAAAGAGGTGGATGAATTCCGACATTATGAGCAAGCCGTAGAGCAGGTGAGCGCAAGTCGATTTGGTGCTCATGCCCGCCCTTACTGTTTTTTTTTTTTTTAATTTCTTCTGCCTCCATAAAAGTCCGTGTGGGTTAAGAAAGGCGCCATGGAGTGGTGGCGGGACTGGAAGCCGCACAAGTGGGTCGACGTTCTATTTGCGCTTGAGCAGTTCTCAGGACCCGAAGGCAACAAGGATGGCATCCTTTTTATCTATTATAAGTACGATGAGCAGAAGAAGGTGAGAAGCGGTCTTGGATCGCCCGTACGCGGTCGGTTATTCATGCTGATTGCGCACGTCGTCCTCTGGTTGCCCCTCCAGTACCTGCACGCCTTCATCAATGAGGTGACGATCCTGGTGCCCGTGCTCAATGACGCCAAACACACTTTTGCCATTTACACACCCGAGCGGATCCAAAAGAGGTGGCCGATCCGGGTGGCAGCTGCAACGGAAGAGGAGATGCATGACTGGGTGAGCCGTTATAGATGGCGGAACTGGGACGTTTTGTTCTGTCTTCCTCTCCGGACTTCGGAAGTGATGGATGATGATGATGATATCAACAACGTGGGCAAAAAAAAAAAAATCTCATTCATTGGCTCAATGGATGTAATTTTTTACTTCTATATCCGTCAATGGCAGTGAATGATTTAATGGTGTACTAAATGAGACGTTATGGACAAACACTCAAGCGTGGATTGGAATTCTTCGAGAGAGCCACACCCACAATGTAACAATTCTCTTCTGTTTTTGTTCCGCGGCTAGTTGACGCTGTTGAGCGCGGCATGCTGCGACTCGCGAGGCATTCAGGGTGCACCTTCCAAACAAGCCATCTGGTCCATCACCTGTAAAGGGGACATCTTTGTCAGCGAGCCCACCCCCAGCCTCGAGGCCATGCCGTACCCCACGCCTTGCGACCAGATGTAAACATTTTGAAGTTTTCATTAGAATTGTTTGTGTTTTTTGCTGTCGTTTATTCTTTACAATGGAGATGAGGACTCTTTATTTATTTATTTAATTAATTTTAAAATTATTTTTGAATATTTTTTTTTATTAATTAATGAATTTATGTAATTAATATTTTTAATTATTTATTCATTTATTTAATTATTGAATTTTTTATTTTTATTTATTTTTTGCAGGTTCTGGCGTCAGATCGGTGGCCACCTGCGCATCGTGGAGTGTAACAGCGTTGGGATCGTGTGGGGGATTGGTTATGACCACAACGCCTGGGTCTATGCCGGGGGCTACGGCAAAGGCTTCTTCCAGGGTCTCCCGACTTTTAACGACCACGTTTACACGCAGACTGATGTCAAAAGCGTCTACATCTATGAGAACCAGCGATGGAACCCTGTCACTGGCTACACCAACAGGTACACTTCTCACTCTGCATTAATTTTCTTTAATCCCATTTGATGCGTATTTATTCCTTTTTTTTTTTATGTTTCTGTAAAATGTCTTTTAGAGGTCTCCCCACTGACCGCTACATGTGGAGCGATGCCTCAGGATTGCACGAGCGCACAAAAACAAACACCAAGCCGCCGTCCCCTCATTGGGCATGGGTGCGTAAACTCAAAAAAAAATCCAACCGCTGCCTCTCCTGCTTTTGCCAATTAAACACAAAACGCATCGCGCGACAACCCGCTCGCTTGTCTTCAGGTGTCCGAGTGGGCCATCGACTACACCGTCTCTGGGGGGACGGACCGAGAGGGCTGGCAATACGCAGCTGATTTCCCAGCGTGGGTCTTTTGTTGTTATCTGTTGAGTTCAACCAAACCCTTTTTTAATTTAATCTCAACTCTCCATACAGGTGGTATCACGGCCGTAAAACCATAAAGGACTTTGTGCGACGGAGGCGATGGGCCAGGTGATCTTTAAAAAAAATAATTATTGTATATAGTATTCATTTGGAGTGGTCCGTCATAAAAGTTTCTCCCGAACAGGAAGTGCAAACTGACGACCACGGGACCTTGGCAGGAAGTCCCGCCCATTCAACTGAGTGACGTGACCATCCTGCCGTGCACCCCCGACATCGGCATGGACGCGGTCCCCGTGTGGGCCATCAGCAACAAAGGCGATGTGCTCTGCCGACTGGGAGTCACTGCGCTCACTCCTGCTGTGAGGAAGACGCGCGCTTTCTTCTCGTGGCGCAAATTGCAAAAGGCGTTTTTGATTTCATGGCGCTGCGTTTGTCCCCAAGGGAACGTCATGGCTTCACGTCGGGACTGACCAGCCATTTAAATCCATTTCAATCGGGGCTGCAAGCCAAATTTGGGCCATCGCCAATGACGGTTCTGCTTTCTCTCGGGGGTCTGTGTGTCCTCGAACCCCTGCAGGTTAGTCGAGGGAATTTAGAGAAGCGTAACGCGCTGAAATGACAGTATAAATTGTGATTTGTCTCCCTCTGCAGGTGAGTGTTGGTACCACATCCCTTCGCCAACCAAACAGAAGCTGAAGCAGGTGTCAGTTGGGAGGACGTCAGTCTTTGCTGTTGATGACAATTGTGAGGAGTTGCTCATCATTATTCCGATTCATCTCATTTTTCTCGATACGAATACTTTCAATCCTTTGCCTGATTTCATTCCGCTCAGATAACTTGTGGTACCGGACGGGTTTGACCCCCACTTGTCCTCAGGGCACCTCGTGGGAGTATGTTTCGAATAATGTGCGCAAAGTTACAGTTGGGCCTTTTGACCAAGTGAGTGTGAGCAAACTGCAAACGTCTGAATGGCATTTGTGCTGATAAAGTCTTTTTTTTTTTTTTAAGGTTTGGATCATAGCAGATAAGGTGCAGGGCAGTCACAGTCTAAGTCGCGGGACGGTGTGCCACCGAGTCGGAGTCCATCCTTTGGAGCCCAAAGGACAGTCGTGGGATTATGGAATTGGGGTAAGGAACCCGCCTCAAATTTAAAAATCGACCTTCAAATGCTGGAAGACGGTTAACTACAAATTTACATTATGAGGCACGTGATTATAAACTGGCCTCAAGATGTTTTTTTTTTTCCCTTCCTTTCTTCTTCTCTCGTCCCCTCTTGCCATCTAGGGTGGGTGGGACCACGTCACCGTTCGAGGAAATGCCGTCGAGCCAACCCATTTCTGTCTCTCTGCCTTTGCGGAGGCTCCGACGCACGCCTCCGGGAGCCCTTAAACGTTCCGAGAGGTCAATGTCGGCGTGATGTGACGTTAAGGCGCTCACCAGCCAAAATGTTCAATTGCTGTACTTGCAAACATGCACGTAGTTTGCAGAATTATTATTTTTTTTTTGTCGTCCACCAGTCTCCAAGCGAATTTCAGCAAAAACTGTACGGTGATATCTGTATAGAGATAATTATAGATCGTGTATAGAAAAGTATATAGTATTATTTCTCATTTAATTTTTTTTTTTTTTTTTTATTATCCTGAGCTGTCGACCAATCCGCGTGCTGATGTTTGAACGTGCCAGAAGCAGCCACCAAATATTCGTGAGACACCTTTTGAGGTCAAGACAAACACCGTTAAGCGCAGATCTCCAAAAATAATCTTTTGGGTTTGAATTTTGTAAGGCAAACTATTGTATTAACTCATTAGGAGGATCTATTTGGGCGGAGGTCGCTCGGCTCCACCCTCCAAATCTTTATCTTCGTAAGTGTCTCATCCACTTGGTGATTGCTTCTTATCGCTCAACAAGCTGTTTTTTTTTTTTTTTTTTTTTTTTAAAGACATTCTGACCGTTATCGTT
Organism: Idiotropiscis lumnitzeri; assembly: GCF_059441095.1. Lineage (NCBI taxonomy): Eukaryota > Metazoa > Chordata > Actinopteri > Syngnathiformes > Syngnathidae > Idiotropiscis > Idiotropiscis lumnitzeri. The sequence continues at coordinate 8,597,754 of NC_142410.1, forward strand.
CGTTTATTGTCTTCGGAGCATGTGCAATGTAAATGAGGGGGAATTTTTCTCAGACTTGCTGGAAAAAAAACTAATTTTTGTGTTAGTTTTTTTTTTTGGCTTATTGACTTTGTTTGTTTTAAAATTGTGCAGCACATTTTAGTCAAAATTGGGGGAGGGGGGGGCTGTATATAAATATAAAGAATTTAGAAATTGGTGCATTCCACTCATGTAGTGCATGATGAAATCCAATAAATAAATGTTTATTAATAGCTCATCTTCTCCCACCTCGGGACATTCCAAATAACCTAACTCTTGAAACAACATCTCCGCAGACGAGTCGGACGAGTCCGTTGTGTTCTCAGGGCGATGGGAGGTCGCCGCCACGAGCAAATGAGCAAACACTTCATTTAAATGCACATGTTCTCTTCCTGCCTTTTAACAGTTCTGACCGAAGGCGATGCTCGGCTGGCTTTTTTTTTTTCTTTTCTTTTTCTTTTTTTTAATTGATAAAAAAAAGGCAGGGAGAGTGAAAATACCCGGTTTCCAAACTTATGGAAAAAAAAAAAAAACAAAACAAACCAACGGGTCGGTTGCCAGATTAAGTTCACCCTGGCGTGTTCAAGCGCTGCAGTAGAACTGGGCTCCTAAAGAACGCATCCTGACTGGATGGCATTGGCAGTGCATTTCATTTGCCCCGCCCCCAAAGTCCAAGCTGGCGAAAAAGTCCACCAGCTGCTTGTTGCGGCGCTAGCTGTGTTGGCTAAAAGTGTGCATGTGAGCGAGGTACTGGGTGAGCCCCTCCTCGCCTTCCTCCTCCAAGTGTTTCTGGTAACACTGGAGCAACTTGGCGGCGCTCGCCTCCGACGGGACCTCGCCAGCGGGGAGGCAGGCCCCCGACACGTCCAGGATGATGGAGGTCAAGGCCTTGATGTAGTTCTTGGCCAGCGTCAGCGTCTCGATCTTGGAGAGCTTTTTGTCCGTCTTGACGTGCGGGATGGCCTCGCGTAACGCTTGGAAGGCGTTGTTGAGTTTGTGCATGCGCTGGCGTTCCCGCTCGTTGCTCTCCAGGCGCCGGATGCTGCGCTCCTTCGTGGCGGAACCGTGTTGGCGACGACGGCGACCTCCGCCGCCGCCTTGCCGCTTGTCCTCCCTGCCCCTTAAAGAACCTCGCCAGGAGCGGCCAAGCCGAACCGAGGCCTCGGAGTCTTCCTGCTCGCTGGAGCCCGGTTCCGCTTCTGTGTCTGGTTCAAGTTCCCGCTCCGGGTCGGACCAAGTCCTTCTGGATGGCTTCCCGGCTTTCCCCTTGGATTTCATCCTGCTTCTTTACTGGATTCTCCGAATATGGCACAGTGTCTGCGAGCCTGTGAGGACAAAAGTGACATCTCTCAAAGACGAATTGTTTGTTGTTAAAAAAAAAGTCAAATTTGATTGTTTGGGATCTTTTTTTTTTGTTTTTTTTTTTGCTTCAATTGAATTTGGCACAATTTTCCAAAACAAAATAATCCAGGAATAATCCCGAAGTATGTGAACAGTTCAAAAGTGTATCCCTAAAGGTGAAAGTACTTTTTTTTTTTTCCTGAAAGAGCAATGGTTAAAAAAATATTTGCTTAAGTAATACAAATAGGGAGCCGCTGCAAGTTTAGAAGTTCTCACAATGTTAATGCTCCACTGTATGACTAATTAATGCACCGAAATGTAACTTTTTTTTTTCTTCCAAGGATCAGGAAGGTACAGCTAGGATGTATATCCCCCCCCCCCCCCCCCGAGTGTGTCTCCAATTAAAACAGCCATGCATCCTGCTGTATCTAATCAGCCTGTTGCAGTGTGAAAACTCCACGACGTGTACCTGCGGGTTTATCCTCTCTGCTCCTGAGATAAAAGTCAATTCCAAGGTTGGTCTCACAAACATGCCAAATCCGCCAATTTTTTGTCTTTGTTTTTTGATTTCGACGTTCACGTTGAGAGAAAATTGCTCCATTGGAAAAAGCCATTTAAAACTCCTTCACGGCCATCTCAGGTGCAGTGAATGTACTTTTTTGACTTCTTTACCCGTCAATGGCAGTGAATGAATAAAAATTCCTCAAAAGCTACAAAAGTGATTCCCATAAACTCATCACTTGCCCCTTTTAAGTTTGAACTCTTATTAAAAAAAATAATAATTAAATCGAGACAGGTGGTGCTGGTACTTACTTTGAAATTGAATGTTTCCTTTCCCGTTGGTTCACAGAAAAAGCGTGGCCTTGCACTCAACTTTTGGACCGACCATCATACGTGCATGAGCAGTGTAGAAAGCTTCGGTGCATGTTCGGTGCAGCGGACACACGCAGATGTCAGCGTCACATGTGAGGGACTCGCAGCAGAATGAGGTACACGTAGCACTCCTCAGCCAATCATTGTGCAGCTCGCCAACGCAAGCCCCGCCCCCTTTTCCTCTCACAACCCTGCACGCGCTCTGTTAACTCCTGAAGTCACCTTATTGGAAAAGGTTCTTTAGTTGTGCTCACAATTTTTTTTTTTTTTTTTTTTTTTTAAATCAAATTGAAGAATAGCATTTGGGCAATTTTTGGTGAAGAATTAATACGGCATATTTAAAAAAAAAACACACTTGACAGTTTTTTTGTAAATTTTATTTAAAATTTTTTTTTTGGTTTGGTTTGAGTGCCGTCAGTGCAGAAAATGTTTTTTAAGCGTTGCAATGTTGTAGATGACTCACTGACGTTTATTTTGTTTCCTCATTATGTGCTAGTTTATGGGCTTACTATTATTTGTTTATTTATTTATTTTTGTCTTTTGTATTGACATCCTAACAGCCTAGAGGGCAAGACTGGCCTCTGAATCTTTTTAGTGCCCTATGAGTCAATTCTGCCTAGCAACAAGTGATTAGGCAAACTCAAATTCATATCCAAGCTCCATCACCCTTTCTGACTACTTAAAAAAAAAAAAAAAATAGAATCCTGAATCAATCAGTTCGTTGTCGGGAATTGTGAGTTTGTTCTCTGAGCGTTTATTGTTGTATTTAAATTGACTTTCGATCCGAACCAAATCGCTTGACGGGGGTCGTAATGTACAGGTGTGACACTCCCAACTCTTTAAAGAGCTCAGTCGCCCTGTCCTTGAGTAACTTGTTTGCGCGCGCGGGTGTGTGTGTGTGCGTGTGTGTGTGTGTGTGTGTCAGACTGGTCCTGCCAGGTTTCCCCTCCTCCCCATGTACACTGTATCTAATCAACCCAAACTCGCTGATGCTGGCTCTGTGGAAACATTATCTTCTAGTTTGAGTTTGTTCAGTTTCTAACTTGCTTGGCCCGAAGGCTTTGCGCTGTTTATTTAGTCACCACACGCCTTGATAAATTCTGAGCTGAATACACTTCAGTAATGAGGCAAGCAAACATTGGGCTCTGAAAATAAAAAATACTGGAGAAGCATATTTGTTACATTTGAGGGACGCAAAATGTTGGCCACTGTGGGTGGGGGGGGGGGGCGATCCATGTCACCGATAGAAGTTTGCAAAGGTAGCAAAATGTCTTACGCAAGTGCCCGTGGTGATGTCACAAACAGCTGGTGCCTTGAATCCATTACAGCGCCGAGAGCAAAAGAGACGCCCCCCCCCCCTGACTTATCGTGAAAGCGCAAGGAGGCGGGGAGATGAATTAGTGGGGCAAGATTTGGACCGCTTGTCACTTTTTCCATCAGGCCAAGGCCACAGGTCGAAAAGGAAAACAAGTGTGGATGTCACGCCGGGCCATGGTGACAGAAAATGGACCTGGCCTTTGGCTGAAGGCAGACTGATAGAAATTTGTGTGTCAGGAAAAATAAGCAGCAACTCGGGTTGGAGTGCGTTCGTGTTATCTCCCAAGGTCGTGACAGGTTTGGTGGACTCAATCAAACAGTCTGGCAACGAATCAGGTTTCCAGTTTGTGTGTGCTGGTGCAGGAAAAAAAAAATGTTGTGGCGAAATATTGCAAAAGTGGTTGCTGAGATCAGAAGTTCTCATTCAACTGTGAACTTGCGCGCATACTAAAACTGTCAATAGCCCGCGGCATCCAGGTTCGGTTGATCTCACGCAAAAAAAAAAAAAAACGCCCTCAACTCTTTACAGCCTCACGTTAGCGGATGATCGTATTCGTTTTGACAGAGTGTCATAATCAAATTATCGCGCAAACATGACATAAAAAAATATACGCTAGTCTTTGATGAATAAAATATATTTATTTACCGACGACAACACACACCTGCTGCGTGACAACAGGATGTTCTAATACTGATTTGTCAGCTTTTGTCCATTAGATGACACACAAACACACGCATTATTGGGTCACAGTTGTTCCTGAATAAATATCAGGGCCCCATCTATCTACGGAAACAAATACGCAATCGGAAACTTTCCCCACTCGCAGGTAACCAGGCAACCGCTGGATGAGTGACTCAGGAACGGCAGAGGGGAGCTGACTCACAGCAGCTGTGACGTAAAGGATGGAGAAGGACACACACACACACACACACATGCATCGGGTCATGAAAGAATCTGCCGGGTTCTTAAGGATGACTTAACAGTATACCAAGCGCGCCGTTATCAACTTTTGAAGCACATTTCATATCCTTTTGTGAGACAAATGTATCGCGTCCAGGTTAGTTTATTCAAAGCGCTGAGCCCAAAGCAGTAAAAAAAGGCGCGCGAGGTGCAGTACTGCTCTTTATCCAGCAGAGGGCCACATTGGCCCCTGTTTACAGTCTTCTTGCTGTTTAACGGTGATGACAGACGCAGTCCGTCTAAATGGTGATTAGTAACAAGTGATGAATTATCTCATCGTGCTTAGAAAACTTAATTTCTGATTAAAAAAATGAAGGAAGGAAAAAAAAGCATACTAGGGGTAGGATGGCATTGATTATTTTATTTTATTTATTTATTTTTTTACATGTTAGTATTGTCACTGTCCAATGATACAATTGAAGTTAAAATTAAAGTGAAAATAAATACTTTTGAGAGAGACAGCAAAGAAACACTAAAAACGAAATATTCTTACGTTTGACCGATTTAAAAAAAATAAAATAAAAAATTGCAAGAACTGTGAAGTTGCTATAAAATAGGCGGTCCCATCTTAAAATGTAACCTGACCTTTTCAGATTTTTGTTTGATTGAAAAAGCTTTTAATTTCAGCAAATTCAACCTCCAAATGCTGCTAATTCAATAAATGAAAAAATTTCATTTATTTTCACCTATGAAACGTCTTGACTCACTTCCGCGCATAATAATAATTAGTATGCAGGAATTGCAAAAACAGCTACCTTTTTATTAAAAAGAAAAAAAATCAAACCATACAAAGGCTTGTTGAAAATAAAAATAATTCTCTTGCTGCTGATGCTTTGAAAATAATGCTCGAGTGGCAAGTCAATATGGCTAATCACCACCAGATGGCGGTCGTTGCTCATATTTTTCACATTGACGTTAAATTTGGAGAGTTTATGAACCACCAGATTAAATTAAATATTAAATGACATTTCTTCCAACTGTCAAACGTTAGACGATTTTTTTTTCATCAGTAATCCATGCTTTTATCAACAACTTGGCTTGACCGTTGTACCACCGTCCAGAATGCTGCTGCCTGATTTTTTCTTTTAAATGGTACCCATGTCCATATTAAGAATTTATTATTATTTTTTTTAAATCTTGACATGGCCTTGCACCTTCCCTACATTACGGACATGCTCCACTTTTACACGCCATCTCGTTGTCCCCAGTCAACAGAGCAAATGCTTTTAGTTGTCCCAAAGGCCAACAAAGAGGCGATCGCCCCCTTCTCAGCTGTCGCTTCAAAACTGCCCTTTGAATTTCCTGCTATGCATCACAAAGACCCTTAATGACTATTTCTGAAACGTATTTAAAACCAAATTACTATTTCTTGCCTTACAACCTACCATGTGATTTTTTTTTTTTTTTTTTTTTTTGTGATCCGCTCGTCAACTGAGTCAATACAATGAAAAACTTCCACTTACATCACAGTGCCGTGAAGAAAAACAATGTGAACGTTTCGGATTTAATAACCGCTTGAGACAACTTTGACAGCAATCACCTCAACCAAACGTTTCCTGTAGTTCCAGATCAGACCGAGCAATTTTCTTTCAGCTCAGCAACATTCTTGGGATGTTTGGCGTGAATCGCTCTCTTGGGATCATGGAACAGCTTCTCAATTGGGTTGAGGTCAGGACTCCTACCAGGCCACTCCAGGAAGTGTCATTTTTTTTCCTGTTGTTGGTTCACATCAGGTCATGCTTGTAAATTTTTTAGTGGGCAAGGCAGCACAAAAAAACAAAATTTTTTTTTTCATTTTTCTTATTCTTATTCTTCGCACGGTGACACTTTTACTGACCCCGCCTTTAAACATAGAAAGTGAGAAATGTGCCTATGCGTAACTTTAATGACTTTTAAGATTTTAGCTCGCCGCCTTTTAGCTAGTGGCTAACTCTCCGTCTAAACGGGGGGGGGGGGAGGATGGATGCCATTTGGGAAGGCAGAGTAGTTGTTTTTGGCTCGGAGCATTTGTGAAGTTGCTGATGATAGTGCTGACATCGACTCCTCCTCAGCCACCTCTTCGAATTAATTAATTAGAACAGAAATATTCGTCAAAAATGTGTTACATGGCATCAGCGGCGCCACTGAAAAACCGCAATTTCAATTTATCATTCATGGAGTACCTCTTGACTCGTTTACTACCATTGACGGAAAAACACGTCAAAGATCCATTTTTATTTTAATTATTTTTTTTATTTATTTATTTATTTTTTTACCCGGCTGGTATAATCACTGAAATGAGCCCGTGTGTGAAAGTGGCCCCTTTGCCCGAGTCACCCGATCGCAAACGCTCTCTTTATTTTAGCTGGCATGTGCGTATTTATAGCTAAAAAGGCCTGTCACCTGACCACGCCGCTCGGCTTTCATCAGCAGAAGCGACTCTTTAAAAACCATCAAAAAAGGCCCGTCGAATGGTGTGAGCGTGACAGGCACGACTTACAAAAAAAACACAAAAAAAACGACAAACGTGTTTGTAACTGTGAAGAAGACACACAGTGACGTTTTTTTTTTTCGTTTTTTTTTTTTTACACTCCCTATTGTCGCTATTGTGATGGATTTTTTTTTTTCATGCTTTCCGGTTTCAGATGATTGCCTTTCATCCCCAGACGGAGACGCTTGTGTATTAGAAATACACGTCTCCGTCTGTCGCAAAGCGTTCTTATTGGATTCAAACAAAGGCGTGATTTTATATCGGGATTGAAGATCAGCATTATTGTGTTTTAAAGTCTTGAAGGCGATAGGCTGCATTAATTATGGAGTTGACGTATTATTGCTCAAAGCATGCTCAAAATCAGGCGTGGGCAAACTACGGCCCGGGGGCCACATGCGGCCCCGTTAAATGTTTTAATCCGGCCTGCCGAACTTGAAAAAAAATGAAGTTAATAAACCTTGTTAATGTTTTATTTTCTAAATACTGTGGTGTGTCAAAGACAGAAATTTTGTTGTCATGCTTTTTGTTCATTTTCATTTAAAATTTAACGTATTTTTTTTTCGCCAATGAGGTGAGGTTACAGAAACACACACAAAAAAAAATATACATGGCAAGGGAGCTTGGAAAAATAATCTCACATTCAATCGTAATATTGAGGAGGAAAGAAAAAAAAGACAAATTATTTTTCAAAAATGACTCCATATTAAATAGAAAATACACGTGATCAACAAAAAGTATTGTATCTATTTTTTGCCTCATAAACACGATTCCTTTTTAGCGCCACTCACAAATGACCTTCATCAAACCTTAAGGGGCTGCTCGCTCCAGAACGCCATCGATTTTCAGTTGGTCAAGATGGTAGTTAAATCTGGGTCAGAAGCAGGCTGCTAATGTTGTGTTTTGTCTTGGGAGCAGGTGAAGCAGCATGTTGCACATTCGCCCGTTATTCTGGCATCCGGTTGCCAATTGAATTTGTCGAAACTTTTCCCCCCATAATTCTCATCGAGCGGCCGACTAAAACCTGAAGCGATATCTATGAACAATAATAATGTAATAAATCCCCCCCCCCCTTTTGTGGAAATGCAACACTGGAAAACAATTGCCGCCGGGTGTTGTTGCCGGAGCAGCGACCACATTTCTTTTTTCATGGCATTTGTTTCAGACCTGTTGACGGTGCGGGAAATGAAGGTGGAGGGAACAAAAAAAAAAAAACATGGGACGGGCTGCCATGATGAGAAGAGGTGAATAAAGCCGTGGAAATGCGGAGCGGAGTGAGTGGTGGCGGAGGGGGGGGGAGGAGGAGGAGGAGGAGCGAGCGGGCTAAATCCTCACACTATTATTATCCCGACTCACATGCAGCCCCCTCCTGTGACGGAGCGCACGGAGACGTGATGAAAAGGTGAAGCGGGTGGGATTACGGCATAACCAAACTCACCACCCCCCCTAAAAATAAATAAAATAAATAAATAAAAATGAAGAAATCAACAGGATGAGGACCTGCTAGTGCCACACACTTTTCACTCCGACATCTGGACCGGCTTCGCTTTCGTATGGTTGCCAACTCTCATCCTCTTTTTCTCCTGCGGAGTACAAGATGGAAAACTTTTTCCGAGACCCAAACCCCATGGAGTTGAGTCTGAGCCGAGATGGGAGGAAAAGCAAAAGAAGTTGTTAACCTGGAGTCTTCGATTTGAGATCCTGTCCGACGTCGCCATCTGGGAAGGGATCGACATCGAGGATGGAGCGTCGGGAGTTAGTGCTGGATGGCTGCGCGAAGCCCAGGTGAGTGCGTGCACACACACACACACACGCGCACACACATTTGTCACGAGATGCTAAAAAATACTTCATTTGGAGTCCATCAAAAGATTTCGGACCAATTGAGAGAAATTAGATAATCCGCCGTGCGCCATCTGAGGTCGAACACTCACCCAATTGTACTTTACATGCTTAAAAAAAAAAAAAAAAAATCCAAGTGAAACTCATCAAAAGCAGGAATTAATATAAGCCCCGCCCCCCCTGTGCGATTTCTGCATCCAAGTACGACAGCAGCACTCTTACTGTCATTTCTCTATTGAGTGTCAGGAGGCCAATTGTCCCCTCAAAGTCACTCATCCGCCAACGATTTCCTGTAAAGCTGTCAAATTGTCACGAGCGCCCCCCTCCCCCCTGGTTTTTGTTTCCAGTTAGTTTTTAAATGATTGTCTGATTCTATCCACTGGCGTCTTTTTTTTTGTAGAAACAATTTTGAGCACGACTTCATCTAAGACGCCATAAGTGGCGTTGAGCCACAACGGCTTTTGTTCCCCGTACGGGTTTATTTGAACATTTTGTTTGTGCCTATTACAACTTTTAACTGTAATAACTGAGTCGTAAACGATATCACACACAGGTGTTTGAACCCCGGTGAAATCGCGACAGAAATTGCTTGGCAACATGGGCCTCAGTGCTGCCGCTGGTGGCTGAATGGTGTACTGCTGCCTCAGTGATCAACGCTAATTTCCACTTTTTCGTAAACGAAAATAGAACCGTATCATACAGAGAGGCTACAAATAGATTGTAAAGACGTAAAGTGTAATTATTGGACAGATTGTCGTATTTTTGTGTCGGATGGCGTAGTTGGTGATATCGGAAACTGGAGTCCGCTTGGCCCAACTTGTTTGTAAGTTTTGACTGAGTGCTGCTCCTTGTGAGTGTTCTCATTTGGTTGAATCGCGTTCAATGCAACATTCCAGTCCCGCCGTTTGACCTTTTCCCAGAAGGCACGGTTCACACGCTACACGTTGCTAAATCTCCGGTGACGACGACGACAATGGTAACGGTGGCGCTCATCCCGTCAAGTAGATCCTCTGCGCTCATTTCTTCTGCCTAGCCTCCGGGGACTCAGCATGAGGACTCCATCACATCGCAGCTTAGCGCGTAAACGACTTGACTGCTGTGTAGCGCGGCGACGTGCAGTGTGGCCCCCCCCCCTCCAACGAGGCGCTTACTGAACACGTCTGCTGGCATTTTCCTCCAACAGGTTGTCACCACGTAAGAGCAGAGGCTGGAAAGGCCACGCAGACATCGTGGAGGTGAATTACAAGAATTTTGGAACTTAAATGGCTTGTAATTTAGTGCAGCCCGTCCGTCTTGTACTTTCAGATCAAATTGTAGAGTGAGTGGGGCTTACCGTATTTTACGTATTATAAGGCGCACTTAAAAATAATTTTAATTTCCTCAAAAATCGACGGTGAGCCTTATAATCGGTCGTATGGAAATGCATCATGACATCCATTCCATATCGCAATCTCTGTTACGGTACCGCTTATCCGTCGAGGGCCTTTGAGAAGCACACACACGCGCGCAGCGGTAATCTGCATCATCTAGCGGAGATTAAACTGTTAAAAGAACACTCGATCCGCTCGCCGGCATTGTGCTCGTCTCCCCTGGTCAGCATTTATTTACTTACTCTTATTATACCGACAGATACCAATGCCGGAATGCAGCGTATAAAGTAGACACGCAGAAAAATACCATCGAATACAACAAATTATATTTTCCTATTGAATTGAATCAAAATGCCCGACAAAGAAATTGTATTTTTTTTTTTTAAATCAGGCAAATAGATTTCCTTAAAATTGGACATATATTATTATACAATATTAATATATAATATTACCATATAATAATAATAATAATAATAATAATAATAAAATAATAATAATAATAATATTATAATTATGTAAAATCTATATATATATATATTAGTCGCTCTTTGCAGAGGATAAGGAATATATATATATATATATATATATATATATATATATATGTATATGTATAACGAACCCAAATCTTTTTTTCTGCTAGTTGAATGGCAACAGGTTAATTGTACTTTCCGCCTCCTAGCGGAAGAACATTCAATTGTTCTGACGCAGAAAGAAAATCCAAGATGCATAATTTGTAGGAGATAATTTTTCTCACTATTTAACGGAAATTGGATCATGTTCCAGTGTTTGTGAATTACGCATTTAATCCACCTGGCGGGGAAGCGGCAAAATCAAAATGATATGGAGTTTAAAAAAAAAAAAAAAAAAAAAGATAGTACCAAAGGCTCCTTCTCCTTCCATCTTTCCCAAGCGTGACCCCTCAGAGCTGATCTCGCAGCTAATAACCGCCGCTTTGTTTTTTTTGTGCTGTGCACCTCAAAGCCCGCGAGCATTAAAACCTTATTAAGATGAATGATTGATAGCCCGCCAACAGTAGCGAGGACGCGCTTAACCCGCTCGGCTGTTGCTTTGAATCAAAGCGAGGATGTGTTGTTAATTATCCCAGAGGTCTCTGATGACCGTGGACGTTGCCGACACTTTTGGTCGGACTATCAAAGTAGTCGATGCCGAGTCTTTATTGGTTATGAGAGGGCCCACCTGCACTGTATTAAATAGCAGGGGCCTTATCAAAGCTATTGACTCGAGAAGGAAAGAGCTTCAAAAGATTTTCGATTAAAGAGTATGCAAATGAAGGCGGTGTCATGTGACCGGTGGACAGAGACCTTGTTGTGCTTGAAATTGTCCAAATTTCAGCAAATATTCTCCATGGAAGCAGACTGATGAGCTTTTTTTTTTTTTTTTTCCCCCATTTTCTGAAATTTATATTATGGACTTAAACCAGTAACGTAATCAGATTTATATTTGTGCATTTTTTTTTTTTTTTTTTTTAAAGGCATGGCAATTTTTTATTTATTTATTTATTTTTATAAAGGGGAAGTGAAGAAAAAAATGTCTTTACTAAAATATATTCCATGCGGCCCCTCTCATCCTAATAAATTATTCTGATTAATATTCCATTTGTGGAATATGAATTAAGCAACAAAATCCACCCATTTTTATCCATTTTAAGGCGAGGTCGTTTTTGCCACTTGCCGTTGACTGAAAACAGTCGCTCGAGGCTCAGCCAACCACCAATCACGGCTCATCAAATGTCACATGATCAAACGCCGTTGTTTGACAATTGCACTTTATTTTATTTTTTTTAAAACTTGGACTTTTTTTTTAAAACTAAAAATAATATTAAAACTAATAAAAACTCAAATTAAGCATTTAAAAGAAATAACAAACTAGCTCTAAAAAACTCATAAAAAAATAAATAAAATTAACCCTGTCCAGTACTTAAGCAGCCAATCACGGCACATATAAAGAAACACTGGGAGAACATTCAAACTCCACACCGGACGATGACAGCCGAGATTTGAACCCTAACCACCGCCGTACTTCCCTGCACGGCTCACTTTTTGGCAAGCTTCCGTTCCGGTGTACCAAGGTTGCTAACTAAAGGCCGAAACTCGACAGTGCAGTGTCGATTAGCAGACAAGAGGTCACTCCCTTAATATGAAGAACAGCAACTTGTTCCATGTATGTCTGCATAACAAGCAGGATGAGAATGTCACCGTAACGACCTTAAAACGTTTAGCCCGCGGCTCGTTAGTGTTAATTTGTTCTCAGCTCGTCATGCGTTCCCCCGCGAGTCCTTTCCCGTCAGCTCGGTCGGAATCGTTAACATTCATGAGGAAAGCACCACTCGATCGGGCCTGTCGACGACTTAGCCCCCGACGATGACCTCTTGAATATTTAATGAGCTGGCCTGTCCTGCGTAGCGAGCGCCATGTCAAAGGTCTGGGAGAAAGAATAACGCCGTCGGATTGGAAAGTCGCTCGTATGTAATCGACGAATGTCACGTTTGGATGTTTTGACAGTCGGTGTCAGTTGGAACGTTGGGATGTGTATACGGAATTTGAAGGCAATTTTTTTTAAATCGGATTTTAATCGATTTTTGTCCCCCTTTGATTGTCATTAAAGCAAATGACCAGCTTTTTTGCTGGTCAGTCCCCGCAATCTCGGTACCTATCCGTCCTCGACTCTCCGGCCTTATTCATAAAAATTGTCGGCCCCCCGATCTCTTCTTCTCCATGAACGTGCCCAATGAACGTAAATTGGTGTTTATAGGAATTGGGGTATTGCCCCCCCCTTCCCTCGCCCCGAACGGACATGCCAGCTGCTCTGCAGATGACCGACATTATTCAAACTAAGTTTTTGTTGTGCCTCGTGGCATTTATTTTTATTTCTCCCGATACTATTTATTCAGCAAACATTAAAATTTTCGACATTGTTAAATGTGCCAAGCTAAGGGGCTCAGCTGGTCCAAATGCCGCACCTGAACTCGGCATCAAAAGCGCCATTCAGCAGATGCGTCGGAGAGTGATAAAGTTTAACCCGTACCGACTTCAGGTTGGGGAGCATCCTAATCTGCTTCAAGCCTTTCAACAACCCGAAGTCGGACTTTTGTGGGTTAAGCAGGACTTGTCAGCTACATAAAAAAATGTAAAAATCTTCCTGATGATTAAAATCGAATTAATGGATAAAAAAAAAAAAGAAAAATCATCATCTATACCTGGCTGACTATTTTTATGAATAAAGCCGGAAGGTCGAGGCTGGAACGGTACTGAAATCGCTGCCGGAGGGCGGGGGACTGACTGGCAAGAAAGGGTCAAGTGCCCAGCTTAATAATAATAAATCGAAAACATTATCATAGACATTATGGCAATTATAAAGCTTGAAATAAATCCTCCTTTAACACATGGAGCGAACACACACAAACGGAAAAATACGTGAATGGTGAACTGCGGAACGTATTTGGTCAATGGTGTCACGCGGCGATGGAGGATGAACGACCCGCCGCTCGGCTCGTCTGTCATCCGTGTCGACGCTGGGCGATGGAACGATGATTACCATCATGACACCGGGGGCAGGATTAAGGCGGATTACATGCGCCAACCACACACTGACAGACGGACAGACTCATTTGCTGTGTGTGAACAAATACTTCCATTTTTCAGGTACCGGTACTTTAGTGGAGTATTTATTTTTGCTTTTACTCCTGACACACTGCCACTTAACGTTGTCAAAATAAGATTATTAAAATTAAAAAAAGATATTTAATGGTCTAAGAGCTTGAGCCTGTGGGCCAAGTTATCAGAATGGAGACTGTATATAACCGCCAGGGTTAATAGTTGAACATAAAAATGTAATAAATTAACACTGTCAAGCCCGCTCTCAACTGGTGTTCCACAGGGTTCAATTTTGGATCCCTTTGGCTTTTCATTGCGTTTCTTACCCCTGGGTTCGATTTTTAAGACAACGTGGTATTTGGTCCCAGTGGCCTTCTCACCCTGTTGACTTGGACCATCAAGCATCTTATTTAAAGCCGACAGTTTCAAATTGGGTGATAATTTAAAATTTCGTCTGCAGTTTAACAGTAGGCAAGCCCCTCCGTCCATTTTTGAAAGTTGTCTTAAAAGTAATTTTTATTATTTGGCTTTCATGAGACTCGGCATTGTTTTATGTTGACTGTTTTTATGTTACTAATTTGTTTTAACTACCTTTTTTTTGTATATATGTCAGATTTTTATTTTATGTCCAACACTATGTATGTGGCCGAGGTTGTTTTTAACTCATTTAATCCCAGAAATTCTTACTCAAGGAAATCTCTCAATTCCAGCGTTTCTCTGGATTTTGACTCATTTTGCAACAGAATATTGTGTTCTATTGCTATAAAAAAAAAAAAAAAACACAGAGCTATGACGCAAAAAAATAAAAAAAAATGGCTAAGACGTATAAATACGTCTTTGGGAGGTTGGGACTCCGTTTTTGAAAAGGTATATGTATGTATCATGCATTGAATGAGTTAAAGTGCTCTATAAACAAAGTTGAGTTGAACTGAGTTGAGAATATCCTGTCCTTTCTCCACAGGAAGTAGGGTGCCAACATGGCCTCTCCAAAGGGAAACCCGACACCTTCTCCCTGGCCCCCGCTCGTCCTCATCCTCCTCATCGCATCTCCGAGACCCCTGCACGCCCGACCCCTCCTCCTGCACTCGTCTATCAACGTGGCGGTGGTGTTCAGCGGCTCGAGTTATCAGAGCGAGGTGCGAGGCCGGCTGAGCGGCGAGAACTTTGTGGACCTGCCCGTTGTGGTGAGCCCCGTGACGGTGCTGGTCAATGACACCAATCCGCGCGACCTGCTCACCCGCCTCTGCGACACCATGGCGACGGAGAAGCTGCATGGCGTGGTGTTTGAGGACGACGTCGGATCGGGTGCCAGCACTCAGGTGGGACTAGAACAGTTCGCGGCTGAATTTTCAGCCCCAAAAATATCAAAGAGGTGTTTGAGCCGATTGTTGGCAGTTACATTGCAATTTCAAGAGTCAATAATGTTTGACGCCATGTTTATCCCAATCACAATGACGAAAATGCAAATGGCTTCGTAATTTAGCGGCGACCCTCTGTCGAGCATACCTGCTTTAAATTTGGTTCCTATCAGACAGAAGTTTGCTTTTCAAGGACCACCAAATTTTTGAGGGTCTACTCATGATAAATGTTAAGTCTAAATTATTTTTTTAATTTTTTTTTAACTTATTTTGGCTTAAGAAGTTATTTCGACGAGAGTTTTCTGAAATGGAAAGAGTTCGCATTAAAGCACAGCGGCCTTGTGTTAAATATTGTGAAATGAAAACCTCCAAACATCCTCCTTACCCTCTGTTTTACTGAAAAGCGAAACAGTCCCCGTTCGCCGCCTTTTACTGGCGCACTGTAACTTTTATTTGCCATCAATCAGCTGATGAAAGCCATTTTTATAAGCCGCTGCGGAGGACGGTGGCATTGAGAGAATTGATCCACGGCTGAGATTCATTGACACAATTTGGGGGGCGGGGTGGGGAATGGGGGTCTTTAGGTAACCGAGGTGGCGCAAATCCTGGACTTCCTGTCAACGCAGACGGCTCTGCCCATCGTGGGAATCAGTGGCGGCTCGGCGGTGGTCATTCCGTACAAGGTAAGCTAGCATGCTAAAGCTACTTTGAATGTATTGCGTCATTCGGGTTTTTATGTTCAAGCGGTTTTGGTGTACTCAACATTCAAAGTAAACCTGAGTTGCCCGTTATATTAACTTTTCAGTTTGGTCTGTCAGGTTTGATAGTTTTCCATGTGGGGCTACTTTTTCTAAGAGCTCCCAAGATCCCAGACCAATCCTGGTTTGGGGTTTCAATGAAAGACTTTCAGGGTTGGAGTTTTAAAATAAGGCTTCCAGTCCAGTTTGTTTTCAAATAAGGGTTAGGTTAGCCTTTCAAATTTGTGTTTCAAGTTTTCAAGCTAAGTTTGGGCTTTCGAATTTGTTTAAGACCGATTTAGAGTTTCAGGCCTGGGTTGGGCTGAGGTTTTCAAATTAGGGGTTCAAGACTTGGATTACGGTTTCTATCCGGATTAAGGTTCCAAGACAGGTTTTCAAGCCAGAGTTATGGTTTTGAAGTAGGGTGTCGAGTATGATTTCGGGTTTCACACAAGGTCCCGGTTTCAAGCTTGGTTATGGTTGGGTTGCTTTTAGATCTAAGTCTTAAAATTTGAGTCCTGATGAAGCCACGTTGTGGTTTTAAGGCACGTCTCCACTCAGATACTTGCCAACATTTTGATATCAGCCTTTGACCTGATTCAGATCCTTTTATCTGCGATGAAGAAGAAGAAGAAGGAGGAGAAGGCCGAGGTGCTGGGAGGGGGAAAACAACGATGAAGGAGCCTTCCGTCAGTCATCCGCGAGCGTGAGATCGTTTTAACGTGGTTGAAGACGAGAGACCTGACATAACGTTGGTCTTTTTGTTGTTCTTGCTCGGCTTTTAGGGGAGGGGGGAGCAAGACTTGACTTCCTCACACGTCTTCATTTCTTTGTGTAAGCGCCGTCATCAACACCTTGTATTTTTAGCATGCGCTCTCACATGGAGACGCGCACAAACACTCACACACGCATTCGGAGCATACAATGGGAGAGGGGACGCGTCGGGTGCCTTGCCCATCAGCACTTGGAGTCATTGGCGGTGGGGTTGTTTCTTCACGTATGTTTTAGGGTTTGAAACGAAAGCTTGGGGCTTTCAAATGAGGGATTCAAGCGTTATAGTTTGGCTTCTGTATTTTAATGTTGGTAGTGTATTGGCAGTAATTTTTTTTTCCGATGGTGCCTGGTATGATATTTACATGGCATTTAGATTTTAGAGTACATATTCATACATTTATTTTTTTTTTATTTTATTTTAATTTATTTTAATTTAATTTAATTTAATTTAATTCATTTAATTTAATTTAATTTTAATTTTATTAATTTTTTTTCATTTTTTTGGTGGGCAATTTTATTTTGGAGTCAGCCAGTCCTCCTTCAAGCATCTCCAGTTGGGCCAAAATACTGCTATTCGCTTCCTAACCAGACCACATTCGAATTCATTTTGAAATACTGCTATTAGTCTTCAAATCTTTAAAAGGCCTCGCCCCGGCGTATCTCTCCGAGCTCCTCCATCCCTACGCACCTGCCCGGTGCCTCAGGTCTGCCGACCAGACGCTACTGGAGGTGCCGACTGCCGGGGATATTATAACCTCCCGTCCCGATCCACTTTTACACTGTTCTGACGTTTTAAAATCATCAATATGTGTTTTAATCTACAACTTTCACTGTCTTTGATTTCTTTTTTTTTTTTAACATTCCCTGTTTTATGTTATACTGAAATGTAAAGTGCTTTGTGACACCTCCAGCTCTTATATAAATAACGCATTGTCTACGATCGTCTCCAATGGCGTACGCACCTCCGAGCTTCCTCTTATGCAATTCCTGCCCACATGTAAATGCCTCTCATGTGTTGAATTCAATTAAGGACGCGTCTGCTCGCCCCCGAGCTGCAGGACCCCATTAAAAGCCTTAATGAGACCCTTCAGGAGGCTTTGGCTCCCCCGCAGCTCTTATCCGTCACCCCAAAAACTCCCAAAAACAGAACTCACCCCCCCCCCCTCCTCCCCTCGTCCCTTATATCCATTTAGCGCACCCGCTTTGTTACACCCATTCAGTATTAAAATGTCTTTTTCGCGGTGAATGGAAAAAGATCCCGTCAGACACAATAGCGCAGGTGGAAGGGCTGATTCTCCTCGCCTCAATGGCGGTTGATTATCAATACCCGCCATGACGACTGTATTCGATAGTGTCGGAAAAAGAAGCGGCGGCTTCGCCCCAGCCCTCCATCCGCCCGCCGCCCACCCCCGACTGGGTCGCCTAACAACAAATGCAGACGAAAGGCGGAGGCGGAAGTCCTACGAGTCCGGGTTATGGCCTTTGTGCGCTTGTGATGCGTGCGTGTATGGACTGCATCCAGATGTGGCGTGCGTCATTCGCATTACAAATGCCTCAACACTCAGCAGACACTCCATTAGGTACGCCTGAGCAATCCAATGAGGTCCAATTTGAGAGCTGCGTAAAAAGGTGCGCTGACTCATTTTCCAAGTTTTTTTTTTTTTTTCCAGCTCAGTCAAAACTTTATGATTGAGGTGCTGTTTTTGTCCCGCAGATTATTCCAAATCTGCCCAGAAATATTCGGTCTATTCACGTTGTAGTATATTTTTTTAATTTATTTGTTTTTATCAGTTTCAAGTTTGGAAGTAGGATTTGATGCGTGTGTTAGGGTTTCAAATCGGGGCTTCATGTTTGATTATGATTTTTAGACAGTGTTAGGGTTTGAAATGATGATTCAAGATGTGGTTTCAAGCCTGAGTTGTGTGTGTTTCAAAGTAGGGATTCAAACCAGGGTTTGAAGCTTGGCTTGTGCTTTCAAGCAAGCAAAAGAGTCGGGTTCCGAGGCAAAGTTAGTGTTTTAAAATCAGGAGTTCAAGTCTGGATTGGTTTTTCAAATGATTTTTTTCAAGCAACGATTAAGGTTTCAAAGTAGGGTTTTAAACCTATTTTAGGGTTTTAAAGAATTGGTTGGGTTTCAAATGAGGTTTTAATGCTGGAAAAAAAAAAAAATTTAAATTTTAAATTCAGCTGCAAAAACCTGTTTCACTCGAAGACATAAAAGTGAATGTTTTTCATGACTGGACCCACAAAAAAAAAAAAAAATAAATAAATAAATAAAAATTCTCAAGAAGCAATGGCGAGTTTACACATTCTGGTCTCCTCACTTTTGTGAAATTATCAAGCCAACGAGTTGAAGTCCGTGGGCGGGCGGGTATTAATTAATGAAGCTTCATTCCCGGCACCCAAAAATAAATAAATAAATAAATAAATAAAGCACTTTCACGGCTGGAATACCGCTGGGCTTCGGGGGTTGGCCTCCTTTTCGGAAGAGGCCAGAAGTGAGCGATCAGAAAAAAAAAACAAACGGAGAAAAGCAGGTCAAACTGTCCCGCTAAAAATACATAAATAAATCTTAAAAAAAAAGGTGCAGCAAACTGCTAATCTCGCTCTGACGGCCTCAAATTGTAACAAATTGCTCCAAGACACAAACACGACAGTCTATCGGCCTCAAACATCAATCACATGCATGCATAAAAGCCACTTTACTCCCCGCTAGCGCGTAGAGCCGTCAGTCTGCTTTATTTCCGACTTAATCATCGCTTACGACCGCCATCGCTCTTGTGACGTTTGTATACAAAACCCAAAACAAAAAACAAAAAAAACAATGTTGGCAAATTGGCCGTCATCTTGAGTTAGTCGATTGATGCTTACAGCGCTCCGAGATAGCAGCAGCAACAATGCTTTTTTTTTTTTTTTTTGCTCTCTTATTTCTTTGGATTAATATAATATTGAGAGCAATCTGTGTCTTCCTATAGAAAAATCAGACAGTTTTTTTTTTTTAATATACGCGTAGACCAGGGGTGCCACACAGTGGGCCGAAAAGCGGGCCAGCATTTAACTTTTTTTAAACCAAATTAAATGCAGATTTTTTTTTTTAATTGATTTTTTTTTTACAAGTGGTTTTATTAATGCAAATAAAATTACTATTATCATTTTGAATGTTCATATAATCACATAGAATGTAAAATGGTATAGTCGTCATTTTGTCTAGCCTCACAGGCCGAATATAATTACACTGCGGGCCAAATTTGGCCCGCCTGCCAATGTTTGACACCAATGGCATGGACTGTAATTTTTTTCACATTTCCAGTTTCGTCACATCGACCGCATCACTCGGTCTACGAGAGGCCTTAGCGCAGTGCTTCTCAAATAGGGACGGCCCCCACCCCAAAAGTGTAATTTCACATCCACTCCAGTAGTTGGCAGTGGCGTTCTCTCGAATATTAACTCTACGGTGTATGTTTGTTATGCTACGAAAATGCTATTATTTATAATTGGGGCGGAGAGTGGGTGGTGGTGGGTGGGGGGGGGCGTGGATTGTTTTCTTCTAGCTAGGGGGGGGGGGCGTAACATAAAATAATTTAGAAGCACTGAATGTTAAGATTTGGGCTAAGTTTGCAGTTATGGTTAAGGTTGACCTCCTATTTGGAGGCTAATGATGCTTCTGAAGGTGACGCGTCTTGTCACTATCAACTCCCAAGTCCCTGTTGTGATTTTCTTCTTTTTTTTTTGCTTCAGTGACAGGCGGACATGCTTCTGCGCTATTTTTAAGGCCCGCTCGCTCCGTGTCGCGGCGGCACCGCAGCCTCCCGGGGCGAAGCCCCAGCAACCCCAGACTGAGATTAAATTGAATGACGGCGAGTCTGGCTGTGATACTCTTTCGCTATTCCTCAGGCTCACGGCTCTCAAGGGTGGGGTGTGTTTGGAGGAGAGGTGGGGGGGAGATGACAGCTCTTCGCCCTCGGAGAGACGAGCCCCGGAGAGTCGGCTCCCAAACGGCACTTTGACAGTTTAACACTACGCGTTCCCGCCCTCGCTACTTTTTTTTTAATCGGCGAACATGTGTGACAAGACATCTCGTAGATGCAGAGCCGGTAGTGTCGTTATTAAAATAGATATAATATGACTCCATTCCGGCAGCTATCAAATCACATTGTGAATGTTTTGCATTAAAAGCCGTCTTTCTTGCACCTGCTTACATCACAGGCTCCTTCAGATCTCACAAATATTACAAATCACATCGGAATGCTTTGCCGAAAATGTCAGACGTGGTTTTTAAAGCACAGGGGTTCAGGATCTGAGAGCACCATTGTAGTTTACATGCGCATTGCAATGGACCATACATGATCCGTAAAACTTGCAGTATTTGGATTTTTGAGATTGGTTGCTTTGATTAAAAAAAAAAAAAAAAAATTAAATAAATAAATAAATACATAAAAATAATAATATTTCGCCGTCATTTAGCCGCTCAATCAGTTTCTGGGCTGCCATATTTCTTGATATTTTTTTTTCATGCCGGATTTAAATATGTACCTCATTATGTAGACTTGAGGTCGTAGACTGGATGACACAAGAATAACAAAATCAGCGCGCAATGCCGGTTGTAAAGATCACGTCCCATCTTGTATGAGTATATATGCTAATGTATGCCAACACACACATGCATAGATGATATGCTAACGAATGCTAACACACATGCGACGTCGTGACAGAAAAGGGAACAGCTAGTTCGCACACTTGAGAGCAAACACAGAAACTTAATGAGCAGACGTAAAATGTCAAACGGAGATGTGTTCAGTGAGACTTCCTACAAAAAAAGACTTGAATTTTGCTCACTTTTAATGTCATGTTTGGAAAATGCCGTCATAAAAAAAAAAATCAATTTTTTTTAATTGAAATGTTTTATTTCATCAATTAAAATGTAATTACTAGAAAAGAAAGCCTTATTTTTTAAACAAAAAAAAAAAAAAGTAGTAACAATTTTTTTAAGTAACTGTTTTTAAAAAAATACTGTTACAAATAAAAAAAAATGACATTATGACAATTTTTTAAAATTCTGTAAATACGTTTTTGGTAGAAAGTATTTTGTTTGTGATTTTTTTTTCAATAAAAAATATATAAGACAATAAACTTTAAACATATGAATTCATTTATTTATTATTATTTTTTTTAATTAAAAAAAATGTTTTTTTTCAATAATTATAAAATCAAAAATTTTTTGGTATCATTCATTCTCATTAGCATTGCATATTTCTGCTAGACACTGCGGGGAATTTATTTATTTATTTTTTTCCAAGTCGTCACTGCCCTTAAAAGACGACACTTCAGGGCCTGGAAATTAAAATCAAAAAAAAAATCAGTTGCTTTAATTGTATTTGAACATGTGACAAACTTTGTGTGGTTGTATTTGCAGGCGGAGGGATCCTCGTTCCTTCAGATGGGCGCATCTCTGGAGCAGCAGGTCCTTTGCATGTTCAAGGTAAAAAAGAAAAATCAACGGAAAATGTCCGGAAAATTGCCGAGAAGATTCCGTACTTAAATTGTGATTCCAAATAAACGCAGATCGCTTTGTGGGACGTCCCAAAGGATTAGACGGGTCTGCCCTTTTGCTGCTATTCATTTGCTTAGCTAGGCTAACTCGTCATAAGCTAAAAATAAAAGCAAAATTATTTGCAGTGCGCCAATATGAAAAGCCTCGCGACTCCTTCAATTTCGATGACATAATCATATTATTTTTCATCCAAAAATGACTTGCAAGATCATGGAGGAGTACGACTGGGGCGAGTTTGCCATCATCACCAGCCTGCTGCCGGGATACGATACCTTCGTGGACATCGTTCAGGCCTACACGGATACGTCCTACTTCATGTGGGACCTCCAGGACATCCTGACCATGGAGATGTCCGTCGGGGCCAACGACATGAGGACCAGGCGCATTCTGCAGCAGGTGCACCATATATTTGACATCTTGTATCGCGTAACATTTTTAGATTTGTGAATAAATGCATGAAATGACTTTAAGTTGTTTTATTTGTGCGACAGTTTTGTGCCACCCTTGAATGCTGATTTTTTATGAAATGAAAACGTCGGCATGAGTCTCCAATTTCCCACAAACTTGAAGCATGCATCATCCTCAGGTGGACTCCCAGGTGCTGCTGGTGTACTGCTCCTTCGAGGAGGCGCACTTCCTTTTCCGCCAGGCGGTCGAGGTGGGCCTGGTGGGGCCGGGCTACATCTGGATCCTGCCCAGCTCAGCTGTGGGCAACCCCGAAGTGCCGCCGCCCGCCAGCTTCCCCGTGGGCGTCATCGGCGTCATCACGGAGCAGTGGCGCAAGAGCCTGCGGCAGCGGGTGCGCGAGGGCGTCGCCATCGTCGCCAAGGGCGCCGAGAGCTTCAAGAAGCTGCACGGCTTCATCCCCGAAGGACACGGCGACTGCAGCGAGCCCACCAAGCACTCCAGCAACAACACGCTTTTCAGGTACGCTTTGCAATTCCCCGCTCAACTCTTTGACTAAGTCGCTTTAGAAGTCGGCAAACTTCATGTCTTGAGACCTGGTGAAGCAGCATATGGCTCATCGCCCAAGGTTGTTTTTGAATTCCCTGTTCTGACTGATGCGAAAAAAAATGATCTGTTCGCAAAAATTATGAGCCGTTTTCGTCATTTCCTGACCAAACTTGCCCAAACCAGTTTAATTGTAACACTTTGTCTTTTCCCGACTCATTCATCATTTGTGTGTGTGTGTGTGTGTGTGTGTGTGTGTTTTTTAACCCTTGACTCAAGAGTCATTCTGTGCCTCTTGCCTGTGGCCTAACATGCAAATTAACCTTGATTTCTTATTCAGAAGCCAATCTGTCACGGCCATATCGCATCGTACGTACGCCGTATGACAAACAACAGAAATGGACCCAGTCGGAACAACACTGCCGGCCCCGCTATTATCCCCTAATGACTCACTCGGCATTAGATTGAAGCCTCCTGGGGGAGCTGCAGGTTTAATTAGAAAGTGATGATTGCGAGCGTAGAAATGAATATGCAAATTCCCTCGTGCGATGTGGTAAAAGTTTTTCTTGATTGGAAACAAGACACTTTTGTTTTTGTTTTTTCTTTCCACTGTGACTTTTTGCAGGCACATGCTGAATGTGACATGGGAAAGGCGGGACCTGTCGTTCAACACCAGGGGCTTCCTCTCCAACCCTTCTATGGTTATCATCGCCCTGGACCGAGAAAGAGTGTGGGACAAGGTACGTGGAATGCAGAAATATGCGTTTCCTCTCATGAATCTTGCAACTTCCTGACAAGACATTATCTCAACAGATGGTTGGTTCCACTAATGTGCACGATGCTACTTTAACATATTATTCATCTGACAACAGCCAAGCCGCAAAACATTTTGGGAGGGAAGCAATAACGAGTACAATACAGCATATGTTTTTTATGTTATGTTTTTTAACTGACTTAGAAGTGTCATAATCATGCTAATAGGTTGGGAATTGTGCTGCTAATTTAAATTTAGAATTTTATTTGTACTCATCTGATGGTCTCCCAAGTTACAACGTATCGCACGTGTGTGTGGCACCCTCCCACCCCTTTTTGTCATGACTTTTACATGACAATTTGATTATCGACTTTGAGGGACAGAAATGATTTTGCCCCTTATATTCTGCCCGGCAACAGCTGACCAGGATGAATGCAGAATAACTTTGCCTTCTATCAAGCATGAATTTAGCTAGATTTTGTCAGGTTGACCCTTTATTCGTCCTGACCAAGTAGTGATTTATTTATTTTTATTTTTAATTTAATTTTATTTTATTTTATTTTATTTTATTTTATTTTATTTTATTTTATTTTATTTTATTTTATTTTATTTTATTTTATTTTATTTTATTTTATTTTATTTTATTTTAATTTAATTTAATTTAATTTAATTTAATTTAATTTAATTTAATTTTTTATATATTTTTTTTTCATTTTTATTTTAATTTTATTATTTTTATTTTTATTTTTATTTTGGGGCACACACGATAATGCCCCACTAGGTCCAGTAGGTGGTGCTAAGTTTTTGAATTTGTGAAGGACATGTGATCAATACATGAACACATTCCCTCCCCAGGTGGGCACCTACAGCCGGGGCATCCTGCAGGTGCGCTACCCTGTGTGGCCGCGCTACGGCAACTTCCTGGAGCACGTGACAGATGACCGCCACTTGACGGTGGCCACGCTGGAGGAGCACCCCTTTGTCATGGTGGAGAACGTGGACCCCGGCACTGGCACATGCGTCCGCAACACGGTGCCCTGCAGGCGCCAGTCCAATCACTCGGAAAGGTACGTGCGGACGCGGACGCGCCGCTTATTTCCTGAACCGTGTCACCAGACGCAGAGACGAGAAGATGTTTTGTTTGTTTGCAAGGTCAAGAGCGAGGCGTCGAGCTCACTTGTTTGTTTCACTGATCAAAAAGCTCGCGAGCCGAATCTAAATTTGGCAATTTTATGCAAATGGCATGCACTCAGCTCTCGTTTGGAGAACTTGCGCCTCTTAGGAGTCAGTATGCCAGACATTTTCATAGAACCACTCTAAAGGTAGTTGTACCGGACCAAAAAAAAAAAAAAAAAGGTATATAGGTACTTAACTTTAACTCATTTACTGCCATTGACAGCTAAAAACATCAAAGATTTTTTTTTTTTTTTACTCAGCTGGTTAATTTAAAGTGTCTTTGTCTTTGTCTTGAAATCCAAACCATGGGGAGGTTTTACGATACTCTCCGTAAGTGTGGATCGTTGACAGGAAGCTGGGCGGGGCTTCAAGCAAGGAAGGAGCTGATTGGCCTGCTGACACCAGATAAAAGAAATACAGAAAAAAAAATTGTTAAAATACAAAAATATTTAATTTGCTTTTGTATGTTTTTTTTTTTGTGAAAAAAAAAATCAAAAATGACTTTTATGAAAGCATTTTCTTCATCTTATTATAACAAGTGTCCAGAAAGAAAAATATTGTATCTCGAGTCACGTTTACCGCTATCCATCATCAAAGTGCACTGGTTTGAGGTGTGATCATCGTCGTCATCCTCATGCCCTCCTTTTTAGCTACTGCTTTGACATCCCATAATATATGTTTTTTTTTTTTTTTTGTTTGTTTTTTTGCGTTGCATTGTGGCCATTTTGGCAACGCTCGCCCGTGAGGCTGTTGCAATTCTCCGAGGACTTTCACTCGACTGTACGTGTGCTGATTCGAGCATGTGTGTGTGTGTGTGTGTGTGTGTGAGCATGTGGGTTAGCATGTATAATGACGCCAGTTGGCCGACATTATCCACCGCAATTAATTGATGCAGCATTTGTCAGAACCGCCGCCAACATCTCAAACAAACCAATTTGCCACTTGACGTTTTTTTTGTTTGTTTTTTTTTCATTATATATTTTTTTTAAACATTTAATCAATTAGTTACTCACCTACTCGCCGCAATCCGTCCTCAGGGTGAAAGTGATTAGATTGGACGAGGAAATGCTTTTGAAACGCTTCTCGTGCATATATGCCCGCATGCTCCTCTACTTTCTCTTCTCGTCAAGCTTTTTTTTGGGACATCAACACAATTATTATCGTTTTTATTTTTTTTTTTTAATATACATGTACACAAAAGGTAGCGTTTACTCAACTAATCACTTACTTGTTCGACAAATTTCAATCTGCATCCCGCGCTCATAAATGACAAATGAAACTTTGTGCCCTCGCTCTTGTTGGGATCCCGCAGGGTTCCTCTTTAGCTCCCCTTTCTTTTATAATCTATGCTTATCCTCGGAGAGATTTTCTGGAGATTTTTTTTTTTTTTTTTGTCCTTCAGCATCATCGGCCATTCGGAGTCGTACACCAAACTGTGCTGCAAGGGCTTCTGCATCGACATCCTGAAGAAACTCTCCCGCACCATCAAATTCTCCTACGACCTCTACTTGGTCACCAACGGCAAGCACGGCAAGCTAGTGCGGGGCACCTGGAACGGGATGATCGGCGAGGTAAGTGGTCCCTTCCTCCATCAAAGAAAGAAACAAAAAGTTTTGCAGCGACTTCTAAAGTCGACAATTCCAACGAACAAAAAAAAAAAACATTTGCCGCAGGCTCCTCGAGTGTTGTTGCGCTTTCACCTGCGGGGGCAAAACAAGCGTTTGCATCTTTAAATTTGCTGCCAGTCATAAGTTACCGCCGAGAGCCGAGACTCAAAAGCTGCCGTTTGGGCGAACTTTCGAATTCTTTGGAAGTGACAAAAGAACTTTTTGACGTTGTTGAAAAGCGGTTAGCAGCGAGTCTTAAAAATGAGTAATGACATTTTATCAGCTTTGCATCAATGAAAATCTGCTTTAAAGCAATAAATGAGCCCTATAACCTTTTCTTAATTTATTTATTTACTTATTTTTGAAACATCATTTGTCTTTATGCAGCAGTTCAAGCTGCAGTCGCTCGACCCGAAATAAAGCGCGGCGAATGAAGGTTTTCAGCCGTTTCGAGATGGAACCAATCGATAATTAACTTGTAATGTATGCGTTATGTCGTCTTTCTCCACGCTATTACGGCTGAAAGGCTCCCAACAGACACCTGCCTCGCCGCCGTGTCGTTTCTTTGATGGACTCTAAAGTGGGTCATTGGTGTGACGGCGTGCATGCGCGCACACATGGTGCCACGCACGCACATATGCATGCGTTAAGGGCCGCATCAAAGAGCTGCATGTGAGAGCAAGGCGACGCGAGCAGGTGTTTTTCTACAGACGGGCCTTGCATGTGCATCTGCTCCCGGTGTGTGTGCGTGTGTGTGTGTGTGTGGGGGTGCGTGTGTATACAGTGCAGGGCTTATGTGTGTGCGTGTATTCTGTGATGGCTGGCAAAATGATTCGTCGCTGCAACGTCGCTACGTTTTCTGAAAATATAAATATTAAGTGATGCCTTATACGCCATTGAGGAATATTTGAGGTAAACCACCAATTGGTACTGGAGCTGTGATTAATTCTAGTCACAAAAGTGTTTCTTGTTTCTTGTGATGGTCTACATGCCCGCTGACTTACGTGAATATTCACTGCTGTATGTAATGTTCAGCTAGACCTACCAAGTGAGTTTTAGTCTGCTGGTCTAACATAATCAAGAAATTATGATCGTATTTATGATCTGTTGATTTCACACGTATTTAAATAAATTTAAATTTTATTTTATTTTATTTTATTTTATTTTATTTTATTTTAATTTAATTTAATTTAATTTAATTTAATTTAATTTAATTTAATTTAATTTAATTTAATTTAATTCAATTTAATTTTATTTTATTTTCAATTTTATTTTCAATTTTATTTTCAATTTTATTTTATCATATTTTCCTATGTTATTTTGTCACATTCGCGTCATATTTTTACCCCAATGTCATATTTTTAAGTGAGAGTTTTTATCCAATGACAATTCAGCTAGCTTGTGTTGCCAGGCAGATTTCAGAGTACTCGTGGTACGTTATATTCATCCAAGGCCTTCAGAATGAACCGTGCGGGCGTCTGTGAGTGTGAGTAGACGTTGATAGACCGTTGCGATAGCCAATCAGATCACGAGGTGGTGACAGTGAGCCTTCTCGCAGGCCTCGCGTGTCCTGTGATTCGATAATCACTTGTGAGGGGTGCAAATCGATATATAGTCTTGCTTTTCTAAGCCACGGTGGCCGAATGAGGGAAAAGTGCGCATTTGATTGTAGTTATATCTCCAAGGTCATTTATTCTCATTCCCTAAGTGCTAAACGTGTCTTTGCAGGTTGTGTACAGACGCGCCGACATGGCCATCGGCTCGCTCACCATCAACGAGGAGCGCTCGGAGATCATCGACTTCTCCGTGCCGTTCGTGGAGACGGGAATCAGCGTCATGGTCGCCCGCAGCAACGGCACCGTCTCCCCGTCCGCCTTCCTCGGTGAGGACTTCCACAGCTCCTCCCGCTTTCTCCCGGGATGGCCTACTTTTAAAAACTCAACTCCTCAGGAAAATTTTCTATTAAGCCGATAACTAAATCTCCCGCATCCGCCTCCCGAAGAACAAATCCATGCCTACTGACGTTTGTCTCCTCTGCAGAGCCGTACAGTCCGGCCGTGTGGGTCATGATGTTCGTCATGTGCTTGACTGTAGTGGCCGTGACGGTTTTCGTCTTTGAGTACTTCAGCCCAGTCGGGTACAACCGCAGCCTGGTGAGCGCCAAAGGTGAGTTTTGGAGAAAACGGCCCGAGCCGATCCGGCTCACCTCCGTCCCAGCCCGTGTCGGCTTCATGGGTTGCGGCTAATCAATCCAAGCATGCACTTCTGACAGAGTGCGCCCGCTTCGGCTGGTCTGAAAGGTCACTTTTGCGTTTTTTAATTAGTGTTCGTCAGCGCGCTAATCGAAGGTAAGATGGATGATGGCGGCGGCTCACGCTCAGCTTGTGGCGTGATGGAACGTGTGAGACGTTTTCCGTCTAAAGTTTGAGCTGAGATACAAACGCGTAGTGTTGTTTTTAATCGGAGTATATCGTGTCGCCATTGAAAAATTTCAATCTTATAATTGGACGGAATCTTACCAAATTGGATTCGAATCGGAATGAGTCACAGCCTTATCGTTTCATAATCGGAGCGATTTGTCTCTCATCATAATCGGAGTAAATCCTGTCACATATCGTACGCGGCGTAAATGATCTCACGTTGCATCGCCATTTGAGTGTCGTTGGAAATTGCAATGAATCGTACGGTGATCGGAACATATTGGATCATAAATCGAGTGACTCGTTTTGAATCATTTTCGGAGGGATTCGGACGGAAAATGGAGTGAATCGTAATTTGAGTTCCACATTTCATGTAATTGGAGTGTATGATATCGTATCTGGCCCTTTTCCTCCAGCTCCGGGCGGCCCCACCTTCACCATCGGCAAGTCGGTGTGGCTGCTGTGGGGCATCGTGTTCAACAACTCGGTGCCCATCGAGAACCCCAAAGGCACCACCAGCAAGATCATGGTGCTCATCTGGGCCTTCTTCGCCGTCATCTTCCTGGCCTCGTACACGGCCAACCTGGCCGCCTTCATGATTCAAGAGCAGTACATCGACACGGTGTCGGGGCTCTCCGACAAGAAGGTGAGAGCTCCTACCAAGCCTTTTAGGATGCCCGGGCACCAGCGGGGAGCCCGGTTGCCTCCTAGAGAGAATCAATATGTGACGTTAATCAAAGTGGACTTTTTGTGAGGAGTGTTTGTCCATCAATATTCCGGCCTTGTGTGCTCGCATTCCTCATCTTGCTTCAAAATACACACGTCGCTAAATGTCACCTGTGGTCGATCAGGAAACCCTTTCTTGGAAGCACCCGTTCACTGTTACTGGGAGTTAGATTTGTTTGTACACTTCTCGTACCTTCCATTTTTCAGTTAGTTATTTTTTGGTCATTCGTTTCTTTGATAGTTTGTTCATGAGTTGGACACTTATTTTTTGGGTTTCTGTGAATTCAGAAGTTAGCTACTTTTCTGTTTAGTGAATGTTTTTTTTTTTTGAGGGGGGGGGGTTGTTAGTGCGTTAGTACCCAGCATTTTTAGTTGATAATTTTTATTGGATACTTTATTAGGTTTTTTTCGGTTAGTTAGTTGGTTTTTGCTATTTTTTTTCAGTTTTTCTGTCCATTAAGAAATTAGTTAATTTTCTGTTTAGTGAATTTTCTTTTTTTTTTTAAATTATTTTTATTTTTTTTTTAGTTAGTTTATACACTTATAGTACTTAGCATTTTTCACTTTGTCAGTTTCTTTATCGGTTAGTTCGCATTTTTTTGCTATTTTTTGCTGTTTCTCTGTCCATTCAGAAATTAATTTTCTGTTGAGTGAATTTTCTTTTTTTTTTTTTTATTTGTTTATTTTTATTAGTTTGTTAGTTTATTGATTTACTTATTACTTAATTTAATTGTTACCTTGGCCATTTAATTTGAAAGTTTGTAATTTAGTCAATTAATTTATGTTTGCTTTTAGCTTGTTGGCTTCTTATTACACTTTTTTTTCATTATTAAGTAGAATTGTTCATCCGTTCGTTCGTGTTCATCACTTGGGTTATTGTTTATTCATTTGTAACTTTAGTCAAAGTTTCTGATCGTTTGTTTGTTGGCTCGTATCGCTAATTATGTTTCATTGGTTGGTTGGTGCGTTAGTTAGTCTGTTAGTTAGTTCACAGTAACTTTGTTCTCCCAGGAAGATTCGCATGTTTTGAGATCGTCTGCGCTCTGTTGAGCTCTTTGTGGCCGTGCAGTCCCGTGAGGCCTGAGCAACAAAGCCACACATTTTGGCGCTCTCGGAATCTTGCGGCTGATTCGACGGCGAAGAAAATACGCTTCTAAAATTGGATTTAAGTGAGAAGTGCCTCATCCGCCCCCCCCCCCTCCTCCCCTTGCCTTCACCTCCATTCTTCCTCCGAGTCCTCGCTTCACCCGCTTTCCTCATTTACATGTCTTTTTACTACTCACGCATTCCTTATTCTTTCCCCCCCACTCTCCCTTCCCGTCAGGCCCTCTTCTTTCCACTCCACTCCTCCTTTTTCTTCCTCTCATCCCGTCATCACGTCTCCTTGGTCTCCCTGCAGTTCCAGAAGCCGCACGAGCACTACCCCCCCTTCCGCTTCGGGACGGTCCCGAACGGCAGCACCGAGCGCAACATCCGCAGCAACTATCCCGACATGCACACGCACATGATGAAGTACAACCAAAAGGGGGTGGAGGAGGCGCTCGACAGCCTCAAAACGGGGTACGGTCTTTTTTTTTTTTTTTAACCGCACAAAAGACTTATTTTTAACTCGCCCTCTTGCCACTTCATTTGATGACACTTTTTTTTTTTTTTTTTAGTAGCGCATATTTCAGGAATGTGGTGGATATATTTTTAGATCAAGAAAATCACGTCTAGTGCCTCATTTGTATTTCAAAGTGCTGTCTTATAGGTTTTTTTTTTATGTGTGGGAGTGGAGTGAGGGGCATTGGCCTATATTTGGGAGAGTAAAAAAGACAGATTGATGTCACGGTCAATTTTCTCAAGAGAATTTTGCTGGAAATGTCTAGCAATGAGGATTTTTCACAGCATACAGAAATTGAAAAAAAATATTTGAAAATTCATCATTCATTCACTGCCGTTGACGTGTATGGACGCCAAAACGAACATTAATTTTACGCGGGCTGGCAGTGAATGAGTCAACTAGTTAAGAAGTTTAACATTTTCACATAATCCCAAAGTCCTTCCTACTAATTTGTCGTGCAGCAAGCTGGACGCGTTCATCTACGACGCGGCCGTGCTCAACTACATGGCGGGCAAGGACGAAGGTTGCAAGCTGGTGACCATCGGCAGCGGCAAAGTGTTTGCCACCACCGGCTACGGCATCGCCCTGCAGAAAGACTCACGCTGGAAGAGGCTCATCGACCTGGCGCTGTTGCAGTTCCTCGGCGACGGTGGGTGACCGATCAAAAAAAAATAAAAATAAATAAATAAATCTTTCGCGAGGCTTTTGTGTCGAGTTGAGTAGACAAATACGTGGACCCCTGCCTTGCTGTGTTTGTGTTCTCGAGGGAAATGTCATGGTCTTATCAGTGGAGTTGTCGCCTTGAAAATGAGAAAGATATATCACAATTTTTAACTCTAGTGATGTCAAAGCGATTAAATTTTAAAAATTAAAAAATGTAATAAAATATATATTTTTTTAACTAATTAATTGCAAAAAAATTCCATAATTTATTGCGATTAATCACATTATTTTTTTTCTATTTTTCGCGAAGCTTTTAACGGTGTTTACTTGAATAACGTCTTCTAAAATTACCAAATAATGAGAAGTAACTGAGTTCAAATATTTATAATAAATTTTATTTAAAATAAAAAATCACGAGCCAACGCTTTAATTCTGACATCCCTATTTTGAAGATTTATGTATCACAGAATATATGACCATTCCTTGACTTTTTTTTTTTTTTTTCACTCGCATCCTGCGCCTAACCGCATGAAAAGGAAAGATATGGATGACTGCAGTCCCCTTATTGCTATGCAGCAGTTTGTTTTGCAGCAAGAAGGCAGGCATTGGGTGAAAAATGAAATCCCCGGGAATGGCGAGAGTGTGTGATTATCTACATTATACAAACACACACACACACACAACGTATACATGGACATAAAGAAACCATGAAGGCTGTTGGTATGGAGTTAATATTCCTACCTCCACGGAGAGCTTTAAGTCACAACACATATCCATAAACATATTCTTTTGTGCTTTCCATGATGCTTATGGACAACCGAGTGATACGACGGGCCATGCGCCTGCTGTGTTTATTTAATTTAATTTAATTTAATTTAATTTTAATTTAATTTTAATTTAATTTTAATTTAATTTTAATTTAATTTTAATTTTAATTTAATTTAATTTAATTTAATTTAATTTAATTTAATTTAATTTAATTTAATTTAATTTAATTTAATTTAATTTAATTTAATTTAATTAATTAATTTATTTATTTATTTATTTAACGGTATTGCACGTGCGCCCCATTCCAGGTGACACGCAGCGCCTGGAGACGGTGTGGCTCTCAGGCATCTGCCAGAACGAGAAGAACGAGGTGATGAGCAGCAAGTTGGACATTGACAACATGGCGGGCGTTTTCTACATGCTGCTGGTGGCCATGGGCCTCAGCCTGCTGGTGTTCGCCTGGGAGCACCTGCTCTACTGGAAGCTCCGCCACTCGCTGCACAAGTCTCACAAGCTCGACTTCCTGTTGGCCATCAGTCGGGTGAGTCCTGCCGGTTCGAGTGGAGGTGGGAAATATGGCCACTTGGATTCTCTAAGTATTTAAAAACTAAAAAAAATTGACTGAAAAGCGCAATAAGATTGTGCGTCACCTTTTGTTGGCATTTCAGTCTTGAAATTATTATTATTATTATTATTATTATTTCAAGTAGACATTTTTGTTGCAGTAGTGTAAATCAGATTTAAAGAAAATGTAAAATTTTTAAGGATCAATGACATCCTGGAATATTTCCTTTTAATTACATTTTAATTGAAATTTATTGATTTATTTTTTTTTAATTAAGGATTTGATTTGAGGATATTAAATGTTATTATAATCCTAAAATCTAAATCAATGGCTTTTTCATTTTTACTTTGAAACTGCAATTAGAGAATTTTTAAGAACTTTGCAATCAGCATTGTATAGAATATATGATTCAATTTAAAAATTATATCAAAATTAAGGTCTTGATAATGGATGGAAAAATTAAATATTTATTATAATTCAGTATTTTTTTAAGGATATAAGAACTGCTTTGAATACATATTTTTAATTCTTTTTTTTATTATTAAGGCCTTATTTTTTTTCAAAGTTCTGAAATTTAACCCTCAAATATTTTTTCTTTTTTTTTTTTTTTACATTAGAAATTAAATTTAGCAAAAAGTCATTGTCATGTTTTGTGCATCCTCAGTACTTGCTTGTTGTTCCTGGAGGCTTGCCTAATGTTGGCACTTTTACTGACTTACTGGGTGTCTGTAATTGGATCTGTTGTCTGACAAAACAGCTCAGTAAAGGGAAAATGGTTGCGGCTCCGTTGGAAATGTTTTACACAAAGTCCCATTGACACATCAGCTTAAATTGATGTTTTGCGCGGCGTAATTAAAAACCTTTACTGTAGAGTAGGGAGGAGATAAAAGCAAAAAGAACCACTAATTTGGATCCATGTTCAGAATTTAGCTTTTAAGGCTCATTCGCAATTAGCGGTAAATCACCAGCCGCTTAGATGGCGGCGTTATTTTTGCGAAATGCGACCATTGAGACGTCAATGGACTCCAGCCAGTCTTCGGTGTAATTACACCATTGAGCCCGGATCAGGGTACTTTTTATCAGATTAACAGCTAAATGACTATCAGATCGTTAATCCGTCCCCTGAGGGGCCAAATTAAATTTAGCTTTTCTTTTTTTTGGGAATCTCTCTTAGAGTTAGCGTCGCGATTCGTTCCGGGGGCTTTGTCTTGGCTTGTGAGTTTAGTGGGCCGTTAATTCATGCGGAGGCTCATAGGGTGTCTGGAATAAGTTGGAAAGGTTCTTGCTTTTGTATCTAGCTGTCTGGAAAGTGGTGACTGGTAAAGCACCAAAATCTAACACTTCAGCTATTGAGTTGGGTCCAAGGATATTCTTTAGAATTGTCATTCGTTTTTTTCCTCTTTCAGGGTATCTACAGTTGCTTCAAGGGTGTGGAAGATCACGGCCGTTCTTCCAGTCTGGCCAAACCCGACCTGACATCCAACTACGCCCAAGCAAACATGTTGAAGATGCTGCGCACCGCCAAGGACTTGGTCTCCACCGCCAATGTGGAGAGCTCTCTGGACAACGCCACCAAGACCATCGAGCACTTCAGCCGACACAGTGGTGGTGGCTTGCCAGTCCGCCATGTCGCCGCCGAGACGGTCCCCGGAGGCTTTGCGTACGTCACGGAGAACCACGCATGCTTCCCGCAGAAACCCATCTCCCCGCAGAGGTGTGTCAGCAGGCCCACGCCACTGCGCTACACACTCCCAACCCACTCCACGTCCTGTCTGTACGAGCGCCCGCTTCCCGTCTCCAGCCTCAGCAGCCCGCACCTGGCGGTCTGTGAAACGCTCCCCCATCAGCATCCCCGGCAATACCAGACTACCGGACGACTCTATGTGGACACCCACCCCCACTCGAGATTCATCTCGTACACAGACCTGCAGCTGCCTGACATCTACACCTCCCATCCCGCCCCCCTGGCCCAAAACCAACACCCGGAGGGAGGCATCCACCAGAGGAAACGGAGGTCGAAAAGCTTCCAGTGTGGAGATGGCGATGCAGAGAGAAGGAAGTACAGGGATCATGAAAAGAATAAAATCAGCCTCAGTGAGCTCAAAGCCAACAAGCTCCAAGGAAACCACATCTCTGCCCCCAGCGTGGAGAGTATCTACTCGGTTGAGGGGACGTGTCCTCCGGTGGAGAACTACAGTTCCTGGCCTCCGGAGGATCTCTTGCTGAAGGGAAGACGTAGGCGCCGTCGCCCCTCATTCCTGAAAGCAACATGGGGTAGTGAGCAAATCCACCAGCTGGAAGAGTCTCAGTCATCCCTTTCCAGCCAGTCGCCCTCCACACTTCCTGACCTATTCCCATGCATCCTCACGCCGACCACGGCTGCAAAGGCCCACAACCCGGCCCACCTCCGGAACAACCTGTGCCTCCCGCGGAACCAGGCCTACCTCCACATAAGGGAGGATCACAGGAAGCCTACTGGCCGTAAAGGCCAACTACTGAGGTATTCCCAGTCCAGCCATCTCCCGACATATGGTGAGGCGGTGCGGTACGGTGCCGGGTTAGGCCAGGGGATGGTACGGAGAGCTAGCAGACAGTATGCCCACTACCTGAACTCCTATCCTGGCCTACCACTCTACCACTCGCCCCTCAACCTGCAAAACCACAACCAGGCCCCAGGCGGTCATCCAGCAGCCAGCCCCGTATGCCAGCTGCTGGCCTGCGGTGGGGGACGATGCAGGGGTCAACGGGCCTTGCTGTACCAGGACAGCGTTTACGGAGCTTACGGGATCTATCAGAGCTCCCAGACTGGTTCGGAGACGCAAGGAAGTCAGGGAGGAGTCGGCCAGGCAGCGGGGAGCCCCTGCGTTCTCCGGCCCTGGAGACGGGTGTCCAGTTTGGAGTCGGAGGTGTGAAAGGGGAATTTACAACTGACCACTGTGGAGAAGGTTGGCTTGTCTGGTTGTTTGGGAGACCTGGTGTTAAAATGGATGTTAACATATGTACCTAAGGTCGGATCCTCTTGCTTGTGCGTTTTGTGTGCACTGAATTGTCCGTGGTGTCGCCGCGTGGTCGAAGTATAACCAGAATTGTCATGCTGTGATGTTCGTGGTGTGCATATTTTACCGTGGACGGGACTCAAACTCTGGTGTCATGTCGCCAGCTGCGAGGAGATAGCGGCGGGGATTAAAGGATCACATCTTTCCAAACTGTCACCAAAAACAAAAAGAAACACAAAGCTGCACTGTAGCAACGTGTCATGAAAGAATGCACATGTGAAGAGTTTAGAAAATGTTTTGACAGTTGCAGAGCTTTGCAAGGATGACATAATCAGTTTGAGACATCTGCAAACAGACATCAGGTAACTTCTTCAAAGCGGCTTTCTATTTTTATAACAACATATTACTGTAGATTATTATCGTCGGAGAAGAAGAGTCGCACGGATCCGTAAGCTTTGTCTAAGCTTATTGTTACACGTTTTGATGGCGTTTGTTGGTCGGCTAGCTTGTTTGTTAGCAGGATTACACGACCCTGTTAAACATCCTCCTAATGCTAATTGCTAACCTTAACCTAGCTTCCAACACTAGCCTTACACCCTCTCTAAAATCCTGGGACTGTCAATGTCCAATTCTATCAAAATAAAATAATTACGTCATCCCAACAACCAGGAAGTAACCTGCTAACAAGCAAACGTAGCAAAGCTCAGTCAGTCACGGTTTGATCTGTTCTAGCTTAGCCTTTTACATGTTGTGGGTATCCTTGCGAATGTGTCTCCAGTTAGCCGCTACTGAATGACATTATCGACGCGTGTAGCAGCTAAAGAGCCCGATATTTCCCTCAGGGGTTGACAGAGACCAAAAAAAAAAAAAAGCTAAGTCGAAGGAGGTTGGACTCAAACGGACTGAACTAAAGAACATTTTGCTAACTAATGTAACACAATGTAGCTCTACTGCCGCCAAATGGTCAAAAAAAGAAATGTTTTGGGCAAGAAGATGATTTGTGAAACGCAGTCCACATGAACACAAACTGCAAGAATGGTATCTGGACAGCACTGACCAGCACGAGGTGTCTTATTCATTCAACCATGGGCTCTTCACTGGGTCACTTTGCGGGGCCGCAATACAGCACAGAGAACACACAAGGGCCTCACCTGACGTAGAATATTTATTCCAAAATGTTATATCTGTAAGACGAAAATGTGTTATTTGAGTGTCCATCATATAATCTACTTACAATAGGAATTTATAGTCACTCACAAATTTTCTAATCACGTTACTGGCACATTGTGTCAAGCTAGCATATTTGTTACTATTGTACTACCGCGCTCAGTTTGCCTATTAGGATTTTCATCGCCCTCTCTTTTCCACTCTTTTGTATTCCCTCGTCGTCCCTGCTTCCCTCCCGCCACTTCTAATTGCTTAATGATCAATTTTTAAATGAGGTGATTGAAAGCTATTATACTATCTATATTACCCGTTGCCCTCACCCTGTAATTAATCACTTAGACCAATTAAAGAGCCTTTTTGGAAGACTACACATGCGTGTCTATTTTTGTAAATAGCCCATCCTGATTCGTGTCGGCAAGCTAAGCGAGAGTTTTACCTTCACAAAGGGGTGTGAGTTCGCGGTTCTGAATAGGGTTTGGGGGTTCAGATTAGGTGTTAGCGTTTGCCATTTGGGTTTAAGGTTGGGAGTAGGGTTAAAGGTTAGGGTTAGGACAGTGTTTAAGATTTTCATTCCCGTATATGCTTAGGAGTTACACGTTGGGTGGAAGTAAAGGTTAAGTAAGAGGTTTGGCGTGGGCAAACTTTTTGATTGGCGGGCCACAATAGGTTTTAAAATTTGACAGAGGGGCCAAACCAGGAACAGATGGATGGTGTTTTTTGGTCGCCTCACCGCATCGGAGAAAAAAACATTAACAAGGATTATTGATTCAATTTTTTTCAAGTTCGGCGGGCCGGATTAAAATGTTTAACGGGCCGCATGTGGCCCCCGGGCCGTAGTTTGCCCATGCCTGGGTTAGAGGTTAGGATTAGGTTTCTGAGTTAAATTCTTACTTCCTCCTCTATTTTCTCTCATTTATCCTCTGTCTAGCCCTATTCCCGTTTTTGATTAAAGAACATTACAACTATTAAGAAAAGGTTACAGAATTGTGATGAGAAATCAGACCAAAGGAAAGCAACAACAAAAAAAAAACATAACCTCCAAATGTTAACGTGGCAGTTCCGTGGACTCCTGTCTACCGATAATGTTTGTATGCACACAAATAATCCAATCCACTCCCCTCAAACCTCCCCACAACGAATAAATTACTTTTTACGTCCAGTTAATAGCTGCTCCAAGTCACCTTGAGACAAAAAGGCTTGTAGATGAAACTGCAAGGGTGTGGGAGTGAGGTGAAAAGAGTCGGAGTGAAGTAGATAAGACCATGTGGGATGACTCGAGGTGGAAAAAGTTGGGGCTACGTCGACTGAGGACAGTTGGTCCGAGAGCGCCGATAGATCAAAAGCACAAGAGAGGGAGACACTTAGGTGACTGAGTAGAGGAGATAACAGCGAGGCATTGCAACGATAGGGTGGCGAAAGGAGCGACGCGAGGGGGCCGAGATATACACGAGAACAGGTGGGGAAGGCAAGTGAGAGATCTATTTCTGTGGTTGCGAGACGAGGGGTGTTAATGAGAGAATACGGAGGAAAAGTGGGAGACGTTTGAGTAGAAATCCCTGCGAAGGTGTCTGGAAACCTCGTTCGTCAAAGAAGATGAAAGTCGCAATGCGGCGTCCTCGGCAGACCGCCTTTGACGTTGTGACGTCGGCAGTTTGCAAACGAATCCTTCAAAGTATAATCTGACAATTATTTGTTCCAATAAAATCGGGGCTAGCGTCGGGATTGGATGAAGAAACAACAGCTAAAATCGGCCGGCATACCGGTGACATTAGGGGTTCTGAGTTCAGGTTAGTTTTTCGGTAAATGGTTCAATGTTGGAGATTTGAGGCAGGGGGACAAGGCAAAGGTTCAGATAAAGGTTTAGAGGTTTGAATTAGGATAAAAAAACAAAGTCTGGTTAGTTTTGGGTTAGGCCTTACAAATTAGGGTTGGGATTAGAGGGTATGATCAAAGGTTTATCACCGAAAACTGCCAAAACCACTCTCTGTCTATTGTGTGTGTGTGTGTGTGTGTGTGTGTGTGTGTGTGTGTCTCGGGCCCAGGCCGCAGCTTGTCTCCCAATCCGATACGATTGGATCTGCCAGCCAGCAGGAACGTTAATTACTGGGCCAATCTCCAGGCACAATCGTTTCCCATCTCGACCCATTCAGGCAGCCCCGGAAACCAGACCCTGCCTCCCATTCAGACAAGATTTCACGAGGCGGGGGTGGTGGAAAGAATGTAATCAAATAAGCGGAACAATAACGATGGAATCCAGAGAAATAACCCCTCCTCCCCCCAATTGTGCGAGTTTAAATATTAAACGTCCTTTGCAATCTCCAAAATAGCCGGGGTGATGATGGATAATGGAGCTCTCGGCAGGGGAATGCGTCTGTCAGTGAGTTAAATCGAGGCTAAGCGACTTAATGAGACAGATTGCATCTTAATTGACAAATCAAAGCCACTTGTTTTTCTATGAATGACATCACAACCTCCCGCTTTCCCGTTCATCAAGTCTAAAATATTCCGCCGAAGGTAAATGCTACACGGGCGTGGCTCAGCATCTTCCTTCACCGCCATCAAGCTGTTCTCATCAGCTTGGCAGTCGGCCTGATTTTTCATCCCGTCACCACTGTCACAAATTCCATTAGGCCGCATCCGCCAATCTACCGGCGCACCAATTTTCCGATGAGTGTCTGCGGGGCAATTTGGATGCGGCACATCCAGGTGCTGCCTTCCATCCGGCACGATCCATCATCAGCCAGAAACCCGAAAGGACAAACACTGAAGCGCACCAAGTACATGACCGAGGAGGAACGGGTCGCTGGGTTGCGTAGCGGGTATCGCACCCTGCGGCAAACACACCGTCCATTTTCCTTTCACTCTTCCAAGATTATGGGGCCCTTTTGGCAGCCGCTACATCGTCAAAGCTTCTCGGGGTCAGCTGCCAACGGCCCAGCATCCCGCCCCACAGAACACCGTCACTTCCCGGGATGACAACAGACAAAGCCGGTTTTGTGACCCAATAGCCAGAAGCTTGACTCATTCTTCTGGAAAATGTCCATATCTGGAGGACGGAAGACAAACAATATCGTTGACAAAAATGCAGTGAAAGGGCTAGATGATACTCAGATACTTTAGAAATTTAGTAATTTGGTTTTATCTGAACTGAACCCAGTCTGGATCCTTCAGAAGCATACCGAGCATTGGGTGGAGAACCCGTTGAATCGATTAACGAAGCTTCAGATCATCAGATCTGTTGGTTCCAGTTCCAATCTAGCCGCTATTCTTTCTCTTTATTGCCTTCTGCCAGATACTTACATTCGCCAATATTTCCTTCTTTGATCCCTTCTTCCTTAGGATCAGTCCAGTGCCATGAATTCTGCTGATTTGTCTTTCGGTACCAATCGCTCAAATCCCAACCGAGCTTTTTTGGATCCGTCTACCCCACAAAGACCACAAAGTCATTAGACGAACAGGCGATTTGAACGGATCAGTCCCAGTCCGGTCTCGGACCACCATAGGCATGATTGATGGTTCTTGGTGTACCTGACCGAATTTGCAAAGCACTCCGGAAGAAATCCTTTCTGGTGGAGAGCAAATTCGTCACAATTCTCTTTTTCTTCTGGCAATCTGTTAATCAATGGGATGTCTCGAGTTTCTTGTGGGTGACATTGCAAGAACAGGATGTAATAGAAGAGACCGATGTGACGTACCCTGACTTGAGCTAAGTCCATTTCAGTCTGCGTCCCGGAGGAAATCAAAAAGACAGCAGTGGCTATTAGAAATTTGGGGAGATAATTCCAAAACCCGCTGGGTTTACGAACACTGGGACAGTCATCCAGATTGTTTCGAGTGTTGATCTTTTTCATATTCCTTCTAGATTATTAATAAACACAACCAACCTTTTGAGATAAGCAATTTTCAAGAAAAGGACAATCTTTTCCACAGTGACTTTCCGTCGTGTTTTACAGCGTCGCTGAATACTTGTCCATCTCCTCGTCCTCCTTCTGTCTCTCTCTCACTCACTGGTCCAGATGCTAAATCAGGTCGTTTAGCCAGAGGCTACACATGATGTTGCTTTTTTTTTTCGACAACACACAACGCCTTACTGACGGAAAACTAAAGATGACCAAAAAAAAACAGCACTACAGGCTTTGGAATTTAATATGAAAGCATACCGAAAGTGATTGTGACTTAACAGTAAGCTGAAACTCTAACATGCTAACCGTTAGCACAAAAGCTAAAGTAACACTCTCTGGGTGTTAAATCAATCAGAACTGAACTGTTCTGGTTTTCTTAGAGGGAACGTGTTTTTTTTAGAATATATGAAATGAGAAAAATACAGCGTGAAGATTTCTTGCTTCCCACATCCATACGTTATCTCCCGGGGGGGCAGAGTTCACAACGATGTTCATTTTGCAGCTGTTGCCGCTTCTCATTTTGTCCTTTTGGGGTTGCAGGGCAAGAAAGATGGGCAAGGGGATGTGGAGCGTAAAGTCATTAAAAGGTTCCGTGACACTTTGCACACCTTCAATTTGTCCGTGACCTCCCAAAATTCCCCGCAGGCGTACTTTCGCACACAACCTGCGCACATTTTCATTTTCACAGTAAACGTCCCAATTTCACCCGCGTAAAAACATCTAAAGGTGTGACTCACCTAAAATGCCGTGACCCTACAACCGTCATTTTTGTGATTTGAGGCACAAAAGCCGAGGTTTGAATGGAACATTAAGGTCCTGTGGGACTCGGTTGAAACGAGTCTGCGCATTTTCGAAATACGAGAGGCAAACAGGAAGCGGCGCCTGATGTGATAAGGCCGAATTAAAGAGTATTAAATGCTGCGTCGAAATTACACCCCCCTTCGCCTCTCGCTCTCAACTCAGTATGCGACGGTTTGAGATAGATGATCACGTCGCCGCTCATTTAAAGGCCCGAGCCGGGAAATCGGCATGAATAGGAACGCGACCTGAGAAGTGCGACTGGCCGTAACCTAACTGATGGCAAACGAGTCACGCGCTAAACTTTTTTTTTTTCCCTACAATGGCGATACATGAAATGAACATGGGACGTAGTGAAGCAGCCTGACCTCTGCGAAATGAGCGTGGACGCCTCTGAATGCGGCAGATCCGCCTCTTTGTCCTCTTTGAAGCGATAAATGTCATCTTCAAGATCGTCGCCATCAATACTCCATGATAGGACAACACACACACACACACACACACACTCAAAGTAGAACCAATGAAAAGGTGCCGACGATCATGATGGTTTCATGTCACGGAAATGGAGTGCGCCGCAATAAAACAACCGCAAGGGTTTGTTTCGCAGGACGAAACGCTCCAATAAAAACATAAAATATTGCGTCATTGACCCGCTTTTTGAACCACAAACAACTTGGTGGAGACGCCACTGCAATCTTTTGGGACTGATTTTTTGTTTCCATGAAAATTAGGACAAGCCAACGGTAAGACGTCACAAAACTGAAGTGACCTTTGATTCAATTTAAAGTTCGAAATTTATTATCAAATTGTCAAAGCAGATTTATTTATTATTTTTATTTTTTATTTTTAGTCAACGAAGCAAGTTCAATCCAAATTGAGCATTTTCCCCCAAGTTATTTTATTTATTTATATATATATAAATATATATTCATTAGTATTATTATTATTATTATTTATTTATTTATTTATTAAAATATGCATTATTTTATTGCTATTGTTGTTGTCACCATTTTATTTTTTTTTTAAATAATAATGTTTGATTAAATTATTTTTTTAATCAGTGTCGGTTGGGAAAAGCAGGAATTTACTGCACATGTTATCGTGCATCCCATAATTGATAAATATTTATGTTCAAGAGGTGTGTCAACCAATCATTTAACATTTGTTATTGGTCTTTCTTCCCATCATGCAACGCTGCCGCTTCGCCATCATGCGTCCCGCCGGCACATCGGTTAGCCTGGACGGCGAAGGTCAAAGATGATGGCAATAAATGAGGTCTTGGATCAAAATGATGCACTGGGTTCAGCGATGGTTGCAGGTCGAATGGTAAGGACGCACTCATCCATTTTTTTTTTTCCACCCAAGATGCCGTAGTTGACATGTTGGAATGGGAAAAGTCTTAGATTTACCAAATCCATGCCATAACCCAGACCCATAACCCAAAAACTAACCACTTGGACCGAACCCGAGCATGACGCAACCAGAATCCTGAACCTCAATTCGAAAAGCTTCAATGTGATTCAGAATGAAATTATATAATAGAAAAACTAATATTAGTTCGCACTTTGACCTCACAGAAGCCCATCAAAGATACTTTGAAGTGATTTTTTTTAAGCCCTCACATGAACTAAATATACACCCAGGACTTTTTTGAAGCACTTCATAGCGACTTGAGTATTTGAAGAATGATTTTTTTTTTTTTTTTTTTAAATGACTCAACGGTGCTCAAAAACCGTTCTGATTCATTGCAGCGATTAGATTTTATTAATATTACAAAAATAAATAAATAAATAACATCCTGCTGTATGTCAAGTAAACGCCGTCTTCCGTTGAGGCAAAAAAAATAAAATAAAAACAGCGTATATGAATCACGGCTGTCATTTGCGGTTATTACCGCCGGCCGCAGTGATGGACGACGCGAGCCGAGCGACGGCGAAGGAAGCGGCCCCGAGGGCAGGAAAGA
This sequence comes from Idiotropiscis lumnitzeri, assembly GCF_059441095.1. NCBI lineage: Eukaryota > Metazoa > Chordata > Actinopteri > Syngnathiformes > Syngnathidae > Idiotropiscis > Idiotropiscis lumnitzeri. The sequence continues at coordinate 8,642,036 of NC_142410.1, forward strand.
TTGGGCCCCGTGTTGACGCTAATGATGATTACGTTCGAGATAATACCTGCAGCTTTCGTAAAAACGACTTGCCCGACTCGCAACGCGCTGAAAAGTTCAAAGGAAATATCAGTTGAGGGTTTAAAACGTGACTTAACGTCTCGCCGTCGCCGGCGACTCAACCTTTCGTCATTTTATTTTCTCTCCTCATTCTTTACACGCGAGCGGATTGATTTGGGCCGGCAAAACAGACGTGGTCAATATCTGATGAATATGACACGCATGCACGCACTCACGCCGGTGAGGGCGAGCGTAAAGGACAAATGAACAATGTCGCATTTCGCCGTGTGACATGAATCAAAAATCACACGCTTCCTAATTCTAATTTATTCACACAGGTGTCTTGCTGTTTTTCTTTATCGATCGTCATGATGGATATTTGTTATCGAGCAGGATAACGCCCCTTTCATAAAAAAAAAAATAAATAAAAAAATTATCCAGGTCTGTCCATTTAGACCAGGGGTGGGCAAACTACGCCCCGGGGGCCATATGCGGCCCGTTAAATGTTTTAATCCGGCCCGCTGAATTTGGAAAAAAATTCAATGAATAACAATTAAAGTTTTATTTTCTAAATACTGTGCTTTTGTTCACTTTCATTTAAAATTAAATTAATTTTTTTTTTTTTTTTTTTACCCGATGAGGTGAGGTTCCCAAAACATTCCATCCATCTGCTTCTGGTCCGGCCCCTGTGTCAAATTTTAGAACCCATTGTAGCCCACCAATCGAAAAATTTACCCACCCCGGATTTAGACTTTCTTTTGTCTTTCGGGTCACAACGGAACCATTTTCCTCAGTGATTGTTATGGGCATTGTGGTATTGTGGTCATTGAATTTAGTGTGGCCTAATGCCACCATTTATTTGTTTTTTTTGGTGTTTGTTGGTGAGTATGTTTTTCCTGCACCCTACTGTTTTATTTCACCCAGGAACACAAATTGGAGCCAGGGGAGACTCAAAGAGCTATCGAGCTGAGAAGTCAAGCAAAAACAATTTGTCTGAATCGGCCGGATTGGTTCTTTTTTTTTTTTTTTTTTAATACTAATTTAGGCCTCAGCCCCCTTTTAGACTGGGAAATCACGTGACCCACGGGGAAGCACTCTGTCTTTTGGGATGATAGACAGCTCTGCAGAGAGGAAATCCGCAAACAAATTGAACATTTTCGTGCTCCGAGATTCTGACTTACGCTCCTGCAAATTGACCAATTAGTGTTCAACGACTTTAAGTCCCGCCTTCTCGACTGTCAATCATTACGTAGACAACCTCGTGGTCGTAAGCAGTGATGCTTACTTATTACTGGTTAGTTTACAAACCAACCATGACTCATCATTGGCTCTTGGTTGATCAATCCAAACTTCAAATCATGAAACATCCCGACATTGAATTACGTTTCAAGTTGTCGAGTCCAGCCAGTGCGTTTCGCTCCGCTGGTGAATTTTGAGTGAGACGCTCCGAAGAAGAGCAACTTTCGTCTACGTCCCACAGACGGAAGGATGTGGCGGTTGACAGCCGAATGTCTTGTGGGTCCAAATTATTCCACCTTTTCTGTCAGCCTCTCATCACGGATTCCGTTGGATTGAAAAGGCGGAAAATTGTCATGTTTCATGAAGACAATCCGCTAACATGTCTGGCTTGTTGCTCCTCCTCCACGTCTTCGTTTCCTTTGTAGCAATTCAAACTATCCACCGGTGGCTTTTATTAATTCATTGGGCCAAGCTGGAACCCACTTTTTTTTTTTTTTCTTTTTTGGGAGAATTCGTGAGAGTTCAAAGGTGATTAAAGACATCCCATCAAAAATTCCCCCACATGACGGCGTGAAGGGCCACATGTGGAAGGGAAATCTCCTTAATGAGTGAGACAGCTGTGAGCGGCCCTCCCTCGACAGAGCGTCCATCAGTCTGTCGGGCTTCAGTGACGGGCCGGGAGACACCGGCCGACACGTCGGGAGAAGAAACGAGCCGAGTGGAGGATGACTGATGGTGTAAGTTTTGTATCTGCGCACAAAACCCGGCCGGGAAGAACTTGTTGACACTCGGGAGTGGAAATTAGTCTTGTGAACGGTCCCACCTTGGGCTGATATTAAGAATCTAATCAGGCTTGATGTATTCAGCCCTGTGAGCTGAATACTTTTTTTGTGGTGGAAGGGTACCGAAAGAGCAAAGTGAGAATCCATGCGGCCCTTCGATTGGCGGACAAAGACGAAAACCCCATTTTTTGGATCCAGTTGCATGGCTAATTTGAGGCGCTAATTTGGCCAATTAGCTTAACAAAAAAAAAAAAAATCATACCCAGGGACCACCAAAGAGTTGATTTGCATATTCCTTGCCGCGGAACTGTCAGTCATCCCAGTTTTGGGCAAAGTCCTTTCCCAGTGGGTCGCCAGGCCCGAGGTAAGATTAAAATTTACACTCTGCCAAATTCTAACGACCGTTAATCTGATGAGGGATTTGATTGCTGTTGCCTGTTCTGTTACTTTATACCCATGCTTCTCAAATACTTTCCCCCCCCCCGCTGTACTACAATAAGGTGTAATTAAAAAAAAAAAAAAAAAAAAAAGTGTAATTGCACATCCACTCCAGTAGATGGCAGTGGCGCTCTCATTGCCCATTGTGAGTAGCGAGTAACTCTAGTGTAGTTTTTTTTTTTGCAACTAAAATGCCGTTATTTATAGTTGCAGCGAAGAGTGGGTGGTGTGGGGGGTGGGGTAAATTATTTAAATTATTTTCTTCTGGCTTGGGGGCGGGGGGGGCGTGACAGAAAATAATTGAGAAGCACTTTGAGTTATGATTCCCATTTTAGCAATTTTTTTGTCATTTGTTTCTGTGCGCTGCATCATGCTAATGATTTTTCTAACATTTTGGTTACCTTGTGTAGCATTTAAAACATAAATAACGGGGGTTGGAGACAAATAAATGTCTCAACATGCGAACCAATGTCATTGTTGCTGCTCATCAGGTTTAACGGGACTACAAAATGTGTCCGGTGGCTAAGTAAGAAGAATTCTCATTGGTCCTCGTGCCATCTGTGTATCCCCATCCCCGCCTCTAATTGGCCTCATGGCTCTTCTTCCCGTCGTGATAATCTCTCGTCAACCATCTGTTGTGCTTTCCTTCCCGATGCCTGATTCTCGTGGCAGCTCAACCAGGAGCAATGATTAACGAATCTAACCTTTGGTCAGTTTACACATCGGTCATTCCCGACTCTTCGTCCGTTGTCACTAAGAATTGAATTGATTTTAATCAAAGTCTTAGCCTGGCTGCAACTGAACAGGACAATCCTGAACTAATTTCAGTTGGGGCATGGTGACTCAAAAATAAGCAGCACAGATGAAGTAATTATAATTTCCGAGAAAAGATGATGTAATTATGTCACAACCTACACGAGGATTAAAGTTCAAATCAGTCATTTGCAAAGACAAAGGAACAATAAGGGAAGCAAAATAAGTTTCGTATGATGAAGAATTGCACCGTGAATTATTGATGAGAATTTTATTGCCAGTAATGTATTCACGCGTACACATCTTGCACAGTCGGATTAAAAAAGGAGGCGGCGACACTTCTTTGTGACATTAAGCAATTCCAGTCCTGTGACACCAACTAATTTTTTTTTTAATTGATATCTGACACAAGATGGACAGTGGTGAGCAAATTTGGGCATAGTTGACCAGTAGTAATTTTAACTTAAATATTAACCTTCCAAAATGTTATTTAAAACAAAAGTCCTATTGCCGTTGAGTGATTTTCATGCTAATCCTGTTGCCATAAATGTAAAAAAAAATAAAATAAAATAATGTATCCTCTTGATTTCTATTGCATTTTGCTAGATTAGTTTTCATTATTGAACCCACTTAAATTAATGTGTGTTAAAACGCACACTTAATTTACCTTTGCCAAATGTGCATTGCGTTACATCTGCAAAAAAAAAAAAAAAAAATGCATGACTTGACTTTTTGCGTCGTGACATCCATTAACCCTTAAAATGCGTGACCTTTTGGAAGCGTCTGGCCTCTGAACTGAGGACAATTGAGCTAGTCAACCCCTAAATAACTTCACCGCCTCATCTCGATCACATTAAATTTTGAAGCGGCTGAAGTAATAAAGTTAGGATTGATTGCTCAGGAGCCCTGCAGCTGCTTCGAAGTAATAATGCATCTATCCGTAAGGTGAGAGGCAGGGTTGACCCTCGACTGGTCGCTAGCCAATCACAAGGCACTAATAGACAATCATTCATATTTAGATTTGCACCTATGCGCAATTTCGTCTTCAACTCACCTCAAATGCACGTTTTCGGCAAAGTGGGAGCAAGTTGTGTCCGTGTAATTTAGTCATCCAGGTCGTGGTCATCTGGAAAATTTGAATCAATTCAATTCGTCTGCTTTTGTTTGTTGAACATGTTTTTTTTTTTTGCAATTACTCCGAAAGGCTTCCTCCTTTCTAAAATTTAGGGTTACCACAAATGTATAGTTGAACAACTTTTGCGTAGCAAAGGCAATAATACGAGAGTTATCGAAGGTGCAAAAATGGAGACAAAGTTGGCAAAGTGATTGTTTTAATATTTAATTTCTGCAGTCATGTTGGATGTTCATACACAGCGCAATACCCCCACCTAGTGGTTATTTTGCAACCATTCAAACTCATTTACAATTTTGTACAGCAACGCCGTTTACACAGAGTACAGATCTGTGCTTCTTTTACCGTTTCACATTTTTACGTTGACAATGTTTACCGGTATTTTTGCAGTTTTTATATTTTTTAAGGATTTTATAAACGATCGATTTTATAAACAAATTGAGATTGCCATTCATTGCGCATGTCGATGACGTGGCGACGATACCCCGACCAAGAATGCGTGCGTCACGCGGCGGAAGTCGAAAGACGGCGTTGTCCGGAATAAAGAAGTCGCTTTCCAAAACGAGCGTCAAGTTTGAAGTGTCTTGATATTATATGTGGAAGAAATTGCATATTCAAAATACCAGAGCATATAAAAAAAGCAGAAAATAGTTTAAACCGTATTGATAATAGTATTATAGGTAGTGTCGGTCAGTCAGCGCCGCTGGTGTAGTGGTATCATGCAAGATTCCCATTCTTGCGACCCGGGTTCGATTCCCGGGCGGCGCACGGAATTCTTTTCTTTAAGTTTTTTCTCAACAGCGCTATTTAAAAAAAAAAACTTTCACAACAACATAATTCGAATAACTATTTTCGCTATAAAAAAAGCAAAACCATTTAGTACCGTAGTCGTCACCTTTGAAGCGTGACGTGTTCTGTGTAGCGACTGCATGCACGTAATCCATCATCAAGACGCTATTAACACACGCTGCACGTAATCGTTAAAGAGTTACACTTCAACTTTACATCAAGTCATTTAAAATGCATTCTAAGCATGCGCCACTCAATCATGTGTCGTAGTAACGAGCATCGCCTGGTAACTGCGCTTCCAACCCAAACAAGTCAGTCCAAATGGCCAAGTCTCGGAGTTCTCCACTTCGCCAGCCGGCGTGCAACAACGCGAACGAGCCGTGTGGCTTGTGCCCGTCCTGCCTCTTTTTAGGCCCCAGAACCAGCCAGCCCTCGCCCACGCCACTAAACCTGTGGAAGATTTCGGACGAGTCCCGCCGGAGTTTCGTCGTGGGGCTGCTGGTGCGGTGCGCGAGCGTGCCGGTGTTGGAGAACATCCAACGGTCGCTGCGCCTCACATCGTGGAACATGCTCAGCTACGCACCGGCCAAAGGAAAGACTTTGCCGGAGCTTTACGCGCGGCTGGACCGCAAGACGCGTCCATCGTCCTTGATCCGCGAGATCTGGGACTGGTTCGACGGGAGCCCGGAATGGGTCCAGACGCGCTACCTTTGCCTGTTGCTGCTCCGGTGCGACCCGGAGCTGCTGAATATGGCCAAGAATCTCATCGGCGTGGTCGTGACCGGGCTTCAGCGACAGCTGGAAGGTAAAGAGAAAGACATTGCACCATGTTTGGCCCGTGTGGACATTTCAAGTAGTGCAAGGTAACACAAGAAAAGCAGACTTTGAACTGAGATGCATGCATCCACCTTTTTTTTGGAGCCACATGCTGCTTCACTTCAACGAAGACATGATTATCCAATTATTGAATTTCTGATGTGATTTGCAGCGGATAGCTCTAGTAAACAACACGACCAAGCCAGCAAGGACGATTCAACGAAGGATGCGGTTCTTCCTGTTCTTCCTGTCCCACCTGGATCCTCGAGGTCTTTATTAGGCCTCAGCAGACCCCGAGACTTCATTGGCGGCCTTTCCGCCGACCTGTCCAAGAAGATTTTGGGTACGTCCTCATCCACAAGTCACTCTCACACCTTGTCTAAGAAGCGCCTCTGATCCAAAGTCAAGTTGGATTATATGTGGATGTTGTGTGTGGAGTCAGGGCTGCTCGACGAGGCGATGCTGAAGCGCTGCATGAAGGTTTGCAAGCACTGGAAGCTCCTGGCGGGGGAGACCATGGAGGAGATTCGTTTCAGGAAGCTCTACCAGGAGCAGGTGGACGCCATGATGAAGGTGAGCGCGGTGGCGTTGCAGATGATTTTGGTCGTTGGCGGCAGCGTTGTGACCCGGGTTTGCTTTTTTTTTAGCGCTACAAAGGCGTTCACATGGTCAGCCCTTCTTACGCGAGGATGGTGGATGTCGCCGTGCCGGCCGGGAAGCACGAGAGCGGGGAGGTGAAGTCGTCACATGTAAGCCGTTGGAAATGATAGAATAACACTAAAGTGAGGTGTGAGGTTTTTTTTTTTGTTTGTGTTAATTTTACTTGTAAAAAAAAATAAAAATAAATAACTGAAATTATTTAGCTAATTAGAACAGTGGTTCTCAAATGGGGGTACGAGTACCCCTAGTGGTACTTGAAGGAACTGCAGGGGATTTGCAAGGTTTTAAATAAAACAAACATGCAAAAATCTTCATAAAAATAATTATTGAATTAAAATATGAGGTCATAAAACAAGTTTTATGTTCAGTAGGCTATTCAATATAATTATTTTAAAAACCCAGATTCCCCCCCTCAACCTAGAATGGTTCGACCCAACTTGTCAGGCACCACCTCTCGTTACCTGCCAATCACTTAAAGAGCGAGTTAAGGGGTACTTGGCTGAAAAAAAAACATTTCACAGGGAGTACATCGCTGAAAATGTGATTTTACGTGCGGGCAGAAATGGGAACCCGTCTTAGAATCTGACATGAATGAGTGGTTTTGTTTTTGCAGATGTGGCCCTTCGAAGCGGCCTACGCCAACATCAAAACCAAGACGGTGCGGATGGAGGAGCGCAACATTTACTGCGGCGCGTATTTCACTTCCGTGTTGATTGACAGGTGAGCAGATCGTTGCTAGAGATCAATAAACCCCCCAAAAATCAAAATGTATAAAATGAGGCCCGTTGAAAGACGGAGTGAGTCCCAAGTGGCATGATCCGCACTTTGCCCACCCTTTTTCTAACAGACGAACCAAGCCTTTATTTTTGACCACCTCATGTCACAGTGGTACGTTGCCTTTTTTTCAGCGAAGACCCCCACCGCGTTGTAGACTACAAGGGCGGACCCCTGCTGAGCTCGGCCTCCAAGGACCGCGCCGTGCGTCTACTCTACGTGGGGACCGCAACCAAGCAGGTTGGGTTGATGAAGGGCCACGTAGGAAGCATCCGCGTTGTCCTGTTATGCCCCGAGCGGCAGCTGGTCATCACGGCGAGCTGCGACACCAGCATAAGGTGGGCGGGGGGGGGGGTATTTCCGATTGTTCGCTACCTCGGCCATTTTGAGTACGATATCGTCCAACTGTTTTGTGTTTCTGTATCACAGGTGTTGGAGCGTGAGGACGGACCAATGTGTGTTGGTGTTATACGGTCATTCCAGCATGATAAACTGCCTTGACATCCACGCCGATAGACTGGTGTCAGGTGCCAAAGACTGCACCGCCAAAGGTGAGTAGTCTGAATTTTAGTTTGTGTTACAAAGTACTGGCGGGAAACTTGGTCAGGATTAAATGGAACCGAAATGGGTGGAGTTCCTATGTAGAGGAGCTAATTTGTGATGATTGAAAGTTTTGAATTTGAATGGTTGTGATATGTGGCGTCCCTCAAGGGTCAATCCTTGGTCCCCTTTTGTTCAGTCTGAAAATGTTTCCCGAGGGTCAATATTGGCTCTCATGGCTGTGTTTTTCAATTTGGGTTGTGTTCATAACTAGAAAAAAAATGGCTGTGTCTCAATCTTCTTTTTGTCACTCTGCCAGTATGGAGTTTGCAGACAGAAAAGCACCTGGAGGACTTTAACTTCAAGCACCGCAGTTCTGTGCGCTGCGTGAAGATCAACGCCACCGCCGTGTTCAGTAGCTGCGACAGAGGCGTCGTCAAGCTGTGGGACGCCGAGAACGCTTCGCTGCTCAGGGTGAGCCGTCTCGCCTTCGCCACTTGCTGACCCCCCCCACCCCTCATCCCGCTCTCGGAGGTCCGTGCTCATCTGCGCTGGTTGCTAGGTAATCGACGCCCACAGCAGCGCGGTCCGATGCATGTTTGTCGACGAGTGGCACCTCCTGTCCGCCGACACCAACGGACAGGTGATGGCCTGGAGCAGCAGGTGTGAAACCAAAGGATGCCTCATGACCGTCAGTCATCCGAAGTACGCATTGACCATCCGGAAGTCGATCCAGTCGAACATTACGATGCAGAGAATCCTTGCGAGGGACGAACGCATCTCCTCTCTGCGATTTCCCCAGGGAGGTCAAGTCTCTGACTTTGGCTTACCTTCGAGTGGTCACGGGCTGCGTGGACGGAAAGATCCGCATTTTCAACTTCCTGACGGGAGACTGCCTCCGGACCATCGTGGTGGAGGCCGAGACCACCGGTCGCATGCTGTCGCTGCACTTCTGCGAGAACAAGTTAGCCTCGACTCGCCGTCGCATACGCGTACGCATTTTATTTTGAAAAGTCTCCCATGCGCTTCCTCGTCTTTAGCATTTTAGTCAACGCCACTTCCTGTGTGAAGCTATACCAGTTTGCGAAAGTCTTTTGGGATTACGACGAACCGGCAGACGAGGGGAGTTCTAGTCTGGATGCCTTGACGCCGCCAAAACCGGACCTTCCCTCCACCTCTGCCAGGGCAAATCGTACGACTACAGAACAAGGTGAATAACTTCAAGTAAAGTAGTCTGTGTCGCATTTCCTCCGCTCTAACTTTTGTTGTCTTCCCGCAGTCACACAGCAGTGGCAAAGCCTACTCCAGCCTTTGACGCCCGAGCCCGGCCAGCGAACGCGCTTTGTGGAGCCGCTCAGCAGCCGCCGCTCGGAAAACAGCCCGGTACTCTGTCAGCGCCGCCGGCCCATGACTGTCCAGAACCCTCAGCGGCCTTCGAATCAAAGTTTTCCAAATCGACTTCCTCACCTGCCGAGAGATCGCACGATGGGCAGGAATACAATGTGACAGTTTGTTGGTGCAATTTTAAGTGACCATATTATGGAAGATAGACTTTTTTTTAGAGTTTGTAGACCAATAGTTTGGAGTGCCAAGTATGGAATTATACGACTGCGGACATTTTTATAGTTAAATTCCGATTTCTAATAATGTGTCCATGAACAAGGTTTTGTGCACTTTCGCCCCTTTGTTACGAAAGACTGGGGCTAATTTACATAACACAGCAAGTTTTTAGCCACGATTGACATGCGGCCAAAGCACTCATGTCAAAGCCTAAAAAAAACAAAATAAAAAAACCAAAGCAGAGCTACATTGTTAGCACAGATTAGCATTAGCTAAAAGTGTTACCAGGATTAGCTACTTATAATTTCGTGAGTTGGGCACTTGACCCTTTTTTGCCGGTCAGTCCCTCGCCCTGAGGCTGCAATCTCTGTTCCGGTTGCGGCCTCGAGTTTGACGAAAGCAGGGCACAGATGAGCAATATTATTTGAAAAGAGAAAAGTAGCGTCCAATGAAGCTGCACATTTGGAGTTCTGATTACTCGAGAAAAAAAATGATGCTATTAAGCGCCATGAAAACGCATTTTGGTATAATCAGATAATTTCACAGCCTGGTAGTGCATCACAGCGTCGCCCTTTTACCACGGATCACAACTCCGCCGAAGGACAAAACGTGCAGCTCGTTAAGATTTAGCAGGCCAAACGTGTATTGAGACTATTTAAACATTGGTCTTTATCCGGAAGAAAATTCAAAGTCAAAATAGTCTTTGACTTTATACTTGATTCTCGGTATTCACATGCCCCAGCAATGCACTAGAATAGTTAATCAAATCGCCACTAGATGTCAGTATTGTATCACTGAATGCTAGATTGTTAATGCTGATTATTTGATTCGCTATTTTTTTTTCAATCATCTCTCCCTGATCATTAAAAAAAAGACATTCGTCTTTCATTCATTCCTTTTATTCAATTTTACCAAAATATCTATTCCTATCTTCATGGACAGTTGAGATAGAAAGCCTGCAATTCCAAGTCATTTCTAATCATTTGTCCCGGCCACCGAGCGCCTGCCGTCTGAACCGGAAAGTTCTCAGTCGTTCCTCACAAGTCATTCCAGAAAGCATCTTTTGAAGATCTCTTCGGCTTCTGGTGGAAGATGAAGTGAAGTCATCATCAGAGGGATGGGGCGACCCCCCCCCCTCCCTCTCTCCTGCCTGCCCCCTCACCGCCACTCTGCCCTCTTGGCCCGCTGCCTCCAGGGCGTCATTAGACTTGAGGATCAGGGGTGGAAGAACCCCGCAACCCCCTTTTCTTTGACGGCATCGGAACAGCTGGGAACAACAAAGAACTAAGGTATAAGGCCTCTTGTCTGTGGGTAATAAGTGCAAAATCCCAGCAAGAAAAGAAGGCTCTGGTTTTATGTATGCATGAGGAAAAAGTTTGACAGAATTGACAGGTAAGGTCTTAAAGGTCATAGGATCAAGAAGGAATCTTTTGCGCACCCCCTTCTGTGAAACCGCATCTCCAAAGGCATCACACATTTGCATCACAATTCATTTGTCAAATAAATCCCCCCCTGCCCGGTTTTGGTCACGATGTGTCAGTGGTATGCTTTGACCAACAAATCTTCGTCAATTTGAAGGTGAAACTCGTCGGGATAAGTGGAACGCACAGGGTCTCGCGATAGTGTGGGCTGCAAGTGATTGTCGTTATGCATTTAACAAAAACTGGGTGAGGAAGGCCACATTTGCAGGCAGTGTTTGCAGGTTGCATTTGAAGGCTTCATTTATAGGCCACATCGAAATGTTGCGTCAGTAGGTGGACTCACATGAATGCCGCGTTTGTAAGGCACATTGGAAGGCTAACTTAAGAAAAATATTGTAAGTTACATTGGAAGGCAACATTTATTGCCCGCATTTGAAGGCTGCCTTTGAGCTATAGGAAATAGCATCACAGTGACAAAAATAGGAGGCTGCATATTTAGACTGCAATTAAAGGCTACATCTGAAGGGTGCATTTGAAGGCCACAATATTTGAAGCTTGCATTTGAAGGCATAATTTGTTGAGGGCTTCATACAAAGGCAGCATTTAATCTGAATATTTCAAGTCCACATTTAAGAGAGAGAGGATCATAATTTTGTGAAATGAAGGTAGCATTTGAAGGTCACGGCATTTGAAGCCCGCAATTGAAGGCAGCATTTGTTGTTTGATAGTGACAGGGTTATATTGATGCTTCTTGCAAAAACATCTTGAAACATCTTGTAATGCAATTTGTAGGTGTCACATTTGAAGGCAAAATACTAGCAAACACTGAAGACTCGAGCACATGTCACATTGCAGTCTTTATTATTCCACAGCTTGAAGTGTAGTTTTCGCATTGTCCACTAGGGGGCCAGTTTTAGCAACAGATTGAATTTGAAAGCCTTGACTGGATTACCAAGTGTGATAGTTCGACTTGCATTTTTTGACAGACTGAAATATAACCTTGTAATCAGCCTCAATGTCGTCACTATATGCTTTTTATTGTCCTGAAGGCAAAAAAAAAAGAAAAAAAAGTAACAACAGGCCCATGTGAAAAGAGTTCATTATGGCGGCGGCGCGGATTCACGCCGCCATTGCCAACAGCTCCAGACGCACGGCGACCAGCGTTAAGTAGTCATAATTTCACTATTTTCTCACGCGTAAATGCGGAGACGTGAGAGTCAAAGGGCAGCTGCGTAAAAGTTCCCCACGCGGAGGTCATTTGGTGCAGTCGAGGGAGTTTGGGGGGGGGGGGGCCGCCGTGGAACAAGAAGGCGATTCATGGAGGGTGAGCGGACTTCCTCGAGCACGGTGAGATTTCGTGTCACCTCTTCTTTGGAGTTTGAACGACATTGCTAATGCTAATGGACGTTAAAATCTTTGTCATCTCGATTAAAGTTTGCAACTTTATCTGTTTTCATCGTTCACTTGTGGAAAAAGCAAATGGCCGCATTTTTTTGCTTTTATTTATTTTTGTTCTTTCTGAAAAAAAATAAATAAATAATCCGTCAAACTGAATTGTATGGCCTGTATGACTATTTATTTTCAAGTAGTGGCCTCAGCAAAACGGTTGCGGCAAGGAAGGTCAAAGGTCAAAGGTTAACGTGTCGATAAATCTCTGTTTTTGCGATGGGCAAACGGGCATGGCGTGTTGATCGCTCAACGCGGTTGATTGCGTGAATGCCTTCTGTGATGTATGTTGGGAAATGTGAGGAGTTTCTGCTTCAGGGGGCGGGGCAAAAGTGGTGAATACCATGTGACAGGAAGTGGAGCTTCTGCATTGTGACTGTTGGGAACATTCAAAGATGGCGTTGTTTTAAAGTCAAGCTAGCTGCTTAAAATAAGCAGAACTTGGATTCAATACGGGACAAGACGGAGAAGATTCACTTGGATTCATCTCTCTTGGCGTCAAAGTTTTTTTGATTTCTAGTTTAGATTTTTTTCAGTGTTTTTGTTTGTTTGTTTTTCCACCGATGAGCTAAAGAGGAACACAGTGCAAAAAGAGACAACAAAGGTAAGGTTGAATTCAAAGTTTATTGTTTTGAAGTTACTTGTGTGTACACTTTGGTGAAAGTTGCAAATGTTTACTCGACAATAATTTTTGCAGTATTTAATAGACCAGGAACAGTTTTATTTGATGAGCCACTCAAAAATAGAATTCTTGTAAAATACTGAAATACAACTTTAATCTCACAAATCATAATTTTGCAACTTGTTTGTTGAAAATGAAAAAAAAAAAATGTCTAAAATTGTATGTAATTTTTCTGAGGAAAAAATATTTTTTTATTCTCACAAAATTAATGTTCTTTTTGCTGATATTTTTAAGCATGACTATACCGATTAATTTAAAAAAATTATGAAAGAAAAAAACATCTGACTGAATTTCAATTTAAAGACACTTAACAAAAAATATGACTTGGTTCTCATAAGATTCCCACTTTCTTAAAATAAAAAAAAAATACTTTCACAAAATTCCAACTTTACGTAAAAAAAAAGTCAACATTGTTCTTTTTTTTTCTTTAAAATACTCAATACTTTGTTGTGACAAATGTGCTACTTTTTCCTTAAAAAAGAGTAAACAATCTCATAAAGATTCCAATTTATGAAAATCTGACTCCATTTTCAACATCAGATTTTCATCCCTCGAAAATTTATATTCTCAGTCCCCCCCCCCCCCCAAAAAAACTTTATATAATTTCATTCTAGAATTTTTTTTTTTTAATTTCAATTGATAAAATTATTTATCCTCATAAGCTTACATTTTTGGCAGGGGGAGTGAGGGAAAAATGTGGCTTTATTTATTTATTTTTAATTTTTTTTTTCCTCCAAAAATATATTCTTGCAAGACTTTTCTCCGGGAAAAAAATCAGTCTGGGGAAAAAAAAAATAAAGATTTCTTGTGAGCGTCGAGGGAAAATTGCGTTGTGCTGACATGTAGAACGCAGCACACGAGGCCTTCTGACCGCAGTCGTGCTCATACGAAACATTGAGCCGCCTCGTTCTCGCGTACTTGAAATTGTAGCATAGAACACGACATCATAATATTCATAATAAGACATTATTATCTGCTGTGTGTAGTCCTGAGAACACACTTTTCCCTTCATTTTCATCCGCTCGAAGACGATGACGGTAAACACTAACAGCTGCCCGTTGACAAACGTGTCAGCGAGTCCTCGGCGGCTCGTTTCGAAGTTTCGATGTTGTTGTGGCCGTCGATTTCATCTACAGCTGTTCAAACACGCCACTTCACCCCAACACATCGCCCCCCCCCCTTTTTTTTTTTTTTAATTATTCCAATGTGTCTGTCGCCTGTTGGTCTAATCCGTCAAATCAGGACAGTCATCCGTTTGTCGACTACCGTATTTTTGGGGCGGACATTTTATGGACATTTGTTTATTATTAGTTGATTTATCCTGATTTTCAAATGCTTGCGCACGTTCGGGGTCGGAGGTGTTGAACATTCTCGATTAATGACGCAGAGCCATACATCTGTTTGGCCTCGACTGACGTGTGCGTTCTTTTTGGGAGGTGTCAATTGATTTACATGACGGAGTTCAATGCGGTGAAAAATATTTATCAGGGCCTCAGCAAAAAAAAAAAAATTGAAATAAAAGTCAACCCTCAAAGCCAGTTTTACATACTAGTCGAGTGAAATTTGGTGGGCGTGCCGATCACGAGTGTCAAGGAGCCATGTTGAAAAGACACAAGAAGTCGGACATTTTTAACATTTCCGAGGATCCTTAAATGATAAACGTACTTGAGAGATTTTTGTCTGATTGCTACCTAATTTCAATATTGTACTCGAAAAATGGAAAGCAAAGTTGCAAAATGTACATTTTTCATCGCAGAACCTGATGACTATACAAAATCCCCAAATTAACTTTAAGAACCTAGAATTTTTATTAATTATTTAATGTGACTCTCAAAGCTGGTCTCATTTAGCGACGTGAAATTTGGTAGGTATGTCAGTAATGAGTAGGCCAAAAAATGTCGCAAAAAAAAAAAAAGGTTTAAAGATATAAAATGTCAGCCATTTTAGTTCAAAAATATTTTTTTATCCCAAAATACATTATTTTTTTATCGAGAAAAAAAAAAATTTCAGACATGATTTAAATTTTTTACAAATAAAAAAGTATCATGAGATTTATTTTTCCAATTAATTTCTTCTCCAAAAATACAAATATATTTTTAAACACTCACAAATTGAAACAATCTAACTTTATACTCATAAGGGACAATTTTTTCTCCACAATATTTCTTTTTTTTCTTGAAAAATACTTTCCAGCTGTTTATTTCCCCCCTTGCAGTGATTGATGAACCCTACATATAATTATAACTTTTTTTTCCTCCCCCACATCTGTAATAGCTGTTAGAGATTTAATTTGGGCTGAGGAAAAAGTGGGTAAAATTTGGGTACCATAATGTCCGATCTTGAGCAGAACACATTTACGGTTCTCATCTGAGTTAAAAAAAACAAAAAAAAACAAGTATCAGGTGAGAAAAAGACGGAAGCGATATGGTTGCAGCTGCAATTTTAACGCATACGAGCATTTAAAACGTCTCTGTGGTAGCACGCTGCTTTTCTTCAACAATAAAAGCGCAAAACAGGAATGACAAGGCAAAAATCGGCCTTCCCAAATGTTGGATCAAATAAAGTATGAATCGACAAACAAATTCAGAACTTCATGGAATTAAAGCCCGGAGATTCCAGGAGCATTTTAGGGAGAACTCTTTCCCAAACACAGGAAATCCGACACCCGGTGATCGTCTGGAAACATCTTTTCATTCCCCGAGTGTTTGTATAGCGAGCGTCCCGACGAGGCCACATCAGACGCTGCAGATTGCGAGTTGCGGTTTGCCGCCCTTTGGTGGAGCTTCACGTGGTTTGAATTAACTGCAAAAAAAATAAAAAATAAATTTTGACTCCGGCAGGTCGAGAAATCGTCGATTGGGCCGTCATTATCGCAATGACACGCTCGGGATCACCGACGTTGACATCGACAGACGTCATCCGATACGTACAGTCGACTACACGGAATATTACGTCAATTTCAAAATGCATCCATCCGTCTTTCACCAGTCATCTGTGCGTTCTTTAATCCAGTCTTTGCATTCTTAACCGTCATTCATTCCCAGCCATGGGGGTCTTCAATCCAGTTCCTCGCGGGCTGCTGTCCTGCCTTGATTTCCTTATCCCTACTGGAACCCACCTGATTCAAATGATCAGGATCGTGATCTAGCATCTGCAGACCTTGCGGATTATCTGATTATTTGAAAGGTAGGATGTCGGCCCTTGAGGAACAGGATTGAAGGAAGCTGGTTTAGGGATTAGGCCTTTGGTTTTC
Organism: Idiotropiscis lumnitzeri; assembly: GCF_059441095.1. NCBI lineage: Eukaryota > Metazoa > Chordata > Actinopteri > Syngnathiformes > Syngnathidae > Idiotropiscis > Idiotropiscis lumnitzeri. The sequence continues at coordinate 8,658,360 of NC_142410.1, forward strand.
GGGTAGTAATATTTGTGCTTGGTGTCTGCATTCCATTTTATGTTTGAGGTTACTCGAAAACGAATCCACCAAACACCACAAAGAGAGTGTACGATGGTTTATAACAGAGGTCTTCAACCCTGTTCCTCTAGGCCGTTGTCCTGCCTGTTTTCCAACTCTCCCGGTTGCAACACACCTGATTGAAATAATCAGGATCAATATCTAGCTTCTCCAGATTATCTGATCGTTTGAATCAGGGGTAGATGCAAAACAGGTAGGACAGAAGCCAAAGAGGAACAGGCTTGAAGACCGCTGGTGTGGGGATTAGGCCTTTGGTTTTTGGGTGGCAAGCTTCTGCTTGGTGTCTGCATTCCATAACGTTAGAGGTTACTTGAAAACAAATCCACCAAATACCATGAATTGGCTAGACGATGGTTTTTAACAGGGGTCTTCAATCCTGTTCCTCTAGGCTGTTGTCCTGCCTGTTTTCCAACACTACCTGTTGCAATACGCCTGATTCAAATGATCCGGGTCATTTTCTAGCTTCTGCAGATCTTGCTGATTATCTGATTATTTGAATCAGGTGTGCAGCAGGGATGGATGGAAAACAAGGCCCGTGAGGAACAGGATTGACGACTCCTGCTTTAATACATCCATTCATTTAAACATACATTTACTACGTCTCAATTGGTCTTTAGTTTGCAATTTACTCGTTAAAAAAAAAAAGAAGACACTCACTAAATAAAGTTGAGTTGAGTTAAGTGAAATTCCATTTTACAAGCTGGAAGATCCTCGGATTCCATTTTACCGTCCATCTCTCCCCTCGTCAAATCCTGCCGTAGGATTGTAATTAACATCTGTTGTCCAATTTTCCAACCACATAAAAGAGTCATAAAAGGACGCGCTTATCGCGCTCAGGAATGGCGTGAAATCAGCGCCGAGCGGATGCCGCCAATGGATATTTTTCCTGCCGACGGTGTCTAATGGCTTTGTCGTGATATATTAGTCCGTCACGTCCCCGGGGAGTCTACCCCAGATCCCCTCGCAGATCCCGCGCAAAACAAATGGCAATTTTGCGACGGCGGGACACAAAGCTTCATCCTGCCCCGTCTATTAACCCCTATCACAAAGCGCCCACACACCGCAGTCGGCGTTTGTCGGCGTCCCGCTGACAGACAGGAAGGCAAGTTTGGGGAGGGAGCCAAGCGGTGACAGCCTTTGGAGGGAAAATGATAAGGAGGCGTGCAGAGGAGAGGAGAGCGGTCCCGGTGAAGAATGAAGCTGCCATCGCGAGTGCCAGAACTTCTCCGACGGGACATTGCTCATCCCGACCGCCATGTGTCACAACAACAGCGCCCACCCCAAAAAAAAAAAAAAAAGTGGAGAAATTTGAGAAGGACATTAACCCAAAGACAAGAATGTGCCAAATGAAGGTGAAACAAACAACTTAGCAGACAAGAATCTGACCCGACCTGAGATGAGACGCAGCTGGGCCCTGATTGGTATCATCTGGCCCGGTCGTAGGAGGTAGAATCGGAGTCTTTTTCATGATTGAGACCTTTAGCTTTGAATCCAAAAAGAAATTTCGATGAAGAAACCAACAAATGGGATGAAGTCAAGCTGCCTTCAAGTCTTTCAAAACGGAGCAGCAGGAATTCTGGAATGGGTTAGTTAAAAACAGAATCAGACGTGGTCAGAATTCGAGTTGTTTTTTAGAATGGGGTTGAGGGTACAGGTTCTGGTTTTGGATAGGCTTGACTTTTAGAAGTTAGAGTTGGGCTTGAGGGTTGGGGCGATGATGGTACGAGGATCGACGACTTCAGAATGATTTTGACGGAAAGACTCTAAGGCAGGCGTGGGCAAACTACGGTCCGGGGGCTACATGCGGCCCGTTAAACGTTTTAATCCGGCCCGCCGAGTTTGAAAAAAATTAAATGAATAAACCTTGTTAATATTTCATTTTCTAAATACTGTGGTTTTTCAACAACATATATAGAGGTTACCAAAAACTCCATCCATGTGGTCCTGGTCCGGCCCCTCTGTCGAATTTTAGAACCCATTGTGGCCCCGCCAGTCAAAAAGTTTGCACATCCCTGCTCTAAGGTTCTTAATGTTTCACCTCCTGGTCGGACATTCTGGGTCCAAACAAGTCTGATGTATAGCGTCAAACAAATCAGGGGTAGACTCCAGGAACAGGACAACCCAATAGAGAGAAAACTGTCCTGATCCTGCGACTGTCTCGTTAGTCCATCAAGCTCAAAAGCTTCCAGCTGCGCTGGTGAAGATGCAACCACGGGTCATGGAGGAATCAAGGGATCAAGCAGAAGTGAAATGTCAAGACGCTACACGAGCGAGCAAATGTCGCACATGCGGCTCAATCGCTCGACAACTGACGAGGGCTGCCACGTGTTCCTCGCTGGTTCTTTGTTGTCCCGTCAAGACTCTGGACAACTGCCCCGAGACATTCCGACAAGGTTTTGCGAGTCCACACAGGTACGAACACCTAACTTGGTCTCCGCAAGCGTTATTTGGAACTTCATTTTCGTTGTCCTTCACTCCATCTTGTCTGACCACTAACAAGACCGTGATTGGATGATATTTTTAACCTGTTTGTCCAAAGGGTTTTTTTGTCATATCAATAAAAACAAAACCGAAAGACGAGCCGGGAAGAAAGATGAGCCGTCATCCCGACGCATTTGTGTCAGACGGCGTCCTGCGTGTCGCCGTAATCTATGAGAGCACTTTCGGTCGGGGACGTGAAGGGGCATTCATCACCCACCCCCCCCACCCCCCGCCGTCCCCCTCCACCGTCGCCTCCCACTCGATCTGGCGGCATGGGCAGTCCTGGCGGAAGAATTTCAATGTGATGCGTCACGATGGATGCGGCCCCCGCACCTCTAATTCATCATGTCTGCTTTGCATTTCGGGCGCCTAAACGGTGTCATTGGCAAACGTTTCACGCTGTCAACGGAGTTTAGGATTGAAAACGGGTTGAAAGAATAACGTTGAGGGTTCCATTGTGTTACACTGTTGAGGACGGATCGATCGGACCAGGATCAGGTGGACCCGACCTTGTGATGATGAGTTGGACTAGACTCCTTTGTTGTTCCCACATCTCATCGGTTGTCTCACGGCACACAATGTGTCCTTTTGATTCATTTCACGCCCGTTTTTTTTTTTTTTTTTTTTGCGAGATTTTAGAAACCTTGACCTCTTATTGACTGTCATGTCATTGTGGTAATAATTCCATTTTCTGTCGACTCGTGTTAGTCCGAGACGGTTTCAAATGTGATCCGGTTCACTTCAATCATGAAATCTGCCTAGCAACACGAGCTAGCTGAATTCTGATTGGATAAAAACTCTCACCTAAAAATACAACACTCTATATATAATCTGACATCAATGTGAAGAATATGAAAAACATTTCTTAATTTTGTTAGGCTAGCAGAGATGGCCTTGACCGCCCACCACTGGTCTGATTGCAAGAAACCGGGAATGCTTAGCCTCTTTTATACGGTAACGTCACCCGAATTGCCGCCAGTGAGGCAAGAATTAGAACCGAACTCGCTGATGTGTGACATTGCAGTGTCCGTCGCGGCTTTTGCTTTCAGTTATTCATTGTCGGAAGCACCGGTGTCCGAGGATAAGACGGTCGTGTCCCAATACTTCTGTCAACATGGACAGCTTTAATGCAGCTTGGGTAGAAAGGGGAAAAAAAGAAACTCTTCCAGGTAAAGGCAAGAGATTGTGGATTACTGCGGCTCGTGAAAAAGTGGGAAAAAAAAAAAATCAAGTTACGAGGCGGCGGGAAAAAGCACTGGTAGCGCTTAATTGAAAGTGTAGCGCTCTCGGGAGAGAAAAGGCGGCGTGCCAAACGCAAATCCGCTTGGCACTAAAAGACGGAGCAGTTAGGGAATCTTTAACGGGCCGCTATCCATTACGGCAAGCCATAAACGTCGCAGGGAATACACACATCATCGCCGAGTGGAATGTGAGCGCACTCTTCCTCGAGACTCATCTTCCTTTATGTGGCCATAAGACCGACTTTTATGATGACTTTGTCAAAGTTGGTCAAAGTAACGCTCAGACTCTTGATGAGCCACGTAGTTGTTTTGAACGCTGTTGTTTCACGCGCCGTGACGTCAACTCGCATTGGGATTTTTTTTTTTTTTTTGCACACATGACCATATTTGTGTGAGATTTGGTGGCGCGGATGTTGAATGAAAGTCTGAATTTTGTGGGGGAACAAAGAAAAATAAAGGGAATTGAGTTTCTTATTTTTGGGATTCAAAATTAAATGTGGAATATTAAAAAAAAAATGGAGACGTGATTTTATTTTGCGGATGATTTTTCATAATTCGTAGTTTGTTGTATGTGAGTTCATTTGCGTTTGATTTTATTTTGCTTTGTTTAAATCGGCTGAGTCAATATTGCAAAAAAAAAAAAAAATGCTCTCAATTGCCTGGATAAATAATGACAAAAATAAATATATATATTTTTTTAATTACAGGAAATTAAAACCGATTCATTTTAATGTGAATAAAACAAAATGGATAACAAAAAAGGGCATTGCATGTTTTGAACTTTTCTATACTTGGGCTAAAATTTTATTTTTATGACAGCTTACAAATTAAAATGGCAAAATTGGAACAAACAAATTGCTGATGTTTTTGTTTAACTTTTTATGTAAAATTTAATTGTAGTAATTGAATTGCTAATTACTCCAATAAATAAATAAATAAAATAAATTGATCTGTAATACTGACTATAATGAAATTTGAAATTATTTTTTGCCTTTTCATCTATGGTTAAAATTAAAAAAATAAAATAAAAATATATACGTTTTATATGTTTTTCAATTTAATGTTGGATGAAAAAAAAAACAACAACTTTCCATTGGACAAAGCAATCTGCCCAGCTGTTATTTTAGGTGGTGTATAAAATGGACGGAATGTGGCCAAGCCATTTGTCTGCTGCTCGTTAAGATTTAATATTACATCCTGTTTTTTTAATAACTTTTGTGCCATTCATGAGGCGGAGGGATGGTCATGCATCGGCCGCATGCACGAACGAGCCGCTGGCTGCCGCCGCTTGATGAGCGATGCTTGGGCTTCACGTGCATCCGACATAAAACGAAACAAACTGCCATTTTGCTAATGCTCTGCACGTGCGTGGCATTATTCGTAATACTTTCCTGGCGGGGGATGCCAACGCTCACAAAGAACATATTTCAACTTTTACAGGCACCTGGATATTGTCACGTAAAAGGTTACGCTTTGAAATAACCCGGAGGCAAAGCGTTAGCATTGAGTCATGCTACGCTAAAGCCCTGCGTGTGCTCTCCAAACATTTCACGAGCTGTTTCTCCTCACCCTCACGTTGTCTCCGGACTGGGTTTTATCTTTTGAGTTTGTTGCTGGAGCAGAGCCACGGTGCGAGGAAGGTTCACGGAGATAAACACAACTTGAAAGCTGACATCTTGTTTGGCAGAGGTGCCCCACGACGTCTTCGACACGTCCGAAAATGTTGGCCTTGATTGTTCTTACTTTGGGTTGTGGTTGTTGCTAGTCCGCCCTGTAGGGGGCGCTAAGGTGCTTTTCTTATTGTTGCAACATTTTTACGTGGACTCGTTAATACTAGTAGCTATAATGGTAATAATAATTATTACATGCTTCACTTGTCATCTATGGTGAAAAAGACACTTCCATATATGCAGTATGTGACCATATATGGGTGAGGGGGTGGAGGTGGAGCCTAACTGCTGTCCAATGAGAACGGTGTCAGGTAATTTAGTGGGCGTGGAGGGAGGGCGTAAAAATTATGAAAATGAAATGACTGATTAAAAAAATATGGGTGGTGTGTATAATAAATAATAATAATAATAATAAATAATAATAGTTGATTTTTGAAGTGACACAAATTAAGTAAAACAATTTTTTTTTATTAATTTAACTCAAATTGGGTATGTATTTTTTTTCAGCAATATAACAGCACATTTTAAAGTGAGCCTTAATAAAAAAAAAATACTTCTGAAAAATAAATTAAAATTAAACCCAAAAAATGAAAACTAAAATTTGCTATGTGGTTTTCCGCGTTATAGATGAAAATGTTTTTTTATTTGGGCTTTCGTGTGTTTTACTGTACATTGTTTTTTGGAAGATAAAATACTTGAAAAAAATAATTGAAAAATAAAGTGCAACACAAAAAATATCCCAAAAAAAATTAAACTAACTTTTGCAGTGCATTTTTTTGGGATAAACATGACAAAACATTGAAACAATATTTTTTGTTGTGTTTTATGAATGCATAAAATTGGAGATATATTTTGTTTTGTTCATATAAAAATAAATTTAATTAAAAAAAAATTAAAATAAGCTATCTATAATAATTAATTTTTTATTAACGGAGCTTAGAGAATCTCTTTTTCTCCTCACTGTTGAGAGACAAAAAAAAATGCTGATGTTCATCTGAAGGCAATTTTTCTTTATTAAAATCAAGTTTGAAAGTTGATTGGAATGGACTGCTTTGTGGCCATCAAGTCCGTTTAGTGGGCCAGAAAAAAAAAGAAAAAAAAGAATGCAGAGCCGGTCCATTAATCTCCATGTGTGTGTTGTCATCGCTTTGCGTGCTGCGTATTAGAAATCGCTCTCCGGTGTCGCTCGCCAGCCGAGCTGCTGATGGCTTGGGAATGATAAGTGGACGGGTAAATCCGCGCCAGTAAAAAGACCCTCGGCCGTTGCTGAGCATCCGGTTTCACGAATCGCACTGCGCTGTCATGGCACAGGTGGTGCGAGGCACTCCCTCCCCAAAAAAACAAAAAACAAAAAAAAACAAAAAACTTTTGATTCGACCAAAGATATCACCAGGCATCTCTTCAATTATCATCCGAAAAGTAAAATGAAATTCCTCGTCTTTTTTTACACGTGAAGATTCAAGTCTGTGAGTTCAATTTTTGGCTCATCAGACCACAAAATTGTCTCTTTTATGAGTCCTTTAGATGTTTTTGGTCGAACTTCAAGTACACTTTTTTTTTTTTTTTACTAAGAAGTGTCTTCCGTCTAAAGCCGCTTATCTGCTGCACACTCGTCGGTCTCATTTTCCTTTTGGCGTTCAAATACTTCTAAGTAGTGTACGTGTATTGTAATGTTCACATTTTCTCTTAAATACATTAGTCAGCGTTGAGACTTTTTAGTTTTTGTAGTACTCACAGTGACCTTGTTACCATGACGCCTATCTTGGTTTTTTGGGCTTTGCCCCCCCCCCAAGGCAGATTAAAGGCGCTTTCATCCCATCCATTTTTTACGGCTGACTTTGCGGCGCTCTTCAGCTTCAAAGTGCCATTTACACAACTGCCATTTAAGGGTCTTCTTTTTTTTTTTTTTTTTTTCATGACTCAACACAAACTCAAATAAACCACTTTTTTTTTTTTAATTCAGCCCCCGAAGCTAGTTTCACTTAGCGGTGGGAAATTTGATCGGTGTGTCTATCATGAGTTAGACACACCAAAAAAAAAAAAAAAAGAAAACGGCTCAAAAGCTATTTTTTGTAGACTAAAGAGCTATATTCCATCCCATAGACTGACGATTATTTTTTTCTTTTGTATGATTTGAACCACCAATGCCGAATATTGAACAATTGATTTGCTATAGATCACAAAACTCGAGTAAAATTCCGCCACCAAGAACCAACAACAACAAAAAAAATCTTTGGAAGAAATGCCTGGAAAAAAAAAAAAAAATGTAAATCTGCCATTTTGATGTGAACCGCCCATTTAACTCGTTTACTGCCATTGACGGTTAAAGACGTCAAAGATCAATTTAAAAAAAAAAATTTTACTCTGCTGCTAGTGAAGGAGTTAAAGGGTTAATGTCATTTACCTGATCCTTCTTGTGATTGTTTGGAAAAAAATATTTATTTATTTATTATATATTTTTTCAAAAGTCCAATTTTATGAACTAAAAATCACATGTTTTGAATCATCTCCCAAAAAAACATTGTTTCTTGGTTACAGAAGTAAAACATTAAGAGTCTTATGACCCGTGACACTAATTTAAGACTTTCTGGACGTTTGCCTCGTTTGGAATAGACTTCGTTGTCACGGACGTGACCAGATGCCGACAAATGGCTCCTTTACATGTTGATAAAAGCCAGGCGTAGCGTCGCTTTGGCTAAGGGTTGTCCTCCACAGCGTTCTTTGCCAACATACAGTATCACCAACCAAAATCTCAGGTTTGAGGCTTCACGGCCGAGCCAGACTTTTCCCGGAATGTCTGTCTTTCCATGTGGGAAAAGTTAGGTTCACATGAGAGCGAGGAGGGATTTGTTTTCACCTTCCGTCACGTCGACGCCGTGCCCATTTGGGACGGATCAGAGCGAGCCGTCACGTCTTCATGCCGCTCCAGCGAGGACGTTCGCAGAAGTAAACACTTGCGGATTGTTTCGCCCGACGGTTGGGAAGGACCATCCTGGGCGTCCGTATCTCAAACATCTCAGGTTTTTTTTTTTTTCTTGACACGGCGATCCCAGATGCGGCCTTTCTGCCGCCACTACTTAGGAGTTCTTGTTTACACGGGCTGTGCCAGCTGGATCCACGATCGCGGGCCACTGGTTTGTTTGACTTATCGATGGAGAAAAAGCTCGTCCGAGGTTCGCCTCTGTCTTCAAAAATTTGAAGTCTGCGCCACGTTTGCCCTTTGAGGTCGGCTTGCATTTCACACGGGGTGGCCGTCATATGCATGCGGCAGTACTACTGTATATTGTACTTGATGTACTCGACAGAAAATAAGATACTGCTTAACATAACATTTACTTCATGTAACGTAAAGCTTATATGAAGTATTTCGGGTACCAAACCATGAATGACATTCACTCCAGGAATTTCAGATCTAAATTGTTTATTTTCTCATTTCGAGTGTATTGGCTTGTTTGTATAGATTGGTGCTTCTCAAATAGTGGGGCGGGGCCCCCAGGGGGGATGCGGTGCGATGCTGAGGGGAGGCGCGCGTGACCCTCGGGAATATGCTTTTTTTTCTCCCTGCCATACTACAATAAACTGTAATTGCACATGCACTCCAGTAGTTGGCAGTGGCGCTCTCCTTGCCTATTGGATAAAGAAAAATCTGCACAATTTTTTTTTATTCATTTTTGTTTTTTTATATTATCTTATATAATATAATATAATATAATATATTGTTTGAGTTAATGTTGGTGAAGTCAATATGAATTTATTATTTATTTTTTAATGTTATTTTCAGCAGCAAATGGTGCAATAAGTCTGTCAAAAATATTTACATCTGAAACAAGGATAATATTTTTGGGGGAATTTCAGGCAAATTGATGCACTTAAAAATATATTTTACAGTCTAATTAACAATGTTCACAAGATTATTCTTGAAAGTTGAAATATATCTCTTTCTTTTTGTTTTCTTTACGTTAACAAGAATACGATGTGATGCATGGGTGTACCTATGAAATGCTAATGGTACATGAATGATAGACGGGACGAAGACAAATAATTGATTAATGGACGTATGGAAAAACGTCGTCACACCCCGTCGTCCCATCGGTTGACCCTCCGCCTTCCCCTTTGCAAACGAGATGTGTTCTCTCACCTCAGCCCGCCTGCCCCTTGTTAGCTTAAGTGAATTCCACCAACCCCCGAGTTTCTTTTACAAGACTGCTAAGAATCACGGCGGCCCATAAACAGCCACTCATGCTGATATTACGAGACGGGCCGTAAATGACTTATGAATGATGCCTCCGCGTCCGGCGTCACGGCCAATGTGGCGACTTGAATGGGGCAGTTTTGCTTTGTTCTCACTCTCTAATATGAAACATACAATTGTTTCCACTTGCTTGCCAACTGGAATGCGCTTGGGTAATGAGCCACATGCTGCTACACCAAGTACTGTTTGCACCAAGCTAGTATGCATGATATGCTGTTGTTTGCTTTAAATCAAGGGTGTTAAACTCATTTTAGCTCAGGGGCCACGTGGAGGAAAAGCCATTACCAAGTGGGCCGGACCAGTATAATTATTATCTATAAATGTTTTCATAAAACACGCATTTTGTATAGAACACAGAATATGAACTAACAATCAATCAATAAATGAATCCAATGAAGCTCAAATATCAAGTGACAGAAAAAAGTCCCAATCGAAATATGTGGTTGAATCCATTCATTTTGTCGCATTTTTTTAAATTTTCATTCATTTTCCGATTTTCTCGCGGGCCACATTACACCCGTTTGCGGGCCTGATCCGGCCCGCGGGCCGTATGTTTGACACACCTGCTTTAAACCATATAATAAAATCCTAGCTTGAAGCCCTAATTTATTTATTTAATCTTTATTTGTCAAGACAGAAAATTAAGAACAGTTTTTCCGCAATTTTCATCTTGAAAAATGTACAACCGTAACGCTGAATCCCTGAGATGCTAATCCTAATCAACAGTACATGTCAATAAATTTTCAGTGTAAACTAATCGATGTCAGAATGTCACTGGGCTTCCAAACCTGTATCGAAATGCATCTCAGGCGGGACCTTTCTGGCCTCCCAGGAGGTCCCTAATGGGGGGGGGGGGGGCTGAGGTCCCCTCCCATCTGTCCTCACAGTTCAGAGGCTAAAGCAGCAGAGAAACGGGACACCAGCACCCTTTGCCAGCTCGCGGGCTCCAGAGAGGTGGACATGCGAGGGTTAAACGGGGGCCAACGTGGCTTAAAGTTGATGAGTGGCCGCTGATTGCGCTGCAGCCTCGTCCGCTGCTGGGAACGTAACGCTGAGCTGAGAGCTGCTCTCCCGGGACCCCGGCTTTCCTCAGAGGAGGCTACCGGGACCCCTGGACAGATGACAGCCTGAACCCCCCCCCGAACACAGAACTGATTAAAGGCCTGAGTGTTACTTGAAGACCTTCGCCACATTCCCCGGATGTTCCTCGCACACCACAGAAGAACTTTTGTGTTATCTTCCATAACTACTAAAACTCATGTCTATATTTATTCATGTAGGCACTTTTTTTCTATTCACTATAATTGCTATTACTATAATAAATGCAACAAAAATAAGAATTAAAATACATGTACGCCCAAATTCAACTTGGGTAACCTTATATTAAAATAAAAGATAAATTAATTAATTGCAACCATTTTATTTTTAAAAAAATTGTGAGAACAATCAAAACATGAACAAATACACAATTTATTGAACTGAACTGAATTGCTCTAGAAAGTATTCACAATTTTGACTTATTAATATTCCCCAAAAATTAAACAGCAATTTATCCATTTAGTTTAAAACGAATTATGAAAATAATAATATTATAGTAATAAAATAAAAAATTATATTAATTTGTGTTGTAATAATACAATATAAATGCCAAAAATAAACATACATATTGTTTCAAATTAAATACATTTCAAAGATCTAAAAATGGATAAATATAGGAATAAAAATGAGCTCATTCGCAGCTATCAAAAATGTATTACTGCCACCCACAGGACTGGAGTGGAACAGTAAGAACTATGTTGTTAGCATAGCTCACATACTTTAGTTCTGTTTAATTAACTCATTAAAAAGTTAAATTATTGAATGCTGGAGACTCCGGGGGGGGGGGGCAGGCACCACACCCACAATTGAAATGGAAACATTAGCCTAGCTTGTTTGTTAGCATCTTGAGTACAGAGCCAAATTTACATGCTGGGATAAACGCGTCCCGAAAAGGACATTTTGCTGGAATGTGTTAATTTTTTGTGCGTTGTGAATCGCTTTGCCGCTTGATGGTGACGAGCAGCAAAACGCTAATGGCTAAAAAAAAAAAGAGCGCAGGGCGGGCGAGGAAATAACATAGGAAGGAATCCTTCGCGTCTCTGACGTTGTCATCGCCTTGTTCTGATTGCATGTCATCGAGTTCGCTATCGAGTTACTGGAGACGCGCCTCCTATTCTTCTTATTTCCCTGGGAACTGAAGGTCGGCACCGTCGGGAGGAGGATGTTTATGTGGACGTTTAGCGGCTTTTATGTTGGACGCCGAGGCTTTATGCGTTTCTTGTTGCTTGCGTTGGTGCCAGCTGGGGAATGACGACTTGACGCCATTTGTGATTTTTATTTATTTATTTATTTTTAATCATATCTCTTCAGTTATGGCACTAACGCAGTGGCATCACAAAAAGGCGGCGGCCAAATCCTTCATTTGTTTTACTCACACCACTTGTAGCAATGATCTAATTTAGCTGCCTTTTAATATATGTATTTTTTTTTTCTTTTCAAATTAAAGGTTTCAAGACGGGTTTGGGATTTTAAATGAGGGTTAGGGTTTTAAACTAGTTTGTAAGCCCGCGTTGTCGCTTCAAAGCAATTTATTTTAGCAGACAACTTTTGTTTTTTTAATTCAAATCATTTCTAGAGCTCCAGCTGCCCTGCGTATCCTAGCAACCAGTGGTGCTACCCCGGCGTTCGGCGCCGACAAACTCACGATGAAATTACGAGTCAACAAATTCGACTAAAGTGTCACTCGGCATTTTTTTTTTGTGCTTTCTAAGACGTCGCGTCACGTTTTGTTTTTCTTTTATTTTCCAGTCCAGCGATGCGGGATATTAGCCACGCAAAGTTTTCTCATCGTTTCCTCGCTAACATTTACGACGATAACTCCGCCATCTGCGCCCGCCCGCCGTCTCGTGACGCTAATGGCGCTTTAAATCAGCCGTCCGAGTTGATTACGAGGCGACGGCAATGAGTCGGGGTGTGGAGTGTCATCGTCGGGGGGCGCACGGACGACAATGGCGCCATTTTGTGCACCTGTCGCGTGACGGAGGACACGCTCGGATGAAAAACGGCTTTGTGACATGTGGAGCGACGGCTCACAACTTTTAGAAAGTTGTCGGAAAAAAAAAAAAACAGCTCTGAATTATTTACACGGAAAAGTCTGAAAAGTTTCGGCTTTGAGTTGCAAGTGTTTGATGATAGATACCGCGCCGCTTTCTTTTTTGGGCTTCTCGTGCTCGGAATAAAAATTTGAACAGAAGTCGAGAAAGTTGAGTTTTTGTCGCAAATTTGGGACTTGAAAGGCGTCACGAACACGGTCCCGCTGGACGACAGAAGCCTGGGTTCCGGTTTTCAGTTCGGCGAGGTTCAATTTCTGGATTGTAATCAGGAGTCAGGTTTTAAAATGTGTTCTGGTTTCAAGAAGGAAGTTCAAGTTTTAAATTAGTGATGAAAAGCAGGTTTTAAATTTGAGATTAAAAACAGGATTAGGGTTTTTAATTAAATTGTCAAAACAGGATTGGGGTTTCGATCCAGGATTATTTTTCAAGCAAGGTCAAATTTGAAAATTAGGGTTTCAAGGAAGAGTTATGGTTTCAAGAACATACCGTAGTCTTTTTTTTTCTTTTAAACAGGGTTACAGTTGAATTTTTTAGGGATTAAAGGCAGGATCGGGGTTTCAAATCACGGTTTCAAACCAGGAGTCAGGTTTCAAAATGGGGTTACGGTTTGATCTTGATTTGAAACCGGGTTATAATGTAGTTTCAAACCAGGATTAAGATTTAAAATGAGAAATTCAAATCAGGGTAAGGCTTCAATTTAGAGATTAAAGCCACGTTTAAGGTTTCGAGACAGCATTAGGGTTCCAAAACATGATTATGGTTTCAAATTGGGTTTTAAAATTAGGGTTAGGGTTCCAAGACTTGATTAAGGTTTTAAGCAAAGTCTTGCGTTTCAAACAAAGTTTCAAGACAAAATTTGGGTTTCAAACAAGGAGTAGGGTTTTAAGAGGTTTCAAAGTAGGGTTTCCAGCCACGCCGAATGTAAGCATCGGAATTTGTGCCGACATCTTTTTTTGATCAGTGACAACAAAAAGCACGTTGTCGTCTCTTAGCTCCTCCCCCTTCTGCTGTGATGTCACACAAACGCATCCCTGTTGGACCTCCTCCGGGCCGGCCAGGTGTTTTGCTATTATGCGGCGGCTTTCACCCGTCGCTCGGATGCTCAAGCCGTCCGTCAGTCCTCCGCTATCATTTTACAGCCTGTAATTACGGCCAATCATCTTGGATCAGGCGCATCTGCGCGAAGGAGCCAGCAAACATCTGCTGCAGTTGTGTTAACAGGTAGTCTTCTTTCAAACATGACTACATTGTCGTCTTTTTTTTCTTTTTTTTTTTTTTACGTCAAAGAAGTCCAAGTCGGATGATTGACAGCCGCGGCCTGACTCACAGCCCGCAAGCCTCTGAGTGTGATTAAGTTGCTTACATAGACAGACAGCGAGGGCGGGACAGGGCGGCGGCCAAGAAGAGACACTCAGAGATGGGGAGAAAGGAAAAAAAAAAAAAAAAAAAAAATACTGGGATGCTTGGGATGCCTAATTGGCGCACATTCCAGTTAGGGGCACTCCTCGCAATGTGGGAATGGAACATTTTGGAACATCCCAGAATATTGTCGCTCACTGTAATTCAAAATCAGCATGAGAATATGATCCGCAGGGCAGTGAGGGAAACGTGATGATAGCCATAGAACAAGAAATGGCACTGACTGATTCTGCACTAAAAAATGTGGCTGATCGTGACAATTCATGACAAAAAAATAAGACCAAATCACCTGCCCTCAGCATGCCCAAAGCTTCTTGCTGAAAATCTTTCTCGTTTATTGTATTCCCAAAGCATTCGCAGAACGTCCTTTTGTATGTCCATCACATGACCCTCGAAAAATGGTTAAAAAAAAAAAAGGTTCATCACATACCACCAAAATTTCCATCACAAGCCCGAAATGTTTCCGTGAGTTGACCAAAACGTTTCCAAAAACTTGCCCAAAACATTTCCACCACTTATCCAAAACAGGTTTGTCACATGCCCAAAATATGTCAATCACATGACAGGGAACCTGTCCAGCAAATGCCCCAAATATTTTCATCACTACAGCCCTACAAGTCCGTCATTCGCCCAAAACATGTCCACCACATGCCCAAAGGGTTTTCGTCACTTGCCCAAAACGATTCCACCACTTGCCCAAAACATGTCAGTCGCACGCCCAAAATGTCCATCAAATGCCCAAAACATTTTCATCACTTCCCTCCAACAAGTCCGTCACTTGTCCGAAAGGTTTCCGCCATTTTCCCAAAATGTTTCCACTACTTGCCCAAAAGGTTTCTGTCACTTTCTCAAAACGTGTACACCACTTGCCCAAAATGTGTACACCACTTGCCCAAAATGTGTCCACCACTTGCCCAAAAGGTTTCGACCTCTTGCCCAAAACGTGTGCACCACTTGCCCAAAAGGTTTCGACCTCTTGCCCAAAACGTGTCAGTCACTTGCCCAAAAGGTTTCGACCTCTTGCCCAAAAGGTTTCGACCACTTGCCCAAAACGTGTCAGTCACTTGCCCAAAAGGTTTCGACCACCTTCCCAAAACGTGTACACCACTTGCCCAAAACATTTCCACCACCTGTCCAAAATATCAGTCACACATCCAAAATATGTCATTCACGTGCCCAGTACATATCCATCAGATGCCCAAAATGTTTCCACCACTTGCCCAAAACATGTCCACATATCACTTCCCTACAAGTCCGTCACTTGCCCAAAATGTTTCGACCACTTGCCCAAAATGTTTCGACCACTTGCCCAAAATGTTTCGACCACTTGCCCAAAAGCTTTCGACCACTTGCCCAAAATGTGTCCACCACTTGCCCAAAAGGTTTCGACCACTTGCCCAAAACGTGTCAGTCACATGCCCAAAAGGTTTCCATCATTTGCCCAAAACATTTCCACCACCTGTCCAAAATATGTCATTCACATGCCTAATACGTATCCATCACCTGGCCATACACGCCAAAACATGACCAAAACATAATCAAAGCCCCAAAGAGTCCCCAAAACCACCAGAACCACACACAATTACCTTTAGCGTGCCGCCTCACTCTCATATTACGCGAATTCTGAATCTAAAAGAATGCTTCTTTTCTAATGTGACAAAGAGAAGCTGTGTTGGTGTAAGTAATGTCATGTGACGTATGGCGTCATATTATATAAAGACTGTTTTAATATCGGCAGGCAGCTGTGTGTTGTTGCTTGCATTCAGCAGACAGACTCTTTGTTTCCGCGCCATTAGCCTCCATTAGCGGCCTGCAGTCGCCAGCGCATCGGGAATCGCCGCGGGGGGTCGGTGGTGGGGCGGGCTTCACGCGACAAAACTTTTCAAAAGGTCTGGAATCGGAATCTAAATTGTTTGTGAAAGCACAGGTGGCAAATGTCGAGCACATCCGTCATGTCTGCCAAAATCAAGCGAAACGCGCCCGCGTCGCGTCGCCGTGAGCTGCAAAGTAGATGTTTTGGTTTGCGTTGTAATTTTCTTTTCAGCGACAAATCAATAGCACGCGCCTTGTTGTTGACGGAAGCCACCGAAGCGAGCGCTTCGGACTAATGGAGCCACAACTTGCCAGCTGTTGCTGGTGGGACTCGTCGCTGACAAAATAAACAATACATTCCGGATCTCATTTTATGACTTTTATTTCTCAATGTGCAAAGGAGTGATGACATCATATCTAATTTGGGAATTTTAGCATTTGGAATGATATTTGGTAACACTATGAGGCTTTTCAACAATATGAAAAAATAAATAAAAAAATATTCCGATGACATGTCCAAAACCTTCTTTGCATTCCCAATTACCGTATTTTTCAGACTATAAACCGCAACTTTTTTTCCGAGATTTTATAATAAAACGGTGCGCTCTATTGTTCAGAAAATACGCTAAATAAATCTCTAGTTTTGTTTTTTTTTCTCTCTCTTGCGTCTGGTCTGTTTTCATTAGCATAGTTGTTGCCATGTTTTAAGAATCTCTTTATGTACCTTTATGTGCATTCACAGAACAAAATCGTTTTGTACATGCAGTAATACCCAACTGTTTTTTTTTCAGCATATAAAATTGCTGCTTATATCCTGTATATAATTTTTTGACATTTTTTTTAATGATTTAAATGAATTTATTTAAAAAAAAAAAGAGTTGTTGCGGCTTGAATACTGTCGCACCTTATAGTCCAGAAAAAATACCGTTCAATCAAATGATCGAAAGCTCTCACTCCTAAAACGATATCATCACATGATTCTTTAAATTCAAAACACGCCATCCATCCCCTGACTGAAACTAAAAATATACAAGTCATCCATTAGATGCTCGAAGCATATCCATCTCATACGCAGCATGTGCCCATCCGGTACCAAAACATGCACCAATCATATCCATCGGATACCAAAAAAACTTTCCATCAAAACCTCCCCCTCCAGATTCCTAAAACAAAAAACACCAAAACTCCCATCAGATCCCCGAAACGTTGGGTCGTAGCTAATTACCCCTCCCAAGCCTAATTTGACAGCACTCCGAACATAATCCGTCACCGACGTGCGAGTGGGCCGGTTTCATGCACAATTAATTCAGCTTCATAAAAAGCCATTTCCTGCGAGTTTAAAGGAAGGATGGCGGAGAAGGAAGAAAGTCAGGAGGGGGCGGACGTATCGCTCTAATGGGATCAGCCGCTGCACCGAGTCGCTCCGGATGCTTCAATCCGGCTTGTTAATGTGATTTTTCCAAGTCTGGCCTCTTCGGGAGTCGCCTCGAAAAAGAGCCCCCCGTTTTTGCCGTCAAGCACCTGCATCGCTTTTCATTTGGGAACAATCCACCGCCCACACTTGACCTTCCCAATTGGGGACAAGTGCTCAAGTAAACACGCTAATCAGGTTCCTCATCTCATAGAAGACTCGGAGAAGTCAATCGTTAGCCGCTGTCGCCTCCAATTAAAGTCTTAGCCACGTCCCCCGAGCGTTGTCGGCCGTTAATAAGCCGGGACGTCTCATCAATGGCAAATACCGCATGGGATCAAGTCGCTTTTCCCGCACCTTGACCCCGACAAGCAACTTTGACAGCGATACCAAATACTTGACACATGCTTAAAATGCGTCTGTCAGATACTCAAACATGGCTGTCACGTGTCTATCACATATCCAAATTGTATCGGTCACTTTTGCATAACATTGCCAACAGATGCCAAAGACATTCCCGAATAATTTCCACCATATGCCCAAAACATGAGCATCAAATTAGCAAAGCACGAAACACGCCTGTCTTGTGTCCATTGCTTGCCCATCACATGACCAAACGCTTTTCATAAGATTCCCAAAGCTATCCCAAAAACGTCGCCAATCACATGCCCAAAACTTTCCCATTGGTACACCCTGAACGGGTTGCCAATCAATCGCAGGGCACACAGACGAACAACCAGCCGTGCTCACACTCACACCGAAGCTCAAATTAGAGTGTCCAATCAACCTGCCAAGCATGTTTTTGGAATGTGGGAGGAAACCGGAATACCCGGAGAAAAGCCACACAGGGGAGAACATGCAAACTCCACATAGGAAGGCCAGAGCCGGAATCGAACCCACAACCTCTGCACTGTGAGGCCATCGTGCGAACCAGTCGTCCACCGAGCCGCCATTCCCAAAAACCTTCCCATCAAATACCCCTGGGAGGAAACCGGAATACCCTGAGAAAAGCCACACAGGGGAGAACATGCAAACTCCACACAGGCCACTCACCCAAGCGAGCAAAAGGTTCAAAAGTTGCGCGGAGGGGCCTACAGACGCGTTTTTCATGAGGGCGGTGCCTACTGGGTAATCGGATCAGGGCCTGCGTAAGTCGATCCGGACTCGTTTGTGCCTTCAAAGAGAAACTTTTTAAAAAAAATTGTTTTTTTTTTTTTTTGGGTGACGGCTGCTCGAGAGGAAAAGAGGGCGAAAGAGCAAAGAACTCGCTAACTCAATTTTCCTTGGAGACGCTTTAAGAGCGCGGGCGAAGCTTGGTGAAGCCTGTTTCATTTGTCAGGGGACCAAATAAACTCCTTTTGACACCGAGACTCCGTCGTATAGAAGAAAGCAGACTGGGAATAGTTAAACGCTGCCGTGGATGATGCCCAACGGCTGACCAGTGGGCGGCATGACACATTAATTTCTGCTGTTCTAGTCGGCTTTCTCTGACTTTTTTTTTTTTTTTGCTTTCTAGCAGAAACTTAAAGATTTTATTCCAAACTGTTCGAATGGCAAACTAAACACAACCTGAGCCAGCAAGATCTCCCGACACGACCCCTCTCAGGAGGTCCGTGTGAACCCGCCGCTGCAAGTGCAAATGTCGTCATGCGACCGTGGCCTATTTCGAGCCAGGAAGCGCGTGTCACTCGGGGGCGAGGATCAAACAAACACGGAAGCACCAATGGCTACCCGGCCGCCGGCGGTCACCTAGCGACAGCGGCGAGGCCGTTTATGCGCCGGCCGGGCCTGCCAGCGTTAGCACGTCATTAAAACGTTCGTTTTTAAACTCGGGAAAGCGGACGTACGCCCCGCCGGTGAGCTCATCGGAATCGGCTCGCGAGGTACGTAACGCCGTCGAGCGGCGCGGCCGTGTTTGTCGAGCCGAGATCTCCGTCATGTGAGGGCCTCCGGTTAACGCCTGCCCTCAGAGGTGGACTTAACCCTTTCGTGCATGAATTATTAAAAACCTCCTTCAGGGTTTTATTGATATTAAAATATATATATATTTTTTTTTACAATTGTCCGCTGGGCAGAATTCTCAAATTAAAAAAAAAAAAAATGGAGAAACTTTTGAATGGTCCACAGTGGTGTCTACTGTAGTGACTGATCTGCAACTATCTAAAAAAAAAAAACAAGTTTTTCGAACAGCTTTCCACTGTAGTCAGTGATGCTCAACTTTCATGTTGAAAAAATATATTTGTGATTTCTTTCCACTGTAGTCACTGCTACTCAACTTTCATATATAATAATGCATTTTACTTGTGTCCACTGTAGTGACTGATGCTCAAATTTGACCAAATTAATGATTTGTTGTACATGGCCTTCCACTGTTGTGACTGTTGCTTAATTTGGACGTGGAAAAGTGCATTTTTAATTCTGTCTACTGTAGTGACTGATACTCAACACTAAGATGAAGAAAACATTTTGAATCGATTTCTACTGTAGTGACTGATATGACATCCAAAAAATTTTCAATAACGTTCCACTGTAGTGACAAATGCTCAACTCTGACATGAAGAAAACATTTTGAATCCATTTTTACTGTAGTGACTGATGCTCAAGTTTGACATGGAAAATAGGTTTTGAAAAGCCATCCACTGTAGTGACTGTTGCGCAACCGAACCGTGACATGGAAAACAATTTTTAAATAGCTGTCCACTGATGTTCACCTTTGACACGAAAAAGACATGGAGTTAAAAGTGAGGTATTGTTTTAAAAATGGCACCAACGTGATGCGCGCTTGTCACGCGAGCTAAAATTAACACCACTCACCTCCGTGGCCTTTGTGCGGGCTCCACGCCTCCACAATGTGATCAATTATCGCCATGCCTACGAAACGACACGCCCGAATGCCGGCACTGCTGACACGGGGCGCGCTGGGGCCGCTCAGCACCTGAGCGTGCGGGGCCGCGTAATTAAAAGAGCTCCATTGTCGCGCGCCGGCTGCGCTGTTCCCATGCGAGCCGGGCAGAGATCAGGTGACGGCGGGCTGGGACCGCAGCGGAGAGGTGGCCCGGAGCCCGGGAGAGGGTGATGAGGAGGAGGGGAAGGGGTGACCTCGGGGCCGGGCCTCGCTCGCCAGCTGCCGCCTGAAACGGGACACCCGAGCCCTCTTCTGCGCGCTCGTCCACCTGTGGCGCTTACCTGACACGCACCTTGCGGGAAATACAACCTGAGGGGTCAAACGTGCGCTGTCACGTCAGTTGGATTGACATTCAGCAAGACACGGTATTAGCTGGAGCTTTTCAATCGCTCTCCACGGTGGCAACTGATGCTCTACTTTTACTTGGAGGACTATCACTTTTTGAAGTGACTGATACAAAACATATTTTTTAAAGCTGCCCACTGTAGTGACTGATGCTCAGATTTGACGTAGAAAACACATTTTTTTAAATAGCTGTCTTCTGTCATGGCTGATAAGCAAAATTAACATGGGCAAAAAAATCTGTTTCTGAGTAGTTGTCCACTGTAGTGACTGATGCTCAGTTTTGACCTTGATTTTTTTTTTTTAATTTTTTTTTTTTAACTTTTTTGTTTATTAACTGTGTTCTGCCGTGGCTTATACGCAACTTTGACACAAGGAAAAAAAAATATTTTTCTGAGTAGTTGTCCACTGTAGTGACTGATGCTCAGATTTGACGTAGAAAACAAATTTTTTTAAATAGCTGTCTTCTGTCATGGCTGATTAGCAAAATTAACATGGGCAAAAAAATCTGTTTCTGAGTAGTTGTACACTGTAGTGACTGATGCTCGGTTTTAACGTGGATTTTTTTTATTTATTTATTTATCTTTAGCTTTTTTGTTTATTAACTGTGTTCTGTCGGGGCTGATATGCAACTTTGACATAAGGAAAAAAAAATCTTTTTCTGAGTAGTTGTCCACTGTAGTGACTGATGCTCTTCTTTACATTCATCACTCATGCATGGTGGAATTGAAGTCCACTGTAGTGACTAATTTTCTGGACTTGTGTACCAAATGAACTCGAATTGGATACTCGATGTGCATTTCCCGAAAAATGCTTGAAAATTTGACAAATGGAAAATCCAAAAGACAACAGGCACTAGGGTGAAGTCATAACTTAACAACTATCAAAACAACAAATCTGCTTGGTTGTTGTCAACAGCATTTCCAGAGCGGTCCCTTGCATCACTGTGGTGATGAATTATTACATCTTGAGGTTTTTTTTTTCTTATTTTGCTTTTAGGTTAATTATTAACTAGCTCCTTTTGGGCCCGTGAGCAACTTTTTGTGTGTTTGGAAAAGTTGTGTGCGCGTGTGTGTTTTGTGTGTGTGTGTGTGTGCACGTGAGTGTAATGAGCGGGAGGTAAACATGTCCCGCCTGTCATTTATTCATGAGGAGCGCACACACACGGTGCAGTGAATGGGAACAAGTTGCTGATGTTTTATTTAAGGTGATTTGTTTCACCGGCTAATTTATTTCTTCTCCCCCGCCTGCACTTTATCAAACGACAAATGTTTACAACCTTCACTGCGATAAACGATAATGCAGTTTGTTTTCCCGACATTTTCCCGCAGCGCAAAAGTTAATTTTTGAAACGTTATTACAAAAGACGCTAGTACAGGACTTTTTGGGTAATGGGATTGTATAAATCAGGCGTGGGCAAACTACGACCCGGGGGCCACATGCGGCCCGTTAAATGTTTTAATCCGGCCCGCCAAACTTGAAAAAAATTAAATGGATAAACCTTGGTAATATTTTATTTTCTAAATACTGTGGTTTTTCCAAGACATATATATTGTTGTAATTCTTTTGTTCACTTTAATTAAAATTAAATGTATTTATTTTCTCCGATGAGTTGCGGTTGCCAAAACACTCCATCCACCTGCTCCTGGTCCGGCCCCTCTGTCAAATTTAAGAACCCATCGTGGCCCGCCAATCAAAAAGTTTTCCTACCCCTACCTCATTAATGTTGTCTTTGGTATTGCTGGTGAAATTTTTGCCGTATTTGGTCTTTGATGTTGTCTTTGGTATTGTCTTTGATGTTTTTTGTATTGTATCTGCTGTTGTCTCTGATAGTTATGTATTTGTCATCATTTTTTTGGTGTTCTTTGCATCTGTTGAAAATTGGTCTTTGATGTTGTCTGAGCATTAGTAAACCTCTTTGATATTGTTGCCTTGGATTGTTGTGGTATTGGTAAGCCGTCTTTAATTATATTTATTAGTCTTTTATTGAGCTTTGGTCTTGTATTGTCTTCAATATTGTCTTTGATGGTTTGTGTAGAACCACCTTTGGCTAAGACTAAAATATTGCTCATTGATGTGTATTCTTGTTAAAATATTGACCGTTTGTAGTCATTTAACATTTGTGTAAGTCCTTCATATTGTTTTACTTGGGGTCTTTGATGTCTCTGGAATTAGACTTTTACTGGTTTTTATACTTATTGTTTATTTTTTTTCATTGGTTACTGGTCGTTCATCTTCCTTTTTAGTTGCATTGGTGGACATGCTTCGAGCAGCTGCAGCCAACTAAGGGATGGCGTGCCGCCGCATTCAAAGGCGTCACATCAAAGACGTCCCAGTTGGTGAAAATGGCCGCCTGTTTGTTTGCGATGGAAAAAAGAAAAAGCAGCCTTTTTGCCAGCGATTTCCAAAATAATATGGCTGCTCTTTGAAGTGTCACTTGTTGCAATTGACAGAACGCTTTCCAGACCCGTCGCTGACGCGCTGTACCTGCTGCCTCTCGGCGAGGCCTAGATTGAGCCTGACGCGGTTAACACGCATTCATGTTGGCCTCACATTTTCCCCGCATGCTGACAAATACCGAGCGACGCGAGTGAAACTCCCCACGGGCCATGAACGCCCCGTCCTGGAACCTCTGAGTCACACGGCAGCGAGATCTTTGCACGCCGTTTGGAGGGAGTGAAATGCACGGCCCGCCACTGCTGTAGACGTAGCATAGATACTTGAAAACAATCAAGAAAGGCTGGCCCATCTGCTGCTTTCTTTTCGCTGACAAGTTGCGTGACGGTGGATGGGGAAAAGGCCTGTTTTCAGTTCCCGGATTACTGTTGCCACGGTAAATCCTGTTTTTTTTTTTTCCACCCCCAAGCAATATAATTTGACTAAAGGAAGTGCCAGGGTGGGCGTTGTCAAGTGTTTCCTCAAGGGAATATCTGATTTATTTGTTTCTAATTAGGATTACTTGGCGTCAAACCATCACTCGCTAAGGTATGAGTGCACTAGGTGGTTAGAGTTTTGGGGACTTTGGGTCACGCTCCGGTCGGCTGTTTTGATTCGCTTGGCGTTAGCGCGGAGCGTGCCTGCTGGAGATATTTGCTCAGACTCGGCCAGTGGGGGATTACGAGAGAAAACACACTTGCGATCCGCGTTGTGTCTGAGTCTTTAGGCGTGCGTGTGGTCAAAAAGAAGTCCTGCATTCCTGGTCTATGATCCCCCCCCCGCCCTCCTCCCTCCCTCACGTCATCGTCATATGAGGGGCTAATGTTAAGGGGCCCTGGTAGCCCACCCGTCTTGTGCGCAAAGATCCTGCTCAGTGTTTTCTGTGTGTGGAGATGAACAGGGGGGGGGGTTTGATGGCTTATAGTTAAAGAGGGGGGGGGGGGGTTAATTGAGCACAGGTGACCTTCCACAGGTGCATAGCCATATGTCTGTGTGATGGGATGAGCCAAGACAACAGATTGGAGAGAGTGGGAGGGAGGGAGGGAGGGAGGGGGAGGGAGGGGGAGGGAGGGGGGGAGAGAGAGAGAGAGAGAGAGAGAGAGAGAGAGAGAGAGAGAGAGAGAGAGAGAGAGAGAGAGAGAGAGAGAGAGAGAGAGAGAGAGAGAGAGAGAGAGAGAGAGAGAGAGAGAGAGAGAGAGAGAGAGAGAGAGAGAGATTCCAGCATGTATTTTCAAAATCTCTATTTTTTGAATTAACCGCATCTTGTTTTTCTTCTTCTTTGCGGTGAACATGTAATCGAGAGACAGCAATGTTTGCAAAAACATTTATTTTAAAAAAGCCTTCAATGTTTGTGTTTCTTTTGACGCACATCTGCTTCTTAAAGTCCACACACGACAAAAGGGTGGAAGACAAACGGACCATTGTGCTCCGCGAGCGGCACACGCGGCCCCGCGGGCTTTAAAAGTGACATCGAGCGGAGGCACGGCCGAGGAAATTGGAATGTCCCGCTTCGGGACGAGGGGAGCTCGGGTGGCGGCGAGCGTGGAAATAAAAAAAAATAAATAAAAAAAACTACGAACTTTACGTCGGCTTTCAAATACATTTTGGCGTTAAGTCACTCGGTGTATTTCTTACTCTTCCAACAAACACACAAAAGTCCTTCTTCCATAAACATCTGATTGGGATTGTTCTAGAAACACACTTTGCATATTTGTTGAGATGGCTTTGACGTTTTGAGGGAAAAAAAACAAAACACACAAAACACATTTTCCACATCAAAGCCAAAAAAGTATGAGGTTAAAATGATGAATTTATGATTTACAATCAAACAAATCTGCTGTAAGCATTCGCATAAAAAATGGCTGATTTCAAAATTGCAATGAATTTGTTTGATTAAACGTTAAGTGAACATCCTTTTTTTTTTTTTTTTTTTTTTACATTATTCTGTTTTTGACACAAAATAATGACAAATTTTTAATTTGAGTACTGAGGCCTATAATAATCCAATTTTTAATAAAAAATGTTGGCTTTGAGCATTCGTCTGTAAATTCGTTGGAAATAAATAATATAAATTGTAATTATTTCTTAAAACCATATTTATATTGAAAAAAAATATTCCTGTTTTTCTGAAACGATTTGTATTATACTTAATTACATTTAGTGCCATTCATTTTAAATATAATGTATAATGTGCATTTATTCATTTTGAATCCGGTTCCTAGCAAATTTCAATTTAGTTAATCAAATCAAAATATTGAGTGGCCAAAGTCAACTTAAATTTCTTAATTTTAACATAACAGACAGCAAAATGTAAATATTGGCTTTATCCTCAGATTTGACTTTAAATTAAGCTTAAAAAAGGAACTCATGATTGTAAACGCGAGTGTAATACTCTCGTATTCCTCCCTGATATCGCACTCGCAGTGAGGCACATCGTCGTTCGCCACATCGTCGTTCGCCACATCGTCGTTCGCCACATCGTAGTTCGCCACATCGTCGTTCGCCACATCGTCGTTCGCCACATCGTCGTTCGCCACATCGTCGTTCCCCCATTCAGTCGTCCCAACCAAAGTTGTGCGCTGTCATCTGGTAAAACTTCATGTTGAAGGGCCGGTAGAAGTCTCGGAGGCGGCGCACCACCTCGGGGCGGATGTCGGGGTGGGTGCGCCCTTTGGTTTTCCCCAGGCAGTGGGGCTTGCTGCTGCCCTCGGCCTTCTTCAGGCACGGGAACCCCTTGGTCTGGTTGAAGTAGAAGTGTTTGTCAGTGATGATGCGCTTGAGGCCCAGGAAGTCCTGCACGCGCCCCAGCTCGCCAGCCGGGTCGCTGATGAGCCGCTCGCCGCTCACAAACAGGATCTGCTCCATGGGGAAGTACTGCAGCCAGTTGTCCAGGTGCTTGGCGTAGATCCCGATCTGGATGGCGCTCCACGACGTGTCGATGAGGCCCGTAGTCCTGTTCTTGAAGGTGAGGCTCTCGAAGGACGGAATGTCGGGCTTCTTGGACAGCGTCTGCGTGTAGTCCGAGATGGCCCGGGTCACCGGGTCGCGCACCACCACGATCAGCTTGGTGTCCCGCGACATGGCCGAGATCCGGGCCGGCGCCTCTTTGGTCACAAAGTAGCTGGGGGTCTTCTCCATGGTGATCTGGCCTTTCAGCGTCTTGGGCATCAGATCCCTGACAGGACGAGAGACAGGAAGGAATGAGTCGCACGGCTAGTCCAAATAGGAAAGTAGTACATCAGTACTGATTTTGAGCGGTATTAAATGAACGGATATCTCCCTTTCACACGGACACGGGAAATGTGACAGGGGCCGCTGCGGCTTCAATCAGTCAAGAATAACACAGTTCTGCTTTTATTTATTTGATCTTGATTAGGTGTCTGCTGAGAGGAGGTGGTGTGAGCAAATATTGATTCTTGCAGTGCCGGCGTGTCCCGGGATGTCGGGACATTCTTGTGGTGAACACCTCCAGGATTCCACCACCATGTGGCTCTAAGAGGTTTATGAAAGCAAGCCGGCTGTTCCCAGAGGGACTTTTTGAAAGCGGATACTTTAGCTATCAATGCGAAGCCCACTTATGAAATATTGATAGTCTAAAGGGCCTCTCAGCATAATTGATCACCTGTTTAAACCAAAGACGACCAACATCAGCCCTGCGTGTGTTTTTCTCACGTCTTGCGCTTCATCATCAGGTTTATTTGAAATTCGGTGGCGGGCGCCGGAGGGGGGTGTAGTCCGCTAGAATCCAGGAGCTAAGCAATTCCACTTGTCCAGCCGTTGATTCCAAACCTCCCTGAAATGAAACCCCACTGATGAAAGCCGCTTCATAAATCCGGACTCAAACAAAGCTGCGCTAAGACATTTTCTTGGCCAAACGTCCCAACGCCTCTTTCTGCACTTCCCATCCGACGACCCGAAGAAAAGCAGGTAAAAAGCAAGCCATGAATGATTAACACCGCCTCTCTCTGTCATTTAGAACCTCTGCAGAATGCAGTTTTAAAATTCACTGAAGTACAGAATGCGCAAGTCAATTATTCATCAGCCTCGGCAGGCGAGGACCGAAGCTGACAAAGTGGCCTGGTTGAACGTCCCGCTAAGCACCGAGCCAAAGTCTACTCTCAACCTTCTACTTCTCCAAAAGTACCTTGTGGTAGTTTTAAGTCCAAAATAACCAAACTGTTCGACGGGCTTGCAGTGGGATACCAATTGCAGTTCGACGGTATTCTTGGCTCGTCCATTTTTTGGATGATTTTTATTGCAAGTGTATCTGCAATTAAATCCACACTTTTCCCTCCTCCGGTCATTGTGGTTTAATAAAAGCGAGAATATAGTTTACATTTTTGATCGGTCGGCAGCTACGACTTTCGTAACCTACGCGTGATCTGATTGGCTATCGCAACTGTCTATCAACTCTGAAAGCTCATTGACTTTGACAGAAGAGATTGTATCTGAAGACCTCGGACGAATAGCGCGTGCCACTGGTATCGTGAAATCTGCCTGGCAACACGAGCTATCTGAGTTCTGATTGGATAAAAACTCTCACTAAAAATACAACACTAGGATATAATATGACATCAGTGTGAAGAATATGATCAGGATTTCTTAATTTTGTTAGGCCAGTGAAGGCCTTGACCACCCAGAAATGCTTTAGAGGTCTTGAGTGTATGAGCAGTACCTCTGGGCTCATGTCAGAACTTTAAGCTAGGTCCTCGCAAATCCATGGACCTCACTCACCACAAGAGTCCCCAGACACGTGCAACCAGAGTCGCTAATGTCCAAAACACCCACAGCAGACCTTCTGGAAATTGTCCCGTAAAGATTGATGTCGGCACTGATAAATCGCCTTCCGGCCGCTAGCGCACTAATTTCAGCTCGAGGAAAAGCGTCCTTACAGCAACCTCGTACGAGAACATTATTGGGTGTATGAAAAAGAGATGAGGGTGCGCTAAAGGAGGCATCCATATTTGATGGCGAGTGTCACGCTTGTTCTGTGGTCAATGTAGCAAAGGCACCGGGGGCGTTAAGGGCCTCTCGGGGGGGGGGGGGGCGCTTCGGGGTCAGTGACGTGGATGGCGGCGTGCGACGTGTGTGGCGTGTGACACGGAGCCAAACAAGTGTGCGAGTCATCGTGCGTATTTGGGGCAATGTAAATTTTATAGTCATCGCAAGAAGCATTTCAGGTGCATCCAGGAAGTGCAGTCATGGGAAACGGATACGGCACGGAACAGCGCCATTCATTCACCTGCGTTTTTTCTAAAAGAACTAAACAAAGTTTAGAAAAATAAAATGAGGGTTACGTGTTGCCTCTTCCGAGCTCCAGTTGGAAGGCGAGCAGCAACATTTAGAGACGTTTGAAGTACGGCTGGCTGACTCCAAAATGAAGTACATTGCAGAAGACTAGCCGAGATGTAACAAACGCACGGGAAAGATTATTCGCAGTGGTTCGAGATCACTGGTAGATGGAAGTGTTATACTCGACCCTGAATTTTTCTGCTCCCCCACACTTGTGAGCTTGGCCAAATCATGTACAGTCCAGAACCAGCACCACTGAAATCAACATTTTTTTTTTCTTGGTCCGATCTTTACCTCGCCGAAAGACTTTATTGGCAACGTCGGTGATGTAAGAAAGTGTTTTACTGCTCCTCCACCTTTGACTTTGATATCTTCATCCGACCGTCATCAAACTTCCATCTTTGCTGGCTCTGGTTTTCGTTGGGAGGGGGAGCAAGTCCAACAGCGAGAACAAGACGACTTTTGGAGGAATTTTGGATGGCGGCGCAGGAACGTCTTGTGAACCTGTCAGGACTTTGACGTCACAGATGGGGGGGGGGGAACGAATGGGATGCCAGGACTCATTTTTTACGGAACCAATCCAACATACACACTCGTGCGCGGTGCACCTCTCAATGCTGCCTTTGTCGGATCAAAGACGCGCTCTGATGCATCGCTCGTTCCCCCCGCTTGTAAATGAACGTGACTCATGTCTGCCTGTCGTATGAAAGCCACAAAATCAACGCCTACATGCACCAGCGGGTCTCCCGGACAATACGCCAGCCGCCTCCCGGTGTTCCCCTTCCAGGAAACCGAAAGGCTTTGGATGAGAGCCAGCGTCTTGTCAATGGCCAAGTGGCGGTAAGGAGGCAGGAGTGCTTCTCCTTCACATGGCAGGCCTTTAGATTCACTTTCCCTGCTCCTTCTGCCAGGCAGGCATAAATACACTCACACCCGCAGCGAGCTCCCCTGCCACTGCCAGCAGATAATCATCTTGTAATTGGCTCAATATTTCTGCTGTTTGCCGGCCAAGCAAAGGCCGGCTCGCCGAGGCTTGGACCTCCCCGCATATTTTCCAGGTCAGTGGATGCGAGTTTAGGAGGTCGAGGGTGTGATTTAGAGTAATGGCTGCCGTGTGGTGAAGGGGGAAGCCCGGCACTCCAGATTTTACCTGCCTTGCATAAGAGTGTATCTCAGTTCGCGTGAGGTACGCAAACATTTTTTGATTCCTTCCAGACTTTTTTTTTGTGGACCAATCATAATGGGAATTTTATTACAATTGTGGTGGCTTAAAAATGTAGGTGGGGGGGCGGGGCTATAACGGTTGCGTCAGAACAAAACGGCAGAATTTTAGTTTTCAGACACAGTTTCTTGAGATTTTTTTGTGGGTCTACTCATGATAGGCACGACAACCAAATTTTAGTTAGTTAAAACTGCCTTCATAGGCTAAATATTTTTATTTTTTTTTTTAATCTGTGTGGGACCCCTTTAGCATCGTAATTTCCGGACTATAAGTCGCAACTGTATATAAGCCGCAATAACTCTTTTTGGGGTAGAAACAAAAAAAAAAAATTAAAAAAAAGAATTTTTTTTTTTTTTTAAAAACAATATACAACGATATACCGCACCAGGCTATAGTTTTCTATGTTAAAAAACTATTTTGTACTATAAGTGCACCTTAAGTTACATAAACCGATTCTTAATACAGTGCCTTTTAACACGGAAACAACTTTGCTAATTAAAACAGAACAGACCCAAGACAAAAAAAAAAAAATTATTTAGTGTATTTTCTGAACTATAGAGCGCCCCTAGTGGTGAAAGAAAAATCCACAGAAAAGCCGCTCTGTTGTATTAGCTGCATGGCTGACTTATTGTCCGGAAAATACCGTAGTTAAAACTGCCTTCGAGGGTATTTTTTATTATTTTTTTTTTAATCTGAGTGGGACCCCTAAAATATTCTCTCTGTCTTTACTAGGAACATTTTTTTTAAACACTATATTATAATAATACTTCCATATGATGTTTTTGCTACCTTTGCAAGCCTTTGAAGTTCTTTATTTCTACCCGTATCAGCAAACATCTGCACAGCATTCATCATAATCATCAAATATGAACACAGAAGCGACTCAATAGGAAGTACTGTATACATTTCCAACCCCGAGGCAACGACAGCGTAACAATGACACGGAGGTAGACGGCTTTTTTTTTTTTGCACCCTAATCGCTTCAACATATGTTATCTGTCACCACAACACATTAAAATGGATTTACGACACATTCGCTGTCCATTTATTTCAATCAAACCGTGCACGTTTGCGTGTCGGCGCGCAGTTGGTTCCCCCAGCACTTTATCCGTAAACGCCAGATTTTCGAACTAATCCAAATAAACCTTCAAAGAACAGACAGCATTTTTCTAAATTTTCAAAAGTTATTTGTCATACTTCTCGGAAGGATTTTGTGCCTCAGTCCCGCACAATACATTTATCATGAACACTTGCATCAATCTCTCGATCGACTTCCTGTTATTCTAAAACGGACTTTTTCTTTGACTCATTTTTCCACCCAAGTGACGTCGCTATCTTTGTTTGCTTCCTTATCAAAAAAAAAAAAGGTTGTCATTTCCCCGGCGGATGACTCCAAGTCGCCGTATGTTTTTTCTTCCTCGACTGGATGATGGTTCTTGTAATTGTCTAGTCTCTCCAAATTGCTTCCTACCCCCGGACGGTTCCCATGCGCCACCCCCCCCCCCCCCCCCCCCCCGGCTTGTTTTCTGGGCTGTTCTGGAGCGTTTTGCTTTTGTATGGCCGTTTTCAACTTTAAAGAAACCATCCATCCCTGCATACATTGTCTTGAAAACCTTTTATACTATATTGCTCAGCCACTGAGTGGGAACTGAGCCCTTGAGTTGAGTGAGTGAACCGCTACGCTATCAGTGACTACGGAGGAAGCGTGAAACTCAGAGTTTAGACGTTGCGTAAATTGCCCAATATTACCGAAAGTTGTTTTCGAATAATTGAATCGCTGCAAAAAAAAAATGTTGTCATAGCTGCCAGGATTGAATATTTTGCCTGAAAAATCGACATGAAACTGATTCAAAATGGCTACTGCCATTTTTGGGGGGGAAAGTGGAATCTGTGCCAAGGATATATCTCTGTAGATGTTGGAAGGGCTTTTGGAAAAGGCAAGGATAATCATTGTTGTTTTGTACAACCAAAAAATTGGACTTTCCAAACAGGGTCCTGTCATATAACGATAACTCAAGCTGCACTAATATGGATGTATGGCCGAATCAAATTCTGATAACCAATTAATGGACCAATAAAAATATTTGCTATTTGTTTAACTTTACAAAAGGCAGTAGCAGTATGGTAAGGCTTTTGGGTGCATGTTTTGAATAATCGGGACGGTGCGACTGGTACTTTGTAAAACTGCCTTAACATGAATGTGTTTTGTGTTACGCTTATCTACTTTGGAACAGTTCTCGTCGAGGGTTTGCCGAATGTGTCCAGTGGCATCTTTATGCAAATATTCATTTTTATAATCTGTCATAGGAAAAAAAAAAAAATCATAGAAAAGCCGATTTTTGTCCTTCTGGCTTCTCGCCACAGCAATCCATTTCATCTGGGAGGCTCCACTTGGAAAACATCCATCTCACCCCCAAATATTAGAGGCGCCCTAAATGACGCGGGAAGGAAAGAAAATATTAATCAGACATGTGCTATTTGTGCGATATGGATTATAAATGGACTATGTGAAAGAATATGGTATCACACTCTCACAGTAGAAATAACATCTTGTAAAAATAAATACGGCACTCACCTTGCCCTCCAGTTTATCCTCATTTTTCTTCACGTAGCGAACGAGCTGCCGCCATCCCGCAGAGTAAAAATTTTATAGAGTTAGCGTTTGCCGGTGCGTCCTTATAAATTTATTTATACAACAGGATCTGTCTTTTTCTTTTCCGCCACACTGTGCCGTGCCAGTCAGTCCCCAGTTTATTGCGTAAGGGTGAGAGGCAAAAAAAAAAAAAAAAAAGCTTTATCTTTACGGCAACATGCGCTGTGAATTATTCAGCTGGAAGGCGTATCAGTGAGGTGCGGCGTGAGGAAGACGGCTGAGGGTGAGGAAGGATAAAGACGCGGCGATTATGTCATAAGTCAACTTGGAAGCGTATTATTTTAGAGCCTGAAAAGGCGAGTGGTGAGCTAGCATGTGAGAAGCTAGCATGCCGATAACGTCGCATGCTAGGAGAGGCAGCGATTCTTGATGCTTCCATGAATAGTTTGGAATGTAAATTAAAGTTTTCTGTTTGTGATTCACATATCAACTGTACATGATTCTGACTATTTTTCCATGAACTAAATTAATTTGTAGTCACAAAAAAGTTGCACTAGCTAGCTGTCAATCTCCAAACCAACAAGGGGCACCAGAAACGAAAGAATAGTCGGAGATAGTTTTCAAATCCCAAAAGAGTTTTCGGCCATTTTGTCACTAGCTTAGTTGGGCTATTAGCATGGCTAATAGCTAGCTTGTTACTTGAGCAATTAGCATGATAGCCCGGAGCGCCGTGTTCTTTTGAGCGCTCCGCTGCCCGCTATGAAGACATATTCCGAGGCCTTGCATTACTTTTTCATACTTCCCTGACCCACTTTGCGGCGATGACACTTGAGCAGGATTAGCTTTCACTGACACTTCCTCTCTTTGCCAAGTCAGCTTTTAGCGGTCTTAAGCGGCTCGCCGAAAGATAAGATACCTTAACGTTTAATAGCAAAGCTTATTTTTAACGTATTGTGCTCCCCGGAACGTTGGCTTACATGGTCAATGTGGCGTCATTAGGACCACCGCTATCATCCACCCCCCCCCCCCCACCCGCTGCCACCCAATATTTTTCTCTCTAGTGCTGAGTTAATCTGAGGGAGTTAAAATGCGCCACATAAGCCTGATTTGAATACATCAAGCAAAAATGATGGAGCGCACAATAGAGCTTTGGAGTTGGGGTGGTACGCTCGCTCTGTGATAATTAGCTGGCGGCTTTTGTCTTTGGGATGGTTACTATGACGACATGCTCCAAAATGAGCCCCCTTGGTGAGTGAAACTCCAGCGTTAGCGCTCGAGTGTGATAGCGGATCCATAAGACGCAAGAAGTGTTTCACTGGCAAAAAGACAATCCCATCCCGTGATTCCTCCGTTGCTATTCCGTTTTGCTTTCGCTGGAAATCCTTTGCCGCACTTTGAATGTCTTTTTATTTCTTACTCCTTTCGTAGGTTCTTGGGTAGCTACTGCGCAGTCTGTTCGATATTAAGTGGCTCAGTTGATAAAGACTTGGTCTTGGATGTAATGTGGTCTTATTCTACGTATTTTTGTTCATCCCATGCCTTTGATTTATTTTTTTTTCCTTCCTCCGTCGCCTTGTTTGTGGTCAAAAATGTTCTTTGTTTTTGGAGAAAAATGAGATTAAAAATGAGCAAAGCCAGTTGAAGTCTTCACACGCTACGAAAGGACTTGAGAGGTCCGACTCGACTGCTCACGCTCGTGTCAGGGGGCCTTTTCAAACTATTACAGACTGTCAAAACAAATCAAGAAGAAGTTTCTGCCGTCTGTGGACTCGAAATGTAATTCCCGAAAATATGTGCTTTCCTTGACTGCGTGCTGAAAACTCAAAAAGGGGGGGGGGGAAATCCTGAGATTTGCTAATCTCTGTTCCATCAAATAATTTTATAGTTTATGTATAAAAATGAATTTTTGAGACATTTTAATTTTATTTTTTGTAACTTTTTCTTTCTGTTGCTAGCCAAAACAGCAGTACCCGCCGGGGCATGTAAATAGTCTCGCCGATGAATTAAATTGGAGTTATACCTTACCTCAAAAATGTTTGAGTTTGTTTCTCATGTTTTTTTGTTTTTTTGTTTTTTTTTACAGTTCTGAGGCGAGCGCGACAAGTAGTGAAACCTCATTCTTGAATGAATGCGGGGAGCCGAAGCGCAGCGAAAGCCAAATATCTGACAGTAAAACGGAGCCGCGCAATTCGCTAGCGGAGGAGCAACGAGTTTACGAGATAGCTAAAACCCGCCGGCGCAAAGTTCCCGGCTCCGGTTTCGGTCCAATGCAACGAAAGTCGAGGCGGGCGTGAGAGTCCGGCGTGACACGGGAGAGCGTCAAAGCAATTATGCCAGCTCTTCTTTTCCGTTTGTTCCGCTTTTCCTCGTCCCATTTCTCCCAGGCTCGGAAACACAAAGCGCCTGGCAGCGTCTCTCGCTTCCCGCGCACTCGTGCCAAGCCGCAGCGAGAGCGCCACAGACGGGATTAGCGACGACGGATGCTCACTTAGCGCAACTCAACATAAACTCGGAAACCTCTCAGATTTTCCCCGTGAAATAACAACTTTTTTTTGGGGTGATTGACTTTTTTTTTTTTTTTTTAGATATAGATTTGATAAATATTTTGCAACTTTTGCCTCAAAATATTAATTTTTAGAAAATATAATAATATATACAAATCTTTTATTGTGAGTTATTTTTGTGTCCCAAATGTAGGATCAACAAATGAATAATGTTAATCGCAAAATATTTTTTTGTGTTGTTTTCTAAAAAAAAAAAATTAAAATAGAATTACTATGAGCAAAAAAATTAAAATCTTTTTCTTGTAACATTACCACTTTGATTCTTCAAAGTTTTCAACCATTTTAAAAAAAATACTTTTTTTCTCTTAACATTTTTGATTTCCTCAGTTTTTGAACCTCAAAAAACACATTTGTGGGATTTTTTTTTAATTAATATTTATTACACTGGCTTCCAGTCAGCTGTCGATTTGATTTTAAAAGTAATTGATCACTTTTATGACATGAAAGCTTGTGACTTTTTATCTCATCGTTTTATCATATTATGGCTTCAGCGTAAACATTTTCCTCGTAACATTTTGCCCTAAAAATTATTTATTTTTTTTTCCTCACAATATTATACATTTTTTTCCTCAAGTAAATTTTTACACGGTGATTTCAACTGCGTGCGTTCATACACACAAAACCGATGCGGTTAAAGACGTAACTGCTGAGCCCCTGTGAACTCAGTTGCTAACCAAAACAGCAGCTCTTACTACAATAACGTCTTCCTCCCTCGACTGCAGCGAGGTAACTCCATCCCCGAGGCTGAATATGAAGTGTAACAGAGGACGGTGGTGTCTGAGCTGCCGCTGACAACGTGCTAATATTTTAGCCTGTCGGGCCTCGCCGCCTGGAAACGGATGGCGTTCGGAAGAAAATAGCACGACGGGGGCCTGAGGACAAAGGATGCAGTGTAGTGCGGGTCGCCCGTCCCCATGTTGCTTTACGATAAATATTAGAAAATAAGGATCACGTTACTTTACAAAGGAGCTCATTGAAAAATGTGCTGTATTTTATTTGAACTTTTGATGACATTTTTTTTTAGCTAATTAATCACCAAAGATTTCCTCGATTAATTGATATTTTTCAACATTTTTTGGGGGAAGCGTGTGACAGATATTCACTAAATAATATCTTGCAATCAATGCGAAATCACCAAATGTGAAGTATATTTAATTGAAAAACGTTTGTAATAGTTTTTTTTTTTATTCTCTTTTTTTTTTTTTTTTTAATTTCTTGAGGACTTGAGCACGGTGTTTTTGTTCTGAGATGATCTGATAAAGATGTACAGCTAATATGCTGCAACATTTGCAAAGTATGCAAATTATTTCTGAAGTCAAACTGAGTTAAAATATTTAATATATTGAGTTAAAATGTTTGAAATCAAAAGTTAACGCTTTCATTTTAACAGCTCGAATTTTAACGCTAGCGCTGACTGCATATGGAACAAATTCTTAAGACTAATCCTCATCCTAAACTAAAACCAGAAAAAAAAGAAAAAAAGCCATGCGTTGCCATGGAAACAGTAAATGAGGCATTCACAAGCCCGGTAATTGACAATATCAATCAGAAGGCTATTTTTCAATATTCCTCTTTGACGCCATCATCCTAAAAGCACATTAACTTTGAGATAGAACTCCGGCGGGAGAGCGTGAAAAAAAAGAAAAAAAAAAAACGCCGCCGGGGCTCGAGTGACGGATGCGGCGAGCGTGGGGGAAAACACTTCTGCTGTCCACACCGCAATTAGAACAACGAATGTTGAGAGCGCATCGCCACTCATCCTTCGCAAGATGCACGATTCCAAGATGAGCAGCGACGCCAAACGAGACGTACATTAACGCCGCTTATTTTCCCGACAGTTGAGGCGCTGTCAGACGCATTAGCGCGAGGACTAATGTCCTCACAAGTACGCCATTTTATGTGCAAATCCAAACTGTAACAAAACTGACTGCTTCGATGTTTCTGCTCATGTTTTCTTTTTATTAGCAGGATTTAAAGTCGTGAAATAGTAGGGCTTGGAAATGTGATTAAATATAGCGAGTGAATTGCTTTTTTATTCTAGTACCTCATCCTCTGAAAAAAAAGCAACAAAAAAAATTGTGCACTCAAATTAATCAATATAATTAATTAAGGGCCACGCTGACTTGTTTTGCATGTTTTTGCATATATTTGGAATATATTTGTTTATGTTCCGCATCACAATTAAATCCAAATTTGTGTGTAGCGCGTCGATGTGGCCCAAATATAAAATCAGGGATGAATTGACGATATTTTATTTAATCAAATTACTTTAGAAAGCTACATGGAAAGGAAAATTATCCTTTAGTTTGTTTTGTACTTAGTAAAGTTTACAAAATTCATGTGAAATGTTGCAAGTGAAATGCTGAATGGAATTTGCCTTTGTTTTATTTGCTTTGCACGTGATGCAAAACTTGTATTCTAATTCCAAAAATTATAAAATCTTTGGTAGCCTTGCAAAAAAAAAAAAAAAAAAAAAAAAAAATCATGATTTTGCAAAACTGAGATTTGGTGCAACGTTAAAAAATTAACTTTATAAACCTAAAAGTACAGATTTTTTAAACGGTTTTTAAAGTCAATATTTCTTTGACCAGCATATCGCAATTAAAAAAAAAATAATAATAATTTGCGTGAAATTCCGTGACACAAAGCCAATCAATTAAATTGTGTCTTTATCTTGATTTAAAATGACAGCAGTGAGTGTTTTTGCTTTTGTATCGTCCTGAAAAAATATTAACAAGGTCATCAGGCTAAAAAGTTGATTCCGAGGCACATTTTGTGCATGCGACACAAAGCTGGCATAAAAGTTTTTGTGGGTGCGGTGTGAAGAGGTTGGAGGGGGTAGAAGAGGGTAGAAGAGGGTATCCCGGCTGGATTCAGACCGACAGCGATTAGAAGCCAGAAAAAGTGCAAAATAACATTTAACGCCGCCGGGGCTGCTGAGTGGAAAATAGTGTGACGGTAACAAATGGCGTGTCAGAAGAAGGGTCGGCGTGGGCCGTTCACGCAATGTTTCACCCGGTGCACAGTCGTCAAGCGTGGCGGCGGCGGTGCTGGAGTGGAAGGGGTGGGGGAGGATTTAGTTTGACAACTCCAGCCTAATTAGAGCGGCTTGTCTCGGAAGGTCCATAAATCAGCGCCGCAGGTGAATCCTAAAGGAGCACAATCGATGCGGATGCATCTCCACGGACTTAATGAGACTTTTACAAAAGGTGAAGATGTTCTCAAGCTAGCTAGGCTACGTTCCCCGTCTTAAAATATTGGACATGAGCTGTTTTCTTTGACAACATGCAACTTGTCCGGAGTGTTTATACAATGACATGATGGCAGAGCTCGCGGGGGAGTTGGGTATCAATTACACAGATAAGCAAATGATAAGAAATGGCTTTTATCAAAGAAGTGTCCGGCGACCCGTGGAAAAGAGGGACAACTGGGAAAAGAGATTTTCCCATGAGTTGATGGTCCATAAGCATTTTATGAACTTTGAAATGTTGCCATCATGGGCTGCTCATACGCAATGACGAAAACGTAAAACGGTTAGCAATTTAGCGTTAGCCATCTGTCCGCGATAAATGATAAAAAATTGCTAGCAATCGGACAAAATGGTCATTCCAAGAATCGTTTATTTTTGAAGGGCTCTCTGACTAAAACATGCCCAAAAATTTTTTCAGGATTTTTTTGTGGGTCTAATTATGATAATGTCTGTTAAATTTGGCATTGAATATTAAAACTGTTTCTTTTGGGTTTTTTTTAGAAATTCAGACAAAAACATTGCCCCGCCCATATGCTCTGCCAAAAAAAAAAAAAAAAAATCAGTCGATGTAAATTTTGGTAGCAATGGAGCAACATCTATAGGACAAAAAAAATGTCTGAAACAACCATAAAATGGCCGCTTGAAAGCAAAATGGCCGACTTTGTATCTTATCAGGCGTGGCTTCAAGTCTCAAGTGCATTTTTTTTTGCTCAAAGACAAACAATTGGTACAAAAACACATTTATCCAGAGCGTGCATCACCTTTTAAAATGCCCTCGTCCATGTGGGCGGGGCCTAAGGTGAGAATAAAAGTAAACCATCTAACACGTGGGCTGCGAACATGGTGTGTCACGCGCGAAGAGAGCACCTCCGTTAATGGACGTTGTCGCAGCTTCCCGGTGAATAATGCAGCTTTGTTAATTGACCAGGTTAATAATTGATGATGGTTTGGGGGGGGCATACTTGGTGGTCTTGAGGGAGAGGGAGAGGGAGAGGGAGAGGGAGAGGGAGGGAGGGAGGGAGGGAGGGAGAGAGAGAGAGAGAGAGAGAGAGAGAGAGAGAGAGAGAGAGAGAGAGAGAGAGAGAGAGAGAGAGAGAGAGAGAGAGAGAGAGAGAGAGAGAGAGAGAGAGAGAGAGAGAGAGAGAGAGAGAGAGAGAGAGAGAGAGAGAGAGAGAGAGAGAGAGAGAGAGAGAGAGACTACTCGCCGATGAGCCACATGCTGCTCCACCTTGTCACAAGACAAAGACACAGCTGAATTGTTTATCTATTAGCCAGAGACAAGATTTAATGTTGCTCCGAAACCAGAAGGATGGCGGCAGATGGCAGGGAAAAGATGGGAGTGGCCAAGGAGAAGCACACACGGGAGGGTGGGAAAAATGGATTTGACCGTAAAGGTGATTTAACCCTCGTTCTTGAGGTGTCCGCTTTCCACATAAAAGCAGCCCATAAAAAGAAAAGGAAAAAAAAAAAAAGTCTTCCGGGCGTGTGGGGTCGACACCTTTACACCAGGAAACAATAAGATCAATAAGTCAGTGGGTGTTCAAAGAATTCCTGACCAACCAAAAGCTTTGACGACATTGGAGAAAAAAGACAATCGGTGAGGCTGATAACAAAGACGTTTTTGTTGTTATTCTTCTCCCGTCGTATAAATCAGCTTTTTCAGATCTTTTCCATCATCCAAAACTACATTTTTTGCATGTGGGGTGGGCTTGTCGCGGGCACACACAGCGGATGTAACGTGATCTCTCTTGAAACCGCTTTTGGATTGTGAAAGTGATTATCGAGGGCTCGCCATTGTAAAAGCGGGACGCTCACCTCCCGGGGAAGACATGCAACACGCCGCCGACTGCCATTCAAACCCCCGACCCGCCCTCCTTTTCGCTCGCCAACTCCTTGACCTGCGCCACCCCCCTCTGACATCCTTACATTCTCTTAGCAGCTGAACCTGTGAGGGCCCCCATGCAGGGCTCGCCAAAGTAGTGCCTGTCAGCAACTGGCCTGCGGCATGTGGGGAATCCAAAGGGGGGTTTGGGATGGGGAGAGGGGGGGGGGGGACAGGTAGCAGGTGCAGGGTTGCTCCACCTGGATCACAAGCACCTGACTCAGCACTCATCGCTAAAATAAGAGCTGTCGTTAGGCCACGCGTGAGCTAGGCACATTGTAGCGACACAGGAAGATGGACTTTTTTTTTTGGGGGGGGGGGGGGGCGTAAATCATGGTTTTTCGACAAATCGTTTGTTAATATTTATGCATGTTTTATCTCATATTTTTTAGAATTTTCAGCATAATTATTTAATGATTTACAATATTTGTGCAATTTACTATTTTGTCTATTTGTAGTCTTTTATTTTTATTTTTTCTCCTTTTATAATTTTTTATAACATTTCCCCAAAAATTTTCTCACCCAAATATTTTCGATCAAATATTTTGGCAGTTTGACTATTGTTTCATTTTACTATTTTTTATTTCGTTTTATTATTTTGTTTGTATTTGCCGTTTTTTTTTTTGTTTTTTTTTTAATTGTCATAAGTTTCAGAAAATATATTTGGAAAGTTGACTTCATACCTGTGAATTATTTCCATATTTTCTCGAAACATTTTCTACTTATCCCTTCATATTTCTTTTCAATTATTAATCTATTGTATTGTATTGTACATCCTTTATAACATTGTATTCTGCGCAAGTGTACCTAATATTTTGAACTCAGCCTCTCCCATTAGCGAATCCGTCGTATTTCTTTAAGAGACATCGTCATGGTCCAAATAACGTAAAGTATCGTAATTGTCAAACAGTTTCTCCGCTAGGCTAGCTGTAATCGGCGAACACTCGCGCGCGGGCTAGCTCGACGCTAAGCGGCTACTCGATTAAGGGCGGGCCGCCGTACGTGCCACCCCGGGAGCTCCGACAGATGGTTGTGAAGGGTTCCTGATCGTATTACATTGTTTCAAGGATTCCGTTGTTTGTTCACTTTCAGCGTTTGTGTGTACACAAGTCGGCCAACCTGTGCGAACCCGCCAAGAATCCCCGCCCTCCCGTCGTATCTCCGGTCCGCTTAGCAGCTGTCGCGCCTTTTATGAGGTATTAGCCCAATTATTAACCCAGCTTTTATTTTGGGATTCGAATTTCCAAAGGCATGCTCGGGGGTCACTTTTTATTGAGTGTGCAGAAATACGCGAGGATACTCTTGAATTGCTTCGATCGATCTCATCGTCGCCGATGGAGAAGGTGCCACGTTTACGAGGTAACTGTGTTATGACATTTGTCATAAGTACTTTTAAGTTCAAAAGACAAGAAAGCTTAATTTTGTTATTTATTGGTGACAAGATATATATATTTTTTTGTTAGTGCAAGTGTTTCTTTACTTTTTTTTTTTTTTTACATTTTAAAAGTGTAAGTGCCACTTTTTAAATGAATGAAAAACTGGTTTATATTTTTTATTTCTATATTTAAAAATAAAATGAGTCAGCGTGATATCTTAACTTTCAATTGTATATTTTTTTACTTGTTAATAATAAATATATTTTCACTTTATTTTTATTATTATTGGCAGTAGTAACAGAATTATATATATATTTGTTTAATATGAAAATATTTGTAATTTTAATTACTTATTTTAATTTAAATTAATTGTGTTATGTCTTATAACATTCTTATCATTCAACTTATTTTTATTTATTATTTTACAAGTGCCGGTAGAAACAGTGTGATATCTTGTAAACATTTAACATTCATTTAAAACAATTTAAATTTAGAATATCCCTTTCACTCTATTTACAATTTTAGATGTTTTCTCTTGGAATATTGTACTTTCATAAGTTTATTTTTGCACTTTTTAAAAAAGTGTGATATCGTTGTAACCTTCCACTTTATTATGTAAAAAAGAAATGTGACGAGAACAATTATGCAATTTATTTCAATAAAGAAAAATTATTCTTTTTTTATAGAGAGATCTTGAAAAATATGTAATTGACATTTATTCCACATTTAAAAATTAGATATTTTTTTTTGTTTTTTGTTTAAATTGTGCAGCCAGATCAACATTGCAAATTAGAATATGTTCTTCTCAATATATAATTCAATAAAAAAAAAATAATAATTTTTTTCTATTTATTTTAACGCATGAAACATTTTCCATTTTTTAGGAAGTTTCCCTAAACGCGATTAAAAAATACAATACCTCATTGAATATATAGAAGCTGCATATTTATATTAATAAAAGGCTTTTTTTTTCGCTGCCTTTGAAGCGACAAACAGAAGGAAGCACGCTTTCCATACATCTTCCATTTTCCAACTTCAACATTTGCTCTGAAAGGAAAAACTTTTTTCCCCCCCTTGGCCGGCAGGCAGAACGATTGTTCAAGGAAGTTTTTCTTGCAGTGAGTGCGCTCTAGGGCACGGACGCTGGCACTCTCGCCATGCGCGTTTTGCTATCTGCAGCCGCCTGTGTGGCGATAGCACGGCTTGGCGCCAATCGCCCTGGCAGAGTCGCGGACGGAGAACAGACGGCAGGAACCTCCTCGGGCGCAAACCTCTGTTTGAGTGCCCAACCTGGGTGTGTGTGTGTGTGTGTGTGTGTTTGCCAGACTATAAAAATGAACCATTCGCATTGGTTCAGATAATATAAATGTAACATGGAGGTCAATTTCAATTGTGCAAGTTGTTGGTGTGACATGGAGGAGCGATTGCGTCATCATATGGCCCGGAGAGTTAATTTCATACACGTTTGTTGCAAGTGGGTGGATTATTTGCTGCTTTTCCGATCAACGATGTGAATTTTTTTTTTTTTACAATTTAGATTGTTTCTGGTCTGTTCATTTCTATTGTTCAAAGTGGCGGTGATGAATCACTTCTGAGGCGTGTTTGCATTAATTGAGAGTATTTGACTGAGGGTGCCGTGGACTCTTTTGACTGTGGATTCATTCTTGTTGTTTTGTTGCTTTCTGCTGTGCAAGACGGCGATTGCTAAAACTTATCCAGAGGATTAATAGTATTTGGAGAAAATGAATAGTAATTACATAGTATATATTATATTTATATATACAGTAATAACATAGTTATTATTATATTATTATATATATATATATATATATATATATATATATATATATATATATATATATATATATATATATATATATATATATATATATATATATATATAGTAATAACTATGTTATTACTATATATATATATATATATATATATATATATATATATATATATATATATATATATATATATATAGTAAGTTATAATATATATATATATATATATATATATATATATATAACATAGTTATTACTATATATAGTAATAATGAATAACTAGTTCTCCATATGTCATTCTAATTTGTCTTCATTGCTTTTTTGAGTCGTAAATTAACTATTTGGTGTGTGTAGATTATTTCGCGTCACTTTTGATTTCTATTGT
Source organism: Idiotropiscis lumnitzeri (assembly GCF_059441095.1). NCBI lineage: Eukaryota > Metazoa > Chordata > Actinopteri > Syngnathiformes > Syngnathidae > Idiotropiscis > Idiotropiscis lumnitzeri. The sequence goes on from NC_142410.1 coordinate 8,701,892, forward strand.
GCAAAATGTCTCATTTAACAATTGGAAAGTGGAGCAATCGCATTCATGCTCTCGACCAAGCACGCAGAGGACTTTTTAGTGTTTTTTTTTTTTTTGGTCTTTTTGTTCATTTCTATTGTGCTAGGTGGGCGTTATCATGAAGAAATTTTTCCTTGTTTGTTGTAAGTGTTGCATGGAGTGAAGAGAAAAAAAAAAGTGCAGATCTTCATCACGCCTAATCTTTTATTCGCTACGTTTGTTGAGGTTGCCGCTGTCTCGGCCTTTTCTACTTTCCATCTTGTCCGTCATGCCGCTCGTTTGCGGGGAAAGATGGCTGACATCTTCCCGCCGCACACGCCAGCCGGCTTGATTAAAGCGAGAGAAAGTGCTAGAAAATGAGTTTGCCACCCCGGACCGCTTTATTGATAGATGGAGGGCGACAGCTCGGCCCGGCGTCTCGCGAGGACGGTGATGAAGGGTGCGCGCGGCGTTCGGTGCCGTGATTGATGCTCCGGCGTCCGAGTACGGGGAAGCCGCCCGGTAATTCGATTAATCACAACCTGCGCACTGGTAATTGTTACAGTAAGTGCATGTTAGACTGAGGCGAGATTGCTTTCCAAGTGAGTCGCGGAGCTAATGGTAGCAACATCCTCGCTATACAAGCTTTCTTCTTTTTTTTTTTTCTTCGACGCCATTATTATCCTGTTCGCCTTGGATGAGGATTTGCATGTTAATGAGAGCAGCACATTTCCTCTGTCGGCGGACCACAACCAGAGGAGATGATAGATGAACCGTGGCAGGCAGATTAGGGAGGAGATTTTTTTTTTTTTCCGCCCCACACGTGCGCCCAATCATGATCACGTGTGGAAATGGTTTACAAACAATTTTAGCACAAAAGCTAATTCGCAAGTGTAATAATTTAACTAAGTATACGTGATTGCATATATGGATTGGCCGTCGGGCCAAAACCTTGTACCTCCAAAATAGACATTTTTCAAGAGGTCAACACTTTAGATTGGTCTATAATAGCGAAAAAATTAACACCCACGAGTGTAAACTGAGCAATAGGATCGATTTCCAGAAAAAAAGATGAAATTCACCAAAGTGTGACTTAAGAGGTTTTACGATATTGTCGTATGCAGCTATGCACGTATACATGAGGAAATGAAATCTGAAATGATTTCGACTTAATTTTCGAATTCTAAAACAATAGATGTCAGCTCATCGAGTGATAGCAAGACAAATCGGGAAGCGGCATGCAGAGGGGGAAAAAAGTCCACTTTTATGACAAATGATGTTTTGCATCATCGCTTTTGGGCGTGTGAGCGTCTGTTTTGGGGCGCCGGGTGGAAATTCCCACAAGCGGGACAAGTGTGAGGCCAGGGTGGCGGTGGTGGTGCTGGTGGGGGGGGGTTGTTGGTGCCGGAGAAGGAGGCCTGTTGGAGCTGCCACGTCCCATTAAGAGCTTAGGAGGCGTTAAAATATGGTTGGCGAGTTCCCATCGAGGAGGGATTGGCGCCGGCGACCCTTCCTGGCCCCGGCGATAAACAAAGATCTCGCGATGGATGCGCGCCCTCGCGCATGCAGACGAGGGATGGCATCATTTATAGACGGGAGGATTGAAATTAAGACGAGTCAGATGTCAGACTTGTTTTCTTGTCAACATGGAATGCTTAGAGCGTTTTTTTTTTTTTTTTTAAATGGTGCTGTTAGTACTTGACTTGATTAAGTTTCACATTTCACTGCTTTCATGGAGTTCGCCTGGCAAAAATGAGTAGGCATTTACTTGGGAATAAATACGATATTGACATCAACACCAAAATGGAGTAATTCGGTTTATTTTATTATTTTTATTGTAATTATTGGACGGAAAAAAAAATCAATCTTGAGTTTGGTTTAATGGAACTTTATCATTTTTGTTTTTGTTTTTTTTCTTCAAATGCATTGTACCCGCCACTCCGTGTCGGTGCTATTAACACCGAACAGCGACCCGGGTTTAAAAAAAAAAAAAAAAGGGGGAAAAATTCCCGGCTTTAACCACAAGCTTCTACATGCCTCCCCGTGACCCCGAGCCAACCACTTCCCATCTTTAGTGGGGGGGGGGGGGGGGGGCATTTTCACAATCAAAGGCGAGCACTCCAGCACATGAACTCCTGCCGAGTGGGCCTGCTTGTTTTAACACTTATTTATTCCTCTTTGCCATTCAAGGCTGCTCCTCTTCTAAATGGGCAGCATGAAAAAGGAGGAGGCGGCGGCCGAGGAGGGGGCAACGGGCCGTCCTTGGCCGCACGGTCCAAAATTCCGGGGAATCTTGGCAACATCTCGGGATAGATGGGACCCTCATGGATATAAACGCCCCCCCACCCCCACCCCGGCCCCTCCTCCCTGCAATCCCACAATGGATGAATAGGTAAACAGAAGGGTGAGAAAGAGTGATGGCAAAAAGAGAATGTTCACTCTCATGGTGGAACAAAGAAGGAAGTGTGTGTGTGTGAGAGAGAGAGAGAGTGTGTGTGTGTGTGTGTGTGTGTGGAGCCAGACTGCTCTTGTGTTTATGTGCGTGCGGACTGTGGCGAGTAAAAGTTTGGTGGTCCGGCCCGCTAATGGCAGTTAACTGGACGCAAAAGGTGAATTATTCCTCCTGAGACACTCAGGTAACCTTTATTATGGCCCCTAATCCTTCTCTGGAGCACAGCCCCATTAGACACACAGTCGAGTTAATGGGAAAGGGAGGGAGGTGGGGATTGTTGGGGGGGGGGGGGGCGGTCATTATACCATTATTCCCCCGCCAGGCCACAGAAACGTGAACCCGCACTGCTCACCGTGACAGACGAAATTAATCACAAACTTGGAATTTTACCATGAAGAGGCTTTTATTTGTGGGGGGGGGGGATGTTTCTGGAATAACTTGTAACTGCAGAGGTATGCCAACTTGTTTTGGGGGGGAGGAAAAAAAAATCAGTAATTCACAATCTCTTGAATGTGTTTTGGTTGTTAGATAAGCTATTTTTATTTTATTTTAAAAAAATACTGTAAAAATATTTTGGTGGGAAATAATTTATTTTTAATTTATTAGAAAATAAGTGTAAATAAGTAATACTTTTGCTTTAAATATTATTTTTTTAGCCGTCTTATTTTGACTTTTAATTAAAATAACTGTTGTAAAAAAAAATCCAATAATTTCCACTTCAGGTTATTTTGTAATTGCGTATGCACTTTGTCCCTTACAAAACATGCTGCCTTGATTTTTATTTTATGAAATTTTTAAACATAACTAATGGAGAGAACTTTCGTCTCTTTTCATTGGTGCTTTAAGTTTAGTTTGACTTTATTTGTTTTCAATTTTATTGCCTCAACTTAAACCTCTTCAAAACTTTTTGATGATTTGATTGAGAAAAAAATAAATGCTAAAGAAATATCATGGTCTGCTTTGCACTCGTCTATAAATTTTGTAGTTACCAATGATTTTTATTAGAATATTTTCTGCTGAAAAATTTTTAGATACCGAATGTCACAATTGTACTTTAATGAAGAGTGAAAGTTTATGTTTAAAAGTTCAGAACAGAATTTCAAGCGCAAGTACAAAGTTTATGATATTAAATATATAGTGTTGTTTCAAAAAAAAAAGTAATAAGAGTATTATTGGCCTAAACTCATCACACCTTGTGTGGCTTATGAGTTTCTATAACACCTCGAAAGTTGCATTCAATTCTCAAACTTGCAGTCTGATGACATGCAAAGAGAAATTGTCACTGATACTTGACATGACATCATTTATTTCAAGAAAAATAATTAAAATGTTCTAATAAGTACTGATGTATAGTTGAGGATAAACAAAAAAACCCAGAAACACGTTCTAAAAATGTCATGCAAAGCAATACTGTTAATATGTAAATTCAGACTTGATGTGGTCTAAATAAATAAAAAAATCAGCAACTCCCCCATAAAACAAAAAAAAAAAAACTTTGCAAAAATTTGCATGGACGTCAAGTTGTCATGCAAATGATATTTCTCCAAACAACGCATTGATATCCTCCTTTCATGGAGGACAGCATGGTCGGACATTTACCTGTACCACTCCAGGCCATTGTCATAGTTGCGGTCAAAGAAGTGCGGTTCTGCACCCGCGGCCCTGATGTCCGGGTGGACCCGAAGGAACTCCAGCAGAGCCCGTGTGCCTCCCTTCTTCACGCCGACAATGAGCGCCTGGGGCAGCTTCTTGGATCCATCCCCGAGCGGGCTTAGTCTACCTGGTGAGACCCTCGGACCTGCCACCTCCAGCACCGGCACCGGTACGATGCCGGCGGGATCCTCCCTCTTCCCCGACGGGTAGCCCGCCGCTTCCTCCCCGCCGGTCCACTCGAATCTCCTCCGGGACTCCTCCGCGGCTGCCCGGCGGGAGGTGGCTCGCAGAGGGGCGGCCGTGCTATGGAGCAGCAGGAGGAGGGAGGTGAGCAGCGAGCCCAGAATGAGCGCCGCTCTCCGGGGCTGCGGCGTCCGGTTCACCGGCGAGCGCCATCCGTGGGTGGTCGCTCCGGGGGCCACCGCCATGCTAGGCGCGCGTCACCGAGTCGTCTCGTTGCCATGAAGACATCGACGAGTTCATCCGCGCCGCGACAAAACGCCGGACACGCGAATAATCGTTGGCGCAAATCAGCGTGGAAATTTGTTTTATTTGTTTTTAAAGATGACAGGTGACTTTTGCATCCTCTCAATCTCTGACTTGGGTTGCGCACGTGTGCACTGTTGTTAAATTGTGGACCGTCAGTATCGTTGATGGACACAGCTTTCAACCAATGAGGGAAAGGCAAAAGAGGACAGTGGCCAATCATGTTCGAGGAAGGCGGAAGCATCTCGGCCGATCTCATCGATGCCCAAGTGAAACCTCAAGATTTTCATCCACTCGGAAATTGTTAGTAATTGTTAATTTGTATGTTTTGTTAGGAAAGTTTCACATCCAAAAATGTTAAATTCCACATTGTTATTCAAATAATTTTTAATTGACGTGGATAATTATTTGAAATCTCTTGATTTAATAACAGTTAAATAATGTAGGTCAATAATTAGGATTCATTTCGAAATATTTCAAGATTAGCTTACTGATGTACTTGCTTTGAAAGATGAATTTTGTATTTTTTCCCTCTGCATATTACCAATGTAGTTTTTATTTTATTATTATTATTTTTTACTTTTGTTATAATGGTGTTTATATGTAAAATATGTTATGGATTGCCTGATTGTTATGTTGTATTTTTTTATTATTAAAAAATTCTTACATAAAGTTGTACACATGTTTGCTCCAAACACAAAATGCTAAAAAACAAACAAGAATCTTATTTATTTATTTTTTTAAACAAAACAATGACATCTCTGCTCCTCCCAGTCGCAAGGGGGCCACCAGGGAAGTTCCCCCCACCCCTCCACCTCCATGAACTCTTTACGGAACAAAATGGTGATAACGGGCCCTATTATTCCTTTACAAGTGGACAAGAACGGAACCAAATGTTTCACATCTGCTGCTCGGCCTGCCGGCGATTTAGCATGAGAATGTGAGGGGAGGCGCGCCGGAAAAGTGGACGGAGCTGACGTGTTGTTGGGTTGCGAGACAATGCACCAGGGTGTTACAGTCCCACCATAGCTTAACAAGTCATACATGAGGTCTTTTTGTTAGAATATCAAATTAAATCTCAAAAAGGGGAGTGAAGGGGGGAATAATTTTTTTGTTAATCGTCTTTTCTAAAAAGTACAAGCAAAAGAGAATTTTTTTTTTTTTTGCGAGAAAAAAAAAAAAGTTTTAATTTTAAGGCTCAGCTGCACGCTAACGTAAATAACGCGCAGCCGAAAGCAAAATAGCTGACGTGATCGGTTTCAAGTGAAAGGGCAAACGCTGGAGTTGCTGGAGGGTGATACAATCTTGGCGACCGGCAAATGAGCAGCGGAGGCGTCACATTAGAGCGTGTTCATTAAAAAGCAATATGTTGGAAGTCCCATCCGCCATTTCCTGAAGATACCCATCAGGCCCCGCGGATCCAAAGACGACAGCGAACGCAGCGCGTTTCTAATCACCGCGCTCGATCGTAAAGCACAGACTGGATCATGCGCAGTGTTCGCAATCGGACGAAGCGATTGTTGAATCAGGTGTTTCGTTGGAGTGCGACAACCCGGTGGTCAGGCGTACCAGTTTGGGCAACATTTTGAACGACGTCGTTCTTTTTTGGGATTAGGGTTTCAAGTCAGCGTTAGGGCGTAGCGTTCAGGCCTGAGGTAGGGTTTCAAGCATGGGTTAGGGGTTCAAAATACGGTTTCAAGATTGGTTTATGGTTTCAAATCGGGATTCATGTTGTACTATAATTTAATGTGAGGGGTTACAAGTTTGGTGCAAGGGTTAAGGTTTCAAATTAGGGTTTCAAGCTTGAAGGTTTCAAACCTGGGTTGGGGTTTCAAGCTAGTGTTATGACTTGATGTGAAGCGTTTCAAAGTATAGATGAAAGCCAGGGGTAGGGTTTCAAAATAAGGTTTTAAGTGTGGGTTAGGATTTAAATGGCTTTTTTTTTCATGGTAGGGTTTGAAATTATGATTAAGGTTTGAATTTAAGTTTAGGGTTTCAACGTATGGTTTCAAGAAAGTTAAGGTTTCAAATTAGGACGTGAAGCTTGGGTCAGTGTTTCAAAGTAGATTTTTAAGACAGAGGTCGGACTTCATTGCCGAGTTTGAAAGTCTGGTTTCAAGCCGAGAGTTAGGGTTTTAAGCTTGGGTTAGCTTTTGAAAGTAGGTTGTTTCATCGCACCATTTGAATTTGTCAAAGCGGGGTCTAAAGTCTGAATTATGGTTTCTAAGTACGGTTTTAAACAAAAATTACGGTTTTAAATTAGGGTGTCAAGCCTGGGTTAAGGATTCAAGGCAGCCCCAGTCCCCCTTTTTCCAAATAATAAACTCCTTAAAGGCCGCATGAGCAGAGATGCAGCGGGAGACAAGGCTGTGGCGGATATTGCCTTCGCTCTGCAGACAGACGAGCCGCTAATGACAAACGGACGGTTGAAGTTGCTGGAAAAAGATCCATTTAATACCGCAGACGTTCCCGCTTTTCCTGGCCGCGCTACAAGGCCCGACCCAAGACTTTTAGGAATGTCGGAATCCGCGGCGCTTTCACGACGGCGGGATTTTGGAAAGCGGAGCCGAGCAAAACCTTGCGGCTAATGAGAAGCGGGATGATTGGCAGCCGGAGCGACTCCGTCGAGAGCTTCTGGCCGACACCTGATATATTCGAACCGCACTCGAAACAGTCGAGTAACGTGCTGGGAAAGTTGGGAGCCGTGTCATTCCTCGACGCTAAATATAAAACACGCGCGACAAAACAGTCACAGTGTATGGGATTTTCTACGTAGGCTTTTGAGTCAGCGTTGAGTATCAAAGTAGGGCTTCAAATCGAGAATAGGGTTTGAAATTAAGGTATTCAAGTAGGGTTTCAAGACAGGGTTGCGACTTCAAGGTACAGCGTTGTGGCCGGCTTTCAAACAAGAGTCAGGTTTTCAAAATTAGATTAGGGTTTGAATTTAAGGTTTTTATATAGGATTATATTTTCAGAATAGGGTTTGGAGTTTTGAATCAGGTTTGGGGTGACAAAAAGAATTAGGGTTTGACATGATTGTTTCAAGATAAATTTAGGGTTTCAAAGTTGGGTTTTGAGCCTTGGTAAGGGTTTCAAAGTAGAATTTTAAGTTGAGTTTCAAAAGTTTCAAAGTAAGGTTTTAAGACACATTTATCTTTTAGAATAGGGTTTCAAGCCAGGGTAAAGTTACAAGGTACGGTTTTTAGTCAGGGTTATGGTGTCAAATTTGGTGTTCAAGCCAGGGTCACCTTTCAAAATACGGATTCAAGTCAGCATTTGAGTTCCAGAGTAGGGTATTGAGTCATTTTGGAGTTTTAAATAAGGGTTTCAAGTCAGTGTTAGGGTTCAAAATTAGGGTTTCAAGACAGGTTTCTGTTTTTAAAATGGTGTTTGAAGTCAAGTTTAGAGTTTTAAGGCATCAATTCAAGGCAGGTTTGAAAAGAAGGGTTTCAAACACAAAAGGGTTTGGGTTTTAAAAAAGGTTTATGGTTTCAAAATAGGGTATCAAGCCATAATTAATAATTGTAATTATAGACATCTGTTTGCGTTCTTGCGTTTGACACCTGAACATTGCCGCAAGTTTAACCCCCCCCCCCCAAGTCCTCCGTTCCGAACGATGGTGAGACGAGCCTCCGAGGCAATTCGTCCTTGTCACTCGCGTCGTAAACTCAACATCGTTCAGACGTTAGCGAGACGCTAACCTCCTCGCCCGCCCGCAGAGCGCCGTATTCACAACACACGAGATCTTACTCGGTCAGCCGCAAAATATGTAATGAAGAACATTTGTTATTGTCAGCGTCTGCCCGTGAAATCGTCTTTGTGTTTCACACACACACACACGCACACACCTCTGCACGCACGCACACACACTCCTCAGAGGTCCTGTTCCTGCTTGTTATCAAAACCTATTGATGAGATTATAATGGTGAAAGTCATTACTCTTTTTGAAATAATTTTGTCTCAAAAAGTCAGAATCTAGAGTTGTGTATTAATGTCCTATTTTAATTTATTTATTTTTTTTTTTACATTTAATTTTTTATTTTATTTTTTTTTTTAATTACCTTTCAAGGATGGCACAAAACTGTTGAACAGGAAAACACAGTTTTTAAGAAAAAAATATTCTCACTCAAAATTGTAATATTGAGGTTTTTATGTCCTGGATATCAAAAAAAAAAAATGCCAGGCCCACTCATATTGTATTATAGGGCAGTGTAAGCCCAACTAATGTCCATCTAGTGGTGATTAGTGATACTACAACTTAAAACTACAATCGATCCCTGAATATTTGCAGTTCGGCCCCCGCGGATTCACAAATTTGTGGATTTGTTTTATTTATTTATTTTTTTGGGGGGGGGTGGTGGTTAAAATACGTAGCAATGGATTCAAAGTGAAGCCTGACCACATCAACGAGGAACTCCCCGGAACATCTCTCATTAATTCATCCACGATAAAAAGAGGAACAAAAAGGCCATCAATTACTGACCCCGCCCCCTTCCCCCATTCCCGCCATCTCATTTGGATGTACAGATAGCGGAGATGGGAGCCACAGTTTGACACCACTCATTTAGAACGGCGAGCCTGGAATACATTACCTTGCCAGAACATCATCATAATGGAGGAGCATCCATCTCGTCCTCACATACGCACAAACGCAGCATAGTAATAAAGCTTATCTGCGGGTGACAGTGCGTCCGACTGGGCCGAGCCAAGCATCCGGCGGCTCCGCTTAGCGGCGCATAAATATGCGCCTGCGCCTGCGCCAGACGACGGACGACGTTTTAATAAGGCAAAGATGACGGCTCGGCACACAAACACATGCTTGTTCACAAAATAGTTGTAAGGAATGCTATTTTGTTTTTTTTTGGGGGGGGGGCATTTGTGCGTGCGTTTGTGCGAATGTGAAACATTTCTTGTTTTGTTTTTTTGGGGTTTTTTTTGGGGGGGAGGAGTATGTGAGGTAAAAATATTTTTGGAGACAGAACGACTGAATATTACAAGATTAAGAATGTTCTTAATATGAGAATGAAGTCACCTTTTATTGTTTAAAGAAAAGTTGCAATATATCGGGTGGAAAGAAAAACAGGACCTGTTCTCAAACGCTACCGCTGCTTTCTATTTATTTTTAAATATTTAAACCCCTCAGCTGTCATTACATACCCCTAAAACTTTTCTGATATGCATGCATGTGTGTGTGGGGGGGTGCACTTGGGGTTGCCCACATGCACCCCCACCCCCCAAAAGTCAAACATTTCTCTAATTTCTTCCAGACGTTAACTCTCATCTCCACTTTTTGCGCCTTATTCAGACGTGTTGACGTACACGTCGTAAGCTTGTTTTTTCGTCGACCGCCGCACCCCTCAAAGTCCTCATTGTGTCCACGTGGCAGCCGCGTGATGTTACGCGTGGGAGTTCTGTCTGGACCAGGCTATCCGCGGCGACGACGATTAATGAACAGTCGTTGACGATTTGACAGGACGGCCGGCCCATATGGGCTGAAGATTTTTTATTAAAAATCCGGTTTACAATTTTTCATTATTTTTTAAAATATTTTTTCCCCCCTTTTCACGTATACAAAAAGTACAGTATATGACAAAATTCAAAAGAACATTTCTCAAATTGGCAAGCAAATTTAAATAAAATATTTGCGACCTGGAAGCACATACCTCGGGTCAAAATTTCCCAACACTTCAGTAAACCATTGCTTTTTTCAAAATATAGATGGGCACTATTTCTTTATTCAAGACTCACCGATTGCTTTCCATGCAGCTTCTCTTGTTTCTTAATGTGAATTAAATCATAATTTTTTTTTGCAAACCTTTATCTATGCAAATATGTAACTATTTTGTGTTTGCTGCTGCCTCTTGACTCCCTTGAAAAAGTGATTTTTTCCTCTTGTGTGAAAGTTCTGAAAAACCTACATCCCTTTTCGAAACCTATTTCTAAATGTTTATCTAAAAAAAGTTCCCATATGATGAAAGTAAGCCTAAAAAGTATGACAAAGACGTAGAAAGTGGGTGAGGAGAGGTAATCAAGGACTGCTTAGGGGACGGAAAATGTGTGTTTTTGCAGCGTGACGCAATGACAACGCGCATTACGCCTGATTGACAAAGTGGACAGGACTCCGTGGCATGCGAAAACAAAGTGGCACAGTTTGGATTACTCGCCACAAATGCATAAGCGCTTTAAGTAAAATATCCCCCCCCCCCAACCTGGTGTTTTTATTTCCAGTGGCATGCTACATGATTTTAGGGTGGCCTAAGTCACAGAATTTTGTATTTTAAACAAAACGCTCGTGCCTTGTGATTTGTCATTTGTTCGGCAAAACAGGATGAAGTTGAATACGCGTTATTTATGGTAGCGTAGCTTCAAATCATAAAAAAAAAAAAAAATAAACATATAAAAAATGTCAATATATTAGCTCTTATATTGTACTTTGACTGCCAGTCCGTCTTTAAGAACCACCTACATCACGATTGTGTTAGCATGTTAGCTCTGACATAACATAGCCAAGCTAGCTTAACCTAGCTAACATTAAAATGTAAATGTTAGCTAAGTAGCATCGATGGTTACTTCCTTTTAGTAGAATGACGTGCTGCGACATATTTGAACATTCTGAACCTATAATCACCCCCAAAAAAAAGTTCCATTCTAACCATGTTGCCGCATACCAACACAGAAACGTAAATGTGTCCGAACACGAGTGAGTCTCACTAGCGTAGCATCAGCTTGTCATACTGCCGCGGGGCTTTAACCGTAAGCTAGCTCAACTCATATCTCGCCAGGTGACAGCCAGTCTGGTGATAAGCCACCGTCAGACGGCACCAATCCCCCGTCTGGTCCATGGCCTGTAATGCCACGCCCTCACATACACACATACACACACACACACACCACACACACACACCAAACACCCAAAAAAAACCCTGCTGTCAATCTTCACAACCGACTTTGCATCTCGCCTTTGAGGACATGGTGGACATTTTTATTCGCACCTATTTTTGATGCTGAAGCCAACCCTATTTTTACCCACCACACTCTTCTTCTTCTACTATTTGCATAATTTAATTTGACACAGACACACAAACAAAACAAAAAGCAAATATTTTGAGAGCTGGACCAAGGCATCAGAGTGGACGAGTGTGACCACATGTGTCTCTGATTCTGACGTTTGTGATTATTTTTTATTTTTTTTTTGCCTTATTTCAACTTTATCGCACGTTCCAAAAACGTGCTTAATCGATTTATTGAAAAATAAAGTCTCCATAGGCCTGAAAGGACGGAGTTATATTTAGCCGTCAGAGGCGGGAACGTGCTGGGTCCAAAATTCACTTTGCCCTACGGAAGCTGCCAAATAAAATCATTTTAAATATTTTTTTTTTTGTTGAAATCGGCCAGCCCTATTTTTAGTGGAACTTAGTCCGAGGTCTTGGTTCTTCCCAATTATTACAGTAATATAGAACATCCTGTGACACTATTAAGGCTACCAGGGAGAAACATTCTGAAATGACATTTTGTAGCTGTCCTGCATGCTGAGTCGCGTTTCATCTTTGTGTTTGTGCGCCGTCCGCTGAGCAGCCTAGCGGGAGCTGTAATGTTTGGAAAAGTGATGAACCCCCTCCTCGTTCTTGCAAGCTTTTTTTCTCGACTGCTCTCTAGGGCCTTACGAGGGAATAAAAATCTTAATAAGAGACTTCTCCATCCCAAAAGTTTCATTTCAAGCGTAATCCCGCCGAGCAGTGCAGGATTTGCATGGCTAATTTAGAGGCTGTCTTAGCTTTAGCGAGGTTTTGTCCTGGCACTAAAGGGCGGCCGAGCCCCTCCTTCACTGGCACCTCTGAACCGAGGCTTATGGGGGCTAAACGAAACAGTTTTTTTTGTTTTTTTTGGGGGGGGAGTAAACCACTTTCGCACATATCATCCCGCTTTGATGACAAGTTCCTCCTCCCCCAGTTTGCTAGCTTTAGCTTTTAGTGTGGCCTACATTTTTTTTTTTTTACTGCGACCAATGCGTAGTGCACTGTATGCATTTGGAATTTTTTAGTCCACAGTCATTTACAGAACGCTGTTTTTAACAGTTAGTTTGCTGCAATAAAATGTTCAAGTAGTAATAAATAAATAAATAAATATATATTTTTTTTTTAAAATGAAGGGGCCTTGGGAGAGATGCTAACGGCAGAAGTTTATCTGCTTACCTTATTATGGTCTTCTTTGTCTCCTTCTTCTTCGTCTCATTCATCTTCTTTCAACTTCTCCACTTCTCCATGTAAGTAAGTACACAGTTGGTATAGCCCCCCCCCCCCTCTCTTGTAATGGTATGCCCCAGTAGCAGGTGGGATTACGTGATGTCAGAATTCGGAAATACTGTCAATAGTGGCGCTTTGACGAGTTTGCAGGCAATTTTTGTTGTTTGCACAATTTGCGAATAGGTTCATCTCATGGCCCTGGACAGAAATCAACAGGTCTTTGGTAATCGAACCCTTTTTTAATTTTTGTCACCCCCAAGCCCATAAATGGGCATCTGGCCAGGCCGGAGAGCCGTATCGTTTGTGTAATCCTGCCATTTGACTAAAAAGCTTCATTTTTGAATAATCAAGCTCACATCCTACACCCGATGCAAGTGAAGAGACGACTGTCAGCAACGTTCCAAATAGTCCATCTTATGTTTGACGTCGTAACGAGGTCTTTATCTGTCTGACTTTCCTCCTATCGTGTCGGCCTCGCCTCCCCCTCCTTCGTGTTCTCCGCTTTTTCCTGCACGCTATCTGCTGACCGTCCTTGACTGTGCTTCTCGCCTGCTGTAAACAAGCCCGGGGAGTCGCACTTTGGAATTCCTCAAACAACTTGGGTTTGATTTTTTTTTACAAGACAATTAAAACCGTGCTGTAAATCACAGGGAAGCTGCTTTGACAGCTTGCTTTTCTTTTTTTTTACTTCTTTTCCTGTAAACGGCAGTGATAAATACTCTTGAGTGACACACACTCACTGGCTTCACAATGCTAAATAGACTCGTTGAGGAGTCCCGCTTCAGTTGTGTGCACTGATCTACTACAAATAAAAAGTAAATATAATAATAAATATATGTAGATATTTATTTTTTAATTTAATTTAATTTATTTATTTTTCTTAATTTTATTTTCTTAATTTTTCTTAATTTTATTTTATTTATTTATTTATTTATTTTTTCTCACTGTCATGCGAGCTAAGAACTAAGCTCCGTTTTTTCATACTCAAGCTAACTAGCTAACTTACTAACTATACCGTGGCAGTTCCAATACTGTGCTTCCTTCGTGTTATTTTCACTCTGGAGTGGAAAAATCGTCCAAACAGTCGACGCGTCTGTCAGCGTGGTGCAGTATAGAGGAACAGTGAATGAATAAATCTCCCACAGCTACTGGAAGTATGCTAAAGCTGTCACTTGAACGGAAGCGCTTGATTCATCAGGGAAGAAAAATCAATAGTGGGAAATATTCCGCACTGTCACGGTCGACCATTAATCGGCGGCGAGATTAAAATGTCACACAGTAGCGACTGTTCTTCACATAGCTCTACGTGCCGGACAGTAATTGCGTCTGCTTGTCAATCAAGATGTGTGCCTCGTTGTCATTTGTCCATGCTAAGACAACAATATCAATTTATTGCATGAGTGATGTTTCAAAACATTTGATTGATTATTTTTTAACAGCCTTATTTTAAGATAAATCTCAACCACTCTGTAGCGCCGATATTTTTGTGCAAATAGAACAATCAGAGGATGCAGGAATCAACGAAGTAACTTCCGAGTTAAAAAAAAAAAAAACTAACAAAGGAATGCATAATTGATGCATTTATAATATTATAATTAAATTAAATTAAATTAAAAAATATTAAATTATCTAAAATAAAACAAATATTTCATATAAATTTTTATTGAAATTGTGAACAGATGAGGCCATGAAATGAAAGAGGAATTGATTTTTTTTTTTTTTAGCCAACAAATTTGAACAAACAATGGCTAAAATAAAGCACCAAATGAAACCGCTTATTTTGTTAACAAAATAATACGGTAATTCTTACTCATGCCATTGTTTTGCTCACCCCGGTTGAATTCATTCTGTATTTTGCGCACATTTTATCATCACAATGATATTGGAAGCATTAGGCAAATATATGTTTTTTTAATGATACCCAGGCTACTCGACGCTGTCAATATTATGGTTCGTAAATTACGGGTAGATGCAACTTCCTCTTGGCAGCCTTACAAGTCCTCCCTTTGACACCTCGCTGCCTCGGAGGAGTTACTTTCAGGAGGAGCAGATGTTATTGTGCAAGCTTGTTCTCTCAGAGAGCATCAAGGGCACCCGAGGGAGTCGTTTTGGGTGCTAAAGAGCGCTCTGCGGTACCTGCTCAGCGAGCGCCCGCGTCAATACTTTCGCACAACTTTCTAAACCGCCGCTTTTTAATGCGACTTTTCTAGTGTGCGCTAATCCTTGTTTGGTTAGTGCGCGGCACTTGAAATTCTTTGTGAGTCAAAATGTAGGATTAGCAGCAGTGTAAATCTCCCCAAGGATTACAAAGTTAACTTTCGATTTAGCCATGAGCGATGCCGGTCATTGCTAATGCTAATAACCATGCTAACGACTAAATGTAGTTTATTTGCATAATCACAAGCTTCAAGAAAGCTTCATACCAATTAACTAATGCACTAATTAATTCATCTTAGTTTCTGCGGAATCAAAGTAAGATTTGTTCTTCTATGACATTCATGCTAGCTAGGTTGCTAAGCGTCATTTTGTATAATTGTGAAAAAGTACAAACTAAATTTATTATTGTGTATTAATGCCAGTAGATAGCTAAGCTTAGCTTTTTTTCCCCACAAAATGCTGACTTGCAAAATAATCGACAAACTAACACACCAAGTGCAATTGTGCTAGCATTGTGATGCTAACAAACTAACGTCAATTTTAAATGTATTTGTTTGCTAAGCTAACTAACTAAGCTTTGTTTTTTGCCTCTTCATGTTTACTAAATAACTAATGTTCAGATAAAATACATGTACAGTTTATTTTTGGTGGACTAATGCTAAATAAAAAAAAACTTAGTTTTAGGTGTAAGCACGTAAATTAACACATCAAAGAACTGAATGTAAATTTTTATGTCTAATCATGGCAACAAACTATCGTAAATATCTAAATGTGGTTTTATTGTGTAATAATGCAAGGTATTGTTAGCTTAATTTTTACGTAATCATGCTAGCTAGTTTGGTACGTTCTGCCCAATCATGCTAACTAAAGTTAGTTTTTGGCTAAACTCACTAGCTAGCTAACTTAGTGTCCTCCGACGTGTCCAGCCGTATCTTGTCAATCACCTTTATCTCGCTTGTCCTTTTTGTTTTCCCGGCGAGAAGGGCGTTTGGGGGAGAAAGGGGTCCCGTCATCTAGCTTTAGCATGGAACAGACAAGCCATAAATCAAATCCTCTGACACGTTAATACGGGCAGCGTCTGGACAAGGACAACTTACTCATCTTGTTTGGACTTGGTAGAAATATGACCGACACTTGTGTGTCGTATGCAAACGTAGCCGCGGCGCTCAGTTCGACTGTGTTAACTTTTATTAGCACAGGGTTGCGGGAGTGGGGGGTGGCGGCTTTGCCATTAATAAAGGTAAGTGCCAGATTCTCATCAGACTGACTGCGGCGCCAGTTTGGAAGAAGACGACGAAGTAGAAGTGCTGTAATAAGGTCATCAAACGGCGGTGCAGCTGCTCTGCGTCTTGCAGCTGCTCCTGCGTGAAATGTTTAGAAGTGACAATGTTTGTCTCCTACAAGACAGCCTGCATTAGACAACCGCGTGAGTGTTGCTTACCGGACTGGTTTGTTTATGTGTAGGGAACTCGTTAGCATGTCTGCCTCACATTTGGAAGGTTCTGGGTTCTAATCTTGGCTCTGGTCTTTCTGATTAACAGTCATCCGCAATAAGCGGCCCGTGGGCCAAATCCTGCCCGAGAGCAAAGGGTCCGGCCCGTGTGACCAGTCGGTGAGAATTTTGTCAGAACCCGGCTTGGACTGTCTAAAAAGTGGCTGAAATCCCACAAATACCTCAACCTTGCCTCCACTCCTGCAATCATAGCTGCGATATTTAAGCAAACAACGTGATCATCGCTGTCATTTGGAGCTAGCATTAGCTTTAAGTTTTGTTGATGAGTGACGAGCAGTTGTCCCGGTGGTGGAACGGTCCTACTCTCCCACCCGCCCAGGCGCCCATTTTGATTACGACAATTTTCATGAAAAAGGTCGGAAAGGTCGAGACCAGGACGGTAAGAAGATCGCGGCCGAAAAGCAGGGGACTGACTGGCAAAAAAGGGTCAAGTGCCCAGTCGCCGGGAAAACAAATGACAGGTTTCCCTAACGCAGCCGGTTTAAAAGCGACTCAGATTAACGGATTGGAAAGTGGTCACCGTCACCCACTGGTGGACTTGTGCATTTTTTTCCCTTCATCCAATCGCTCTGATGTCGTCTCTATTCCGCTCACAGCCAATAGGGGGCGTAACCAGGGATTGCTATGATCAGTGGAGACGCATCATTTTTTAATAGTCCTCAATTCAAGTCTCCTTGCATCTTCCAGCATTTACATGGAATTCCTCGGGGTACTAACAATTGCGTTGCGTGTTTGGAAAGCCCCTCCAGTGCTCGCCTCATGTTTGGATTCATTAGTACTTCTCTTTCACCGACACCCTCCAAGAGGACACACTTTATCACTTCCGCCGCCGTCTGTTTACCGAGGCTGTCTGTGCACTTTCCTCCCTTTTTTTTTTCCTCCTTTCTGTGCTTTCCCACCGGAGCATATGGCCAATTAAGGACTTTTGATTGATTGAGAAATGTGAAGGAGTGGAAAATGTCCCAGAAAAGAATCTGTGGAGGTTGGGATGCTTTCAGGGACAGATAAGGAAAAAAAAAATTTCCAATGGGAAGTGTCATCACTGGCCCCTTTCACACAAAACTCGAAACAGATACAGTTGCGAGTGAAAGTATGTGAGCTCGTGAGAATTTTCACAATGTTTGCATAAATCCAGCGTGTAATTGACCACACCTGACAAACATTGTTTTCTTCAATTAATTATATGATAATCATCTTTTGACAGAGCACGACTTTCTGGGTGGAATAAGTATGTGAGTTGCAGAGCCTACTTGGACACAAGTTAAAAGGAATTTTGGATCATCAAGTCACCGTTCAACGTACAACGAAGCTTCTCAAAAACACTTAAGAAAAAAAAAAATCTGACAATTTTTACTAGGCTGCTGTGGCGTAAACATCCCCTATAAACGATACGCTAGCATGTTGACATAATCCAATTAAGTCGAATCGAAGATGATCGCGATGGAGAAATTGCGGGCCGGCCGTTGCTGACGCACTTGTTTCCTTTTAATGATCGCGCCGGGAACACACACTGCTGCGCTTTTATCTCTGAGCGGCGATAAAGGTCCAATAAAAGCGACGGGCGGCGGGCAGTTAGCGCACGTTTGGACGGCTTCTCCACCGATGAATTAAACATGAGGGGAAAGCGGCCGAGTTATTCATGAGACGTGCTGGAAGAGCGTTTGACGCTGTTCGGCGTGATCAATATACACAGCGAACGGAGGCGATTTTTGTCCGTAGATTTTTAGCGTGGTGGCTAATTTCCGTGTTTCCGTTGACGCCTGAAAGAAAACGTCATATCGTTCGAGGCATCGTCAGGGTTGCAAATTTTCATTTGCTTGCCACACGGACGATTTTTGGTGCCCGCCAAAGAAAATCTCTCCGTTTTTAATCCGCCAAATGTTCTCTGTCGTTAAGTGTCCATAAAAATATTGATTCAGCTCTCATTTTGTTAATGACAATAATAAAAGTGATGATTCAGCGGGGACGGAGAGTTATAAGTCGGACTGGGAAATATGGCCTTGAATTAAAATTTCACTTTTTTTCTTTTAATTCCCCCAAAAAATTCAGAGTTCTCATTTGATCACATTTTTTTCTCCATCGCTTTAAGAAATAAATTAAAATAAAATGATTCAAACTGAGTTTTAATCTTACTTAACGCTTCTGAGATGTCCTTTATTCCTCCTGATGACAGAAATAATTCTGTACAAATAAAATGAGAAAAAAAAATGTTTTCTCATCAAATGAAAAAGAAAATTGTCAAAACTTATGTAAGAATGATGCGGAATAAATAAATGAATTTAATATTTTTTTATTAATTAATTCATTCATTTAATTGATAAATTAATTTTTTTTAAAGTATTAATTAATTCATTCATTTAATCTAGTAATGTCGCCCCTCATGCACATCTGTTGTCTTTTCTCATGTCGAGACGTACAGGCGAGGCAAGGAGACCTCAACAAAATATTTTCTGCGTGGACGCACATACCTCAGGTCAAAAGTTTCCAACATGTTGATAATTCCAACATATAATATGAAAATGATTCCTGTCATGTTTGCTTCTTTGCAGGATTTAAAGTCACTAGTTTGCATATTTGAAAAAGACGTTGCTAGAGGAGTCGGAAAAAAGTCACAAAATACAGCCTGAACAACAAAAATCACAAACAAATCTATGAAGAAAATATTCTTTAAAAAAAAAATCCCAACTATTTAATAAAACCAATTCATATCCCAGCTCTAATTGCGAGTGACCATTTCGCATTTAAATTTTTTTTTTAACTTACAATGTCTCCTTCCACACCAATATCCTCGACTGACTCCTCGTTACCTCATTTCCTCAACGCCTCGATGAAAGCGAGTGTCAGACGTTCAGAAGGCTAATCTTTGCAAATACGGGTAAGCCGTGCCCTAATTTCAACTCTAACGTTCCATTTCCTGCGTTCTATTCAACACACATTGGACTTCATTCTTCTTCTCCAAAGCCGCATATTACTTGTCGTTTTCACGGCAATCCCAACATTGTGTTTTCGTTTTTTGTTTTTTTTGGGGGGGGTTTTTTGGGAGAAAATAAACACACACTCACGGGCATGCTGCCAATTTATATGTTTAAAAAAAAAAACGTGATTTATCAATATTAAAATGTTAATTTCGTAAGGGTGGTGTTAACAAACTGGATATTTTAGGACATAAGTGACATTTAGGAAGAATTTATTAAAATTCTGCCATTTATCTGGCTGTTGAAATGAATGCTGAAAACCTGTTGAAAGTGGTTTTGTAAATCAGAAGAAATAAATCAAATAATATCCAATGAAGAGATGAAAAAAAGAATAATCGTAATCCTGTTTTGTTTTTTTGTTTTTTTAAATTCTGTGATTTTATTTTCAAGCCACATCATCCCGCCCTACCCCAAATGCGGTAAAACCAAGAACACACCTCCTCGTATTTCTTCCATTTGCATGACCGGCACAAGGGCCTCATTGATGCATCTTAACACCATGCTTGACCTCTCCTTCCTGTCATTTGTTGACATACAGAATTTTTGGAAATGCATCCGTAATCCTCACCACACACGCACACGGGCGCAAATTCGCACAAACGCACGCTGTATCTCCAGATAGCCGACTTCCACACACACCGGAGTCAGTTTCTTGTTTTGACGGGAGTGCCGGCGGTTAAAAACGCACCACACGTGTGGTGACCATCACATCGGCCCTGTAACGTATCCCAGCATTCCACACGGTCGCGGAATGTCCGTCTTTTCCCACCCCCTTCATCTTCCGCCTCGGTGACTTATGCCGCGAGTGCCAGATGATGACTTTTCCATGTGGCTCCAATGTCCTAAAAATTTGTGACCATAGGAAAAAATTAAAGCGCTGTTGTGAGGAATTGATAGCATATATGAACCTTTTGGTTTGCATGATGATGGATGGGTGACACCAGAAAAGTACCCCGGCGAAACGTCCCATCCAACTACCGGTAGAAAACATTTGGCATAAAGAAGCACAATTCCATTTGGGCGGTGGACGAGAAGTGGGAGACATGAAAGAAAGCCTTCAAAAAAAAAACCAAAAAAAAAAACCAACCATAGTCACACGATAAAAGGCCTTCATAAGGATCCTGGAAGAGAAGAAAAGGAATTGCGCAAAAAGAAAAACATGCCTCTTCAGTTAAAACATCAGCGAGGAAGAATATTTCACGAGGTTTTATGACGCGGTTTTTCTTTTCATTCCTAAAGTTTAAAAGTCAATTGGGTTCAATTTAGACGGAGACGCGGATTCCCGGCAATGTAAAGTGGATTTATAGCAGGTTGAGAAGTACACTGCCGGATTAGGTTATGGGTTATGATTAGGTCAATGGGACATTATTCCTCCCGTGAAGCCATAAACGTCGGACAGAGCGGGGGGGGGGGGGGGTCTTCACCAGGAATTGTCTCTTAATGTCTGCTTTTGCAATCATTGATTCACCGGACCTTGACTGGGATTTCGTTTGGCCTTAACTTGATCCGTTGCAGATTTCCCCTTTGAATTTCTTGTATCTGGATACATTTTTCAGATGGCCAAATAATTGATTGATTGGGTTTGAAATGTGGTAAAAAAAATAAAATAAACTGCCTCCAAGACGGACATTATTTTAGCAGGTCAAGTGGAAGTCGCTGTCCATTTTGCACCTTCAAATTGCGGTGAGAGTTTCAAGTTCAAATTGATTCAAGGGTGAGGGATGATCGTTAAAGTTTCAAGATTGTTTGTAAAGTAGCGCAAATTAGATTAATTCAGATTAAAACTTCAACTCAGGATTTGAAGCGAGGGTTAAGGTTGCGTGGTCGGGTTTCTAGTTGGGTTTTCAAGTACAATTCCGGGTTGCGTCCAGTGCTCCAAGTTAGGAATTCAAGACTGGATTCGGGTTGCAAGGTGGGGTTTCAAATTGCAGTTGCAAATCCAGGTTAGGGTTTTAAATTTCAGGGCAATTTCAAGTTAGGCTTTCAAGGTTACGGCTTCAAATTAGGGTTTCTAGTAGGGCTTGACCAATATTGGTTGGGCCAAGTTACATTTTCAAGCAAGGGTTAGATTTTATCGTATGATTTAAAGCTAATTTGCAAATTAGAAAATGGAAGCGTAGGTTTCTGTTGCAAGATCGGGTTTCAAATTTGGGTTTCAAGCCTGGGTTAGGGTTTTAAGGTAGTCTATTGTGAGGAAAGCGTTCCTGCAAAGCCAACACAAAATTTACGAGAGGGACGTAAGTGCGACTGAGCGAGGCCTATTTACTCTCACCTAGGCGGAAAGCCACCATCGCCGCTCTCAGATTTACGACGCGGATGACACGACTTATCATTCCCAGTGGCTGCTGGGAATTGGATGTGGTCCTTTTGAGCGTGCACACTTTTGTTTATGATGCAGCAAACCAGGCACTGGGGGTGGACCCACAAACCTGACCAGAGACAGACTTACCTCCTGTCTCAAGGCAGCTTTTTGGGACTCCGCGAGGGCCACTCATCCGTGCTTGCATGAGGTCAAGGGTCAAAGGGGGGCTTGCCCGATGTGATGGATGAGGCGTGACCAATTAGAAGCTTAGTCGGAGAGATGGCGCATAAACACTGGTGAATGTCAGAAGTCTTACAATACCTGAGGTCCTCTGGGAGGGGCTTTGGAAGCTGAGTGTTGCCTCCAAAACATCCATGCGGACTCTGTTCTCAGGATCGGTACCAGTACCACAATGAGGTGCTGGCATTTCCTTGTTGTTTGGTAGACTTGGTGTAATTTCCTTAATCTGTTTGTGATGGATTTCTATGTAGTCTGTTTTGAACCCCATTGGCTTACGGATAAGGTCTCGTAAAACAGGGATTTGGGGTTCAAGTCCCATCTGGGGTGTCTGCTTTTCCTTGTTCGGTACTGGCTTTTGCGCCTTCGCTAAGTGGTTGATGATGGATTTTTTTCAAATATTTTCAAATTGTTTGTGTCCCAGTGGCCTAATGGCTAAGGCACTGTCTGAGTATAAAACAACTTTCGAAGCAGGTTTGTTTGTATCAGTGCTATAAGTGAGCCTTAAAAATGCTGCAGGGAGAATAGGATGTGTCCAGGAAGTAGACAGCATCAGTTGCATATGGTGGGCACATGTCCTGAAGATGACAGTAAGAGGAAGTTTTTCTGCACTTGGGGGCCGGACCACTACATGTGTTTGTGCCCACTCACGAGCCCTGTGCTCGACTACCAGGAGGGCGCCAGCCGGAGGCTCGTTAGACAACAAGAGCGTCGCCCTTGAAAATCAATTACAAACAGGACAGCGTCGGCGCATCTGTTTCTGCTCGGGAGTTATGCGGCACTGTCTGCTTCCTACTCGGCCGCCAAGCCGACGCTCGTTCTTCTGGGATTAGAGATGGCACTGCAAGCCTGTCGGACCGCTTGTAAATCAGGCTTAGGTGAAATGGGGCATTGACAGACACAGGCAGTGGGGAGTCTCTGTTATTCCATAAAGCCGTTTTATTGGAGTGATGGGGAAGGGGGGTCTCATTACAGGTACTCAATGTTTTGAACAGTGGACATTCGGGTTAGATTAAGCCCAGTGTGAGGGGTTAGGATTTCAAGTTAGGTTGTCAACCCTTTGTTTTTTTTTTAAATAAGTGTTTTTTTACTTTGTATGGACGTTTAGAGCCTTTTCTTCTGAGAAGCAGTCAAAGTGCAAAAAAAAAAAATCGGGACTTTGAAACAATTTTATTCATATTGAATTCATTCGTAAGAAACAAAACGTATTTTTTTTCATTTTTTAAATAGCTATTTTGTTCATTTGGTTTCTTTTGATAAACGGGTAGTCACATGACGTCAAGTGCCCCGGAAGTGCTTGTCTCCGCCTCATGCCGAGGTCAAAATGGCGGATCACTGCATGTGAAGGAGACCGCAAAGGAAGCTGGCGTTTTAATGACCCAAGAACATGTATAAGTCGCAATGTAGCCGGCTAACAGGTAACGACTCTCGAACGCGGACTGCACGGCTGCATGCTGTTCTCGTTGTTGCCATTCTCAACTCGCTTACACTTAAAAACGAGCACGAGGAAGCCAGCTAGGTAGCTAAGCCAGGCTAGGTTAGGTTACCCAATGAGGAATGTTTACCTTGTCTGTGTTTTGACCTTTTATAACGAGGGCGTCCTTTTCTGCACTGACTTATATTTATTATGCACAGATCTTTAACAGTGGCAATATTTTATTGCTCGTTGTGAATGGGAAGCAGCGCTAATTAAGCTAATGTTGGCTTTTCTGCAGTTTTCCAGCAGAATCTTGATGGATTGCACGCAAGGGATACTCTACTCATGCGCCTGTTGTCAGTTGCTTAGCGGGAATTGGCTTTTGTCTCGTAGGTTTGTTTGGTCTAAACATAAAGCAGAAACTGGTGGGATGTGGTCCCCGATGCAAGCAGACATCCCGGGGCATCGCTCTCTTGCCCAGAAGAGATCCGTCACACTGGATGACGTATCAGCACTTAAACTTCCTCAAACGCCAGGTAACTCTTTTCACGAGGCTCTATCATTAATTTGTCACTTTTTGGATGTCTATTTTTGAAATATGCTTTCACTTAAACTTGTCTTATTTTTGTTTTTTTTCTTACAATCATCAAAATTTATTTTGTTTATCTTTGTGTATTGTCAACTTAAGATCACCTTAACACTGTTTTTCTATTTTATATTCCCATTTTATTCCGATTGAATTTTTTTACTCTTAATTTTTAACTCGGCTTGTACTTTTCATAAATTAGCCATTATTTCTCTCTCTCTTACTATTTATTTTATGATTTTTTAATTTATTTAACTAAGCCTCATATCTCACTTTTTTATCTCTGCTTGTACTCTTCATAAATTACTATTTTGTTTTTTAATAATTTAAGAAAAACATTTTTGATTAAATGAGGCTTGGTCTTGACTTTTTAATTGCAGCTTTTTTTTCCTTTTAGTTTTATATTTTTATGTAATTCTATTGTATATATTTTTTACATTTCTTTTTCTTTATGAAGGATTAGTATACAGTTTGTTGTAATTGTGCTATTTTTGTTCTTGCTTTTATTTTGCCCTGAAGTGGCTTTGTAAATGATAAACTGTAAAAAAAAAAAAAGAGAGGTTAAATATAATTGAATCATTATTATTATTATTATTCGATTTTCTCCCTCTTTTCTGTCAGTATGTGTCAAAGAACCTGCGTGAGCTTCAGCAGCGTGCCGTCCCCAAGCAGGCGGCGGAGCTTCCCGACATGGACGAGAACGACTGCAATGAGAGGCGGGTCCAGCGAATCCCGACCATCGAGCCCGCGGTGGACGAGGTATCCGCCTCGGAGGTGTCTCAGGAAACATCCGACACGGTGACGACGTCGGACGAAACGCCGCACGTGCACGTGGAGACGGATGAAGCACGTGAGGCCCGTCTGGATCGACAGTGGAAGCAGCTGAAAGTGGAAGCGGCCGACCTGCCCGACATCTATGCCCGTCTCGCCAAAATCAAACTCACGGGTAAGAATGTGCGGACGGACGAACACTCGGAAAGAAATGTTCACCAGGCGTGATTTTGACTTGCAGCTCTTGTGGTCACGACGGCGGCGGCTGGTTATGCCATGGCGCCGGTGCCTTTTGATCCTGCCATCTTCTTGGCTACATGTCTTGGGACAGGACTCGCTTCCAGCGCCGCCAATTCCATTAATCAGGTATTTTTTTTCCTCCACAAACATCTTTTTGTTGTTGTTAGAAAAAGCAACTTGCTCAGTTAAGATGCAGGTTGTGTGTGTGTGCGCGTTTGCTATCCATACACATACACTTTACAGATCCCACAAGTCAAAATATTTTAATATTTGCACCTGCAACTGTGATGAATGTGTTTTATTTTAATCCGTTTTTTTTTTTTTTTTTTTAAATTTACATATTTTTCCTCGTAATATAACAGCTGCATGTTTTTTTCCCAACATTCTTTCTAACAGTCAAATAAAACTGCAGCAGGGCAACTGATTTGATACATTATCACCCAGTCGCATACCTCGCTACACTCTGGAAAAAAACACTGAGGGACAGGTTCTCTCTCGTTACGTATTAGCTCCAAACTTGCCACATTTTTGCAAGTAACCCCAGACAGATAACAGAAACCTTTGATTTGTTGAGCCCTGCGCCGTTCCCCTGCACAGGTCTGTGTGCACTTGGACGTGCGTGGCTAAATGTTTGAGGCAAGTATATTGCCCCTTTTTTTTTTTTTTAATTTGCTTTGTTTTTTGTTTTACAAAGGAGACTTTTGTAGAATCCGACCAACAAAGCACCCGTCTGCCGCTGCAGTGTTGACGGCGTACATTGGAATGTGATTTTCAAAGTGTTTGTGTAGTAAGTGATCTCAGCCCCTCTGGATCTGTAATTAGTGCTTTGACGCAAGAGTCTTACAACTACGCCCACCTTTTTGTTTTGGTCTTTAAATGACTGTTGTGGCCCTGAACTTCCCCTCTCATGCTGGAAAAGCTTTGTTGTTGTTGTTGTTTTTTTTTTTGTTTTGTTTTCCTGAGCGTCATCCTTTTAATTATTTCACATATGAAGATATGTTAGTTAAGTTAATGTGAAACTTACTTTGTCTTAAGTGAAAATAATGTTACAATTAAGAGTAGGGTGAATTATGAAATTAGTAAAAATAAATAAATAAATAAATAAAATAAATAAATAAAAATAAATTAATTAATAATTATAATAAATACAATAAAAAAAATAAAATATTTTCAGTAATTTGAGGATTACAAGAAATTAATCAACATATGTTGGGGACAAATTAAAAAAAATAATGCGATTATGACAAACCTTGTTTAAGCCAATTAAAAAAATAATCAGTCGTTTTTGAGAGATGATGTGTAAATTAGAGGTGAGGACTATTTTTTTTCCCCCCTCAGGAGCAATGATTAAAAAAAAAATTTATTAAAAAAAAAGGTATATGTGGAAAAATTCAATTAAAAAAATCTGTAACATTTCTCCTGAAATGTTCGTATTAAGATGTTTTTATCATTAGTTTTTTTATTACCTCATTTACTTGCTATGACATTTTGTTTTTTTATCATGGCTTTTTTTTTTCTACGCACATATGTTGCAGCTATTAAGATTCCGTTTGTTAATCTTAGACGTTGCCACAAAGCTTCTCTCTTTTCCCGGGTGGAAAGAATCTCAAAGCTCCGGTATGGAGGCCCCACACCGTGCGTTTGCCCGCTGCAGGTGTTCCGGCCGTCGTCACTTTGCAGTCTGGCCACTACGTGATCTAATTGGATAATTGAGTTCGACCAAAGTTTCGAGCCGGGGTGGACGTGTAACGGCACCCCCGCCGCGTACTTCCAAAGCGAGTCAGCCTCGCCGTGTTTACGTTGGTGCGCGTTGCAGCGGGCTCGTCTTGTGTCATTTATGTTTTCCTGTTTTCTTTTGTGTCTGCGCGTCGGCTCCCGCCACGAAGCTGGCACGCACGAGCGAGCCCCCGAATCGCCCCCCCCTTTGCACTCACCTGCATGGCCACTCTAAATCGTGTCCTGTTCAGGCATGCATTATTTAGCCTCCCGCTTGTCTGCATTTTGGGGCGGGCCTTCGTCTTCATTGGAGCGCTCGTCTTTGGTTTATCATTCATCGCGAAATTTTCCTCAAGATTTTGATATATTCTCATCTATTATTGATTATTGCGAAAATTGTACCCACCTTAACGACTAAAACTGAGCGTTGTGTTGGTAAAAATCTGATTTGTTTTATTTATTTGTTCTTATGGATCTTATGAGGATCGTGCAAGCGTATCCATCGTTGCGCTACTTTTAACAATGCACGACAACGACTGCTCGTTTTATCGTTCGGTACTTCGTGATCGTCACTTAATGACACCGTTTCCTTTTGATGGCAGCCGCTATGATTGCCAGTGGCATTGTTGCTGAGAAAGAGTGTCGCCGTGGCAACCGGAACCTGTTGCGTCTGTTTTTGGTACCAACAAAGCGACGGGCTGGTTTCAGACAATTTCTCGGAATGTAATAATCATCCCATTGGGCGACGTTACTTGCAGCGGTGGCCTTTTTTTTTTTTTTTTTTTTTTGTGGCTTTCGGGCTTTTAGGGCTTTTTGCATGCGGGGGGGGGTTCTTAAGCTTTAAAGGTCAAGAACATGTGCCGCATTCGCCAAACGGCTGACTCAATCGCGAGGCGTTTGCATCCGTGCGCAGATGCCGCGCTTAAGTTGTCGTTTTCCTCGAGCTCGGCTAAAACAAAAGCGCCCGTTGATCTTTGACTCGAGCGCCTTTGATGCTCGCGGCTTCACCGAGGACACATGGAGGCTCCTTTTATTTCGTTCTAATTGCCGCGCCAAAGAGGACTCCTCGACGGGCTCCCGCCCACCGCGGATGAATCTTTAACGAGGTCGCCTTGTTTTTGGCTTAATTTATTTAAAGCCTTTTTTTTTTTTTGGTCTCGTGTCCATTTGAACTGTACAAATCTCCCGCAGCCTCAGATGGCAGACAGATGCGACGCTTTGATAAAGACAAAAAAAAAAAACATTCGCATGATAAGCGCTCACAGCAAGGGAAAAGGTTAGCCGCATTACCATACGAGCAAGAGCGCTGCTAATTGGGCCACATGGGCAAGATGTTAATGAGTTGCACCATTTTTTTTTTTTAACTAGTCGCAATTGAGTTATTTTCATCGCAATGTCCTTTGATGAACATTTTTGCTGCGTTAAACACGATTTTTTTTTTTTAATTACCAATAAGGCTTATTTGAAGATTAAATTGACACGGTAGCATATTGAGGCTTCAATCTGCTTTGACCAAAAAAAAAAAAATAAATCCACGTCACAGAAAAGCTGTGAAATGAGAGAGTAGACTTTTCGCTATCAGCTGAGTTTTTACTCAAATAATCCCTTGGCTTCGAAAACAAAGGTTATGTCACAGAAGATGACCTCAGCGTGTCATTATTTGCCGTCGCCACCGCGCGCTTACCTTCCACTGAGGAGTTTTACGGACAGGACAGGTGGAGGCCCCGCGTCCCGCCTCTGTGTTTAGCCTTTTAGCCGAGGACAAAACGCTGTGATTACGGGCCTCTCGTGTGAAATGGCGACACAAGCCAGACTTGTGTCAGAAAAGGCGGGAAACGCCCAGCAGAACGGCGCCTGACGTCGGTGAACCTTTCCGCACCTCCGCCGCTGTTCTTGGCGGACGTTGAGTCAACGGCCCGACACAAAGCGAAACGCGTCGCGATGCGTTTGTTGTCTTTGCCGTGTTTGCGGCGGGCAATGAAAGAATGAAGACGGTTGAGAACTTTGACGGATTGTTGGGATGTTTTTTTTGCATGGCAGCGTTTTTCGCTGCCGTGGTGCAGTCCTTGCACGTTGTTTTGACGTTTTTTCTTTCTAAAATGCCACAAGATGCCGTCGAAGTCCCGTCTAAATAGGAAAGTTGGATAGCCATCGGTGTCATGGAAGTATTTTTATTTCAAAAATTAAATTTTATTTAAAAATTTTCCATTATTAAATTTTTAGTATATAAACTAAAAATGACATTTTACGAACAAACAATTTTCATTTAATTTTTCATCTCATTTCATTATCAAATTTTATTAAAATTTTTTTTTTAATTATTTTTTATTTTTTTTTGCCATTCACGTCAGGGCTTGTCCCCGATGCCCTGCGAATAGCAGATGACTACACTTTTGAACCGCATAACACCAGACCGATGAGCGACGCTAAATTGCAAAGCACTTTTTCGCCATCGCGCATTGGTAGCACATGCTGGCAAAATCCAGCAACTCGACATCAAACACAAAATCTGTGGATTCAACAAAAAAAAAAAAACACAAACACGCCGATATGTGGATTGCTTCTATAATCAGGCTTAATCTTTTTTTTTTTTTTTTAAATGTTTGTGGCAATTATGGAGAAACAAAAACCAGGATTACGCTCGGTTTGATGATTTGAGAGATTTTACAGATGAATTTTACGCAGGGCTGATATTTAGGTCATCTTGATTCGAAATATGCATTTACATGCAGTCGTATTTCAACTTTGGCCCCGCTCTCTCATTTATTTATTTATTTTTTTTTAAAGGCAGGTCGGCCCAAGGGAAGCGGCTGCGCTAAAACGTGTGAATAATCAACAAAAGTAGACCTGCTAGTGCAAGCGTGCCCGCGAGACAACAGCGCACGCTAATTCCGAGCGTTTTTTTTTCTCCCCACTTCGGGCACTCAGTCACCACGTCTGTTTGTTCGCCACGCTCCATTTCTACAATTAGTCCTTGTTCTTTGTTTACCTATCTGTAAACAGGTGCATGAATTTTTACCTTGTCTAATAAGCTGACATCTTTATAGGGTATTTTATTTTTTTTTTCCTCAACCCCTTCACATACAAATCAGCGTTCACTTACCTGCCTACCTACCTGCCTCCAGCGCGCTTTTAACACATATTGGTTGTTCTAGTAGAGCCCGCCATTCATTGTACGCCCACTGAGCTTTAATCACAAGTGCATGTGCGCGACACTTTTTTTTTGTGTTGCTCAGCCAGATCCCGAGGATGAAATAGTGCCACTGTGTGTTTGCGCCGAGATCGAACCGTGCTTTGTGGTCTACCACATGTGTGATGCTCGTTTTCCTGCTGGTGTGCACCTCTTATCTCTTAAACGTTTCCCTGTAATTAGTGTTTGAGTGGGCCGGAGAAGCCCCTTCAACGGTAATCGTGGCCCTTCAGCTGACTGCTGTGGTTTGCCTTTGGTTAACTCGTTTAATCCCAGACATTTTCACGAGAGGAAACACCTCAATCAAAGCATTTTTTCAGAATTTGGACAGATTTTGAAAAGCCTACACAATATTGTGTTCTAAAGATATAAAAACATGGAGCTATGACGCCAAAAAAAAAAGAAAAGGCAAAGACGTATAAATACGTCTTTGGGAGGCAGCGACTGCAATTTTGAAAACGTGTATATATTCACGTCTTATGAATTGAATGAGTTAAAAGCAATTTGGTTGACGACGATATGCCAAGATAGTATTCAGTCCCAATCCCATTTGATCAATCAAGCCAATCAAATTCCTCAAAGTATGACACGGTTGCTAAGGGCCCGGGCAGCTTCTCCCGACCTCCTGACCGCGACGCTCCGATTGGCATTACGAGGTTGGCCGCGGTTCATCTGGCGTATTCTCGATTAACCGCGAGAGTACAGGGGGCAGTGAAGTACTTGCATCTCCTCGCGTCAGTCGGACAATTAATGCTTGCTAAAGTGGTGAAAACAGCAGGATGGAGATTTTGTAGAATAAAAAAAAATAGGCTAAAATTAGAACATTAGTTCCCCCCCCCCTCATTTGATCAAGAGACGCTTTGTTTTATAGCCAGTCAATCACATAAGGAAAGTTTTTGGCGTGAGGCTTAAAATAATAGAACTTCTATTTTAGTGTTATGTTGACGACCGCGGGGAATAAATTATGTCGCGGTTTGTTACGCATATCGAGCGTGTCTTATCATTGCTTCTGTCAGTTCTGTTGCACTAAGAATAGTTCTTGTTTGTGCATGGCTGGCAAACTTGAATTTCATCATTTATTTTTTTTTGTGTGTGTGTGTTTCTATTGGAAAATATTTGACCACTCGGATTACGCTCATGACCGTTGGGGTATTACTGCAAGCATGAAGTCAACATTTCTGGGTCAAGTTCACACAATTAAAGATTCATGTAGGGTAGGCGTGGGGAAACTACGGCCCGGGGGCCACATGCGGCCCGTTAAATGTTTTAATCCGGCCCGCCAAACTTGAAAAATAAAATTAAATGAATAAACCTTGTTAATGTTTTATTTTCTAAATACTCTGGTGTGACAAACACAAATATTTTTTTGTAATGCTTTTTTCATTTTCATTTGAAATTAAATGTATTTTTTTTTCTTCGGTGAGGTGAGATGGCCAAAACATTCGTGACCCCCCTGTATCTCGCCATCTAAAAAAAAGTAAAGTTTTTGAACCTTCCAGTTTTTTTTATTTTTATTATTTATTTATTTTTTTTATCTTCAATCATGACTTTATAATATTTAGTCGAAATGCAAACAGCACCCCTAATAAAATATACTCAATCCTTTGGCGGTCTCGTGATTTGGACTCTTGGGCTGAATTTGTGGCACGTGGTTTGGCAAAAGTCGTTGCTGCTGATGCGCTTGCGTTTCCACTCCAGTCCAAACACGCGCGGCGTGCCAGGGGAACGAATTCCTCGTATTGCTCAGTTCTCCGTTCTCAGCGTGGCTAACGATGAGCTTCCAAAATGGTGACTTAAGAAAATCCCACCTGTGGAATTTTATTTTATTTTATTTTTTTTTGTGCAGCGCTATACCCTCCGCAGACCGGATGATTTATCCATGAGTTTTATGTTTGATGGGTCGGTTGCTAGGAGACGAAGTCTGCGTCCCGTCAAGCATGTCCACCGAGTGGTACGGCGAGCATTTTAGTTTGGCGGCGACTGTCAAAAAATATTCATGATGACACTTCCACTCGGGCTTCACACGCTTGGCTTAAGGGTGGCAGTCGCAAAAAAAAAAAAAAAAGTCTTGGAAGTAAGATCTAGCACATCATCCAATGATATTATTTTAGAGCTTGCTCCGAGTGGCCACAAAGTATTTTATGTATACAGGTTATCTCAGTAAATTAGTCATTTGAATTAAAAAAAATATATATATAGACGTACTACACACAGAAATAGAAATTTTAAAAAATTATTAAAATGCTCTTGAATACAGAAATTCGGTAGAAATCTCGTGTTTAATTAATCTCGATTTTAGTCCACTTTTTTTTTTTTTAACCTAGCATTACATCAAATTTTAATTCTCATTTTGACAATTTGCCGTGGATCCAGGGCCCGTTTGAGGCTCGACATTTAAATTGAGTTTTATCTTCAACCTCGCCTACAGTAAACGTGCAGATCTGTTTGATCTCCCAACGTTGCGTTCCAAAAGCAGTGCCCTTTCAAAATCACCTCCATGCAACCTCGTTCTCTGCCGTTTTTGCTTTGAGAGTCTGTTTAGTTTCATCGTGTTCTCGCCCGTCAGGGCCATTGAAGCGACTTGTGACGAGAGCTTAATCTGAGTAAATCTCTCTGGCGCTTGTTTGTGGAGCGGCCCGATCAGAGGGGCCGGTTCGCCGTCGAAGCCTTGAACGAGGAGGCCCTTTGAGAGCGCCGCCGTAGATTTGGCTCATCAAACAGATGATTTCCCGACAAGCGTCGACGCCGTCCCATTGTCTTGTTTACTGCCGGCCAAACACCTGCGCTCGCTTCAAACGAGTCAAGAGGAACGTCGTGTTTGGACCGGCCGATGTTCCTGGGAGCCGAAGCCTTCCAGCTGCTCAGCTGTGCGTCTGTTTTCTTACGTGCGGACTGACTTTAATGTCGGCGCTGTTCTTTGGGATAGACCTTGTAAAAAAAGAATTTAAAAAAAGACAGCCATGTTGTTTTCGATCCTTCTTTACGTGAAAATATGGAAGAAATATAAATAAAAACGTACCTGGGTTTGGACGTCTGAATTCTTGCGACGGAAATATACGTCATTGGCAGTGAATGATTTAAGCGTCCCAAATGTTAGAATTGACTCACTAGCGATTTTAATCATGCTTTCAGCTTCACTTATAAGAAAAGCGAATGACGATGACATTAATTAGGCTGCCGCCCCCACCCGCTCCGGGATTTGTGATTAAGCAACTCGTCTTAACGAGTTTGGTGATTTCTTTGGCATTTTGACTTCACAACAAAATCGCTTGCATTCAATTTCTCAAAGTGACACAATCCATCATTGACTTAAATTTTTTTGGACCTTCCTTCTGATCTTCAAAGGTTTTGTGTCACGTGTGTGTAGGAAGTGTCTGTCACGCGCTCTGTTATCAATGGACCTCCGCTGCGTGGTCTTGGATCACGTTCAGCCGCAATAGCTCAAAGGATCTTCTGATCTTCTTTTAAGTTCCTGCGTCGCCTGGTTTCTGTCCTCGGCCGCAACGTAATTGTCATCACGCTTGCGGTGTACGTGTTGGGTTTTTTGTTGACGTCATTGTTTGGATGGCTCCTTTTAAGACTTAATTCCGTGGACTAACACGGTGGAGTGTTTTTCGAGCAGTTGCCGGAGGAATAAATTGATCCTAATTTATTTGTATGGAAGAAATGTCAAAGTTAATTATTGAAATTGAGATTGTCAACACGCAAATATTGCAGTGCTGTCACAGTAACAGTGTAACATACGGGGAGGGGGGGGCGCGGCCAGAGGGGGGGGGTGTCGGGCGGAAACAATGAAAATGGGCTGGGCTGTGCTGATGCGATCCAGATGGGCTTGGTTGGCTTTAAAGACGAAATAAAAAGTGGACAAATATGGGCGGGGAGAGCAAAGATGGTGGCTGGATTCGGATGTTGTCTTCATGTTGATCGTGGTGAAGACTCAAATTCGGAAAGACGCACATCCTACCATTTTCAGGGTTCCTTAAAAAATCAGTCTTGATATCCATCACCCCTCAAAAATATCAAAGAGCCCCGAAAAGAGGTTACTGACTAACCATTTTATTCGTGTAAGCCACCGGTGTCAAACTCGAGGCCCGGGGGCCAAATCTGGTCCGCAGTCTCGTTTTATGTGGCCCGCAAAGCGTAAATTTTGTGCGTCAACTTCCTGTTTCTAGCACATTTTGCTTCACTTTTAACAACATTGAAATATGAAATCCTCCCCTTTTGAAATAAATTGGAGGACTGTTGAAGAAACAGCAAATTAAGTCCAATTAATCAATAATGCACATCGCAAAGTTATTGCAACCCAGAAACGATTTGATTTGACTACATTTCACCTTCCCTCTGTGGTTTATCGCAATCATTCCGAACACGTTGCCGTCGTTGTTTTAACGTCGCAATAACGCGATCGATCGACGGGTCGATACTTTCGTCCGCGAGACACCAAGTTGGCGTCTGTCCTGCGTGAGGCCTGTTTCAGCGCCGCTCTGCTCCGACGCTTCTCTCCCGGCGCATTTCCTGACCCAGGAAATAGAATTAACACCTCCGCCCCGACCTCCAGGTCCCACGGCCGCGCACGCAGCTGTGCGCTCGCAACGGAACCACCATTGTGGGTGTGCGATGTATTTTAGTGCCCCCGCTATTTCCGCTATAACTCGCGGTTCGCCCGCATTCCGAACATCGTCCAACGGTCGCTGGAAGGTGCGCCGCCTCATCTACGTCGCGGTGCATAAAATGTCTGCATCGTCATGTAGGCAGCGGCTTTTAAAGGAGGAGTCGCCGTTGTTTGTTTTGTTTTTTAACGTTGATATTCACACTCGCTTGATCTGTTTTCTTCATTAGTCCTGAGCCGTTATGAGGCAAGGAAACACACACACACAATAGCTAGTTCCTGTATTTAAGCACCCCATGTGTTTGCGTTTTAGTCACACATTGCCGATCTCGTGGGAGCACTTTAAAGCCTTCTCCAGAGCGGACCATAAAACGGGAGTATAAGTCGTTTTTCCACAGAGTTTTATCCCACAACACACACACACTTGCATCACCTCCCAGCCAACAACCTCCACCTACCACCTTAAGGCCATTCCGACTTGAGTGTCGCCTGAGCGGCGAGCCGCCCGATGCCACTTAATTGTTTGAAAATCGAGCCGACGGACGGTAGATGTCGTTTCGTCCTGCAACGTTTTGACGCCTTACCGAAAAGCACAAAACTCTCAACCGGTCGTCTCCACAAATTCGCAGCGTGACCTTTCATGTCCTCCCTTCCGGAGGTTATCGGCACTAAAAATAACACTTGAAGACATGTCGTTTGAATGTAAATAAATGTTGCTGAGGAGGCGGGGTGAGGCTGCACTTTCTCAACGTAGGTGACATTGGGCGGTTGTACCACTCGGCACAATAACGTTGTTGGTGTGTCTCATGCAATTATCCGCTTTGTGTTTGTCCCTGCAGTACTTTGAGGTGCCTTTCGACTCCAATATGAACCGAACCAAGAACCGTCCGCTGGTCCGAGGACAGATCAGGTACAGCCCCCTCTGCTTTGGTTGACTGCCGTTTATTCCGCTATGTCTTGCGTAGCTAATTATTTATGCAGTGTGAAAAGTGCGTGCTTTCCAGTAAAAGATTAAAGAACCGGTGATAATTTTGGCATTAGTTCCGAACTCGGTCCAAAAATGAAAAACAAAAGATTTGGCCTCTGGCTCTGAACTACTTTAGCCTCTTTCGCTTTGAGCCCAAAGCGGCTACGGAACCAAACCTAATTTTGGCTCCAGTTCTGAATTTGCACTGTCAACAGTTCTGCGTGAATGGGGCGCAAGAAAATAGTCAAAGAATTCACTCCAAACCAGCAGTGGCATCAGCTCATTGTGAAAAAGGATAAAGAGGGTCACTTCTCAGTGGCGAACAAAATTTGAGTATTTATTATTTTTTTGGGTTTTCTTTTGACGTCACCTGACTTGATCATCAAAGCCACCTCAGGCCTCTGTGACGCAATCCCGCCTATCCCTTCCTTGAAGCCCACTGATCCACAGCCCCCTTGCCCGCCCGCCCACTCAGGCCACATAAAACACCACTAATTACATTAATACATCCGCCACCCAAAAAACAAAAAAAAAAAAAGAAAATGAAAAAAGCCAATTTGCGTCTCATTTTGAAGAAGAAAGCGCCTCGGTTTGGTCAAGATGTGAATCGGCACTCTTTAATTTATGGAGCATCTAGCGGCAAATGTCAAGCTGCTTTCAATATGAGTGAAGTGGAGAATGTGGAAGTCTTCATCCGGTTTGAAGACTTTT
This sequence comes from Idiotropiscis lumnitzeri, assembly GCF_059441095.1. Classification (NCBI taxonomy): domain Eukaryota; kingdom Metazoa; phylum Chordata; class Actinopteri; order Syngnathiformes; family Syngnathidae; genus Idiotropiscis; species Idiotropiscis lumnitzeri. The sequence continues at coordinate 8,738,114 of NC_142410.1, forward strand.
TTTTTTTCTCCCCCCTACCTTCTGGTTTTGATCTCTGGCGTGTTGTCGATGTTTTTCCGGCCTGAAACTCTTATCAGATGAGCTTCCTTTCAGCCTCCTGTTTGGAGAGGCTCTGCTGGCTCTTATGTTTGTGCGTGTGCGTGTGTGTACACTAACTCACTTAACGCTCCTCTTTTTTTCTCCATCATCATCTTCAGCCCCCTCCACGCCGTCGCGTTCGCGTTGGCGTGCGGCGTACCCGGCGTGGCGTTGCTCACCTATGCCGTCAACCCTCTGACGGGCTTCTTGGGCGCCCTCAACATTTTCCTCTACACGTGTTGCTACACGCCGCTCAAGAGGCTCACCATCGCCAACACGTGGGCCGGTTCCGTGGTGGGCGCCATACCGCCCGTCATGGGCTGGACGGCCGCCACGGGCTCCCTGGACCTAGGTACAGTTGCCAATTGTTTCATTTTTGAAAGAAGAATAAAAAATTCAACAATGAACAGCAGCATGATTGGTAAGCCCCGCCCCTTCCTCTCTGCAGGTGCTCTGCTGCTGGGCGGCTTCCTGTACAGCTGGCAGTTCCCACACTTCAACGCTCTCAGCTGGAACCTGAGGGAGGACTACTCGCGCGGCGGCTACCGCATGATGTCTGTCACGCACCCGGCAATGTGCCGGCGCGTGGCCCTGCGGCATAGCGCGGCGCTGGCGGGCCTCGCCGCCGTCGCGCCCGTATTGGGCGTCACCACGTGGACCTTTCCGTTAATCTCACTGCCCATCAACGCGTACATCACCCTGCTCGCCTTCCGATTTTACCGGAGGGCCGACCGCGCCAGCGCCCGCAAGCTGTTCTTCTGCAGCCTGTGGCACCTGCCCATGCTGCTGCTACTCGCGCTCACATGCAAGAAACCGCGCGACGGCGACACCGCTGCCGCGAGCTAACGCAACTGTTTTTGACGGACTCATCATTTTTACCACCCAAAAAAAAAAACATTTTAAAGACCTCAATGTTTCCACTGTAAATATGTATTTATTTATAAAAGGGTCCAGCTTGACCTCGCTTGTAAAGCGGGGGTGTCAAACTCAAGGCCACCCACATCCAACGAAGGCCATCTTGAAGCCTTTAACTAACTGTACAGGAAATGTTTAATTAACATCGAATCATGATCAACTGTCATATGGCCTTCATCAGTCGAAAATCACCGTGTTAAAAAAAACAACAATTAAACCACTCCCCGGTTAAACATGAAACATTCTACCTTTTGATTACAAGTGGCGAACATATGGCGGCTGTTTTGCTGGCCGCTCGCTCAAGAAGGTAGCGGAATTGTCTACTGCACTATCGAACACGATCCACGTCAAGGGTGCTTTGTTCCAAAAACAAAGTAACCACTGCCTTTTAATCATCAGTGACTTGCTAGTGGCTACGCGAAGCAGTCAACATCACTCAGTGATTTTTTTTTTTTTCTACAACAGATGGACTGAAATGCTCAACACGGCTGGTTTAAGAATAAATAAAAATAATACTCAACGCTTGAACCAGGATTCAAATGAAAGATCCTGACCTCAAATGTCGATTAATCGTGTTTTGAAGAGGCAAAGTCATGAGACGGATTGTTCATTGAAAATGTCGTAAAATTGCAACTGCTTGGAACTAGATTAATAATTTTATCAGATCTCGTCGTCCACGCAAGAATCGTAAATTCTCTCGATTGTATGCCAACGCAATGGAGATGATTTATGTCTTTTGGAGGGAAGGATGCAAAACCGATGTGGATTGAAAAAAACATTCAAAAAACGATTTAAAAAAAAAAAAGTTCTTCCTTAAAACATCCACCTAACTGGCTGTATTTTTAATTATCTGATTTAACAATACGACGCTGGCGGCGGCACCTGTTGGTCAACACGAGCGGCCCCGTTCCACCCCTTCAGGCCCACTTTTTGGTGTTTGGTTTCATCGCCGTCGTTGCCCATCCTGCCGCCATAAAAGGTCGGGGACTTGGTTAAAGGGAAGTGGGGGAATGCGAGGGGTGGTCCGAGGGATTTTGTCCAAGGCCGCCGGAGCTGCGGCGTCCTCGTAAAGTGCCCAAACGGATCTGGAGCTTTATCCGAGAGGGTGAAAGGGGATTGAGTGGGCCAGCTGTTTCATCCGAAGAACAAGAAGACGGAAAAACAGCCGACTTGCTCGAGGATCCGATGTCAACCCGCTCGGCCTAAACACTTATTTGCTTTTTTTCGTATGAGTGGAACGTAACACTAAAGCTCATCTTTTATTGGCCACATGCTAACGAGAAGGGAAATAATACGGCAATCGTAGAAGACCACTAATATGTCACATAAAAACGTAACCGTGTAGCATGACCTTACCTCCAACATCCATTTTTCAGCAAATGTTTGTAACCTAACCGCAGTTTGTTTTTATTATTTTTTGATACGAGACAGCAGCCCCTGCACACATTTTTCAAACTTGTCTTCATGAACGGCCTTGCTGAAAATAGTAAATTTGTCTCATCGGTAAATTGTTAATTAATTGTGAGCATTTTTCTGTTTGTTTAATTGTAGGTGCAAGTTTTATCATTTCTATCGATTTCACAAACTAAATAACTATGAAATGTAGATATCAAAGAGAAAACTTTTAAGTACCTTGAAATCTACCTTTTAAATGTTAAATTGTATGTAATAACGCTTTTATTTTTATGAAAGGGGTCTGCATTCACTAAAAATGGGATTTTTTTATTTTTGTGGGATTTCATAAACATTTGATTCATTTATAACTGTACAAAATAGTTCAAACTTAATTATGAATATTGTATTTAAAAATTCGCATTTCTAAACTGAAAAATATACCGGAAAAGAAATATATTCAACTTGTTTAAATTGTTTATTACCACATATATCAACTGTTTACGGTTTAAATCCATATTTATTTATTTTTTAAATTAGGGGAAGCCCTGCATGCACCCTTGAAAGAATTAGTGCTCCCATTTTGTTGAGGAAAAGAAATATGACGGTAATGATATTAGCGTCGTTCATTTTATGCAACAGTTGCAGGCATTGCTTTAAGAATAAATTATTTCGTGACTGTAATTAACTAACAGTTACAATGTCAGAACTTTTTCCGACTCTTCATTTATGCGCCTTGTGAGAGTAACTAACATTCTAAGAAACTGTTTCCAAAACAATCTGTTTAAAATGGACTTTTTAAACTAATAAAACTCTTCCTTTGCCTCTTGCCCGTACTTGACGAGCCTACGAGTTCGGCCACGCCTTCTTCCTCCTAATTGGTTCACTTTGATTCACCAACGTCAGTGTGCTCCACCCGTGATTGGCCAGCGCAACTGCCAATCATTACGCCGCTGCTTTATAATGCTCCGCGCGCCTCTTCAGCTGATTCCGATGCAAGGTGAACCTGCGTCGGCTACGAGGAGGGACTCTCGTCGTCAACTTTTACACGTTTTCTTTTTCTCCCCCGTTCTAAAAAAATGGTTAACAACCCGCTCAATGAGCCTCCACTGTCGGATATATTCTTCTAAATACGTTCGACTCCGAAGTCGCCTAGTTTAAGACGTTTCCAGGTGAGCCATGAGCGCGAATCGTCGAGGGGGATTACCGGAGTGACGGAGGCGACATGCCCCGCTGGGACGTACCTGTGACCGGGGAGGCTTATGGAATATAGCCCGCCGCGTCCCAGCCCGTTTTGCCGTAAGAAGAAGGCGCTCCTCCTCAGCATCATGCTCTTCATCTGGATCTTCGTGCTCTACTCCTGCGTGGGTCCCTGCTCCACGGGAGTGCTGCTCGACTCGCCCCGGGACCGAGAACGGGACGGGGCGCCTGGCGAGAGGACCGAGCGCGCCGATGTGCTCTCCAGGCTCCGGTGGGAGGACGTGGACTACTACGAGGAGCCGACGGGCGCCCGCGGAGCGGCGTCCCGGGACTTGCTGCTCAGCGACGAGCCGGAGCCCCGCGCCCCGGAGCTTAGCGCCATGTCGAGTTTCTCCAACGGCGCCGGGAGCAAGAAGCTGCCGCAGGCAATCATCATCGGGGTGAAGAAAGGAGGAACCCGGGCACTGCTCGAGTTCCTGCGGGTGCACCCGGACATCAGGGCCGTGGGGGCCGAGCCGCACTTTTTCGACCGCAACTACGACAACGGCCTGGAGTGGTACAGGTAAGACCCTCCGTCTCCCAAATCGATCATTTTATAGAATTAAAAAAAAAAAAAACACACCCTTCATAATATACTCGGAAACAATTTTAAAGACACTTGGAGGCAAAAAGAAGCACGTTGGCACAAGTTTGAATAGACTTATGCGCAGTTTTGCATCATTTTATACCATATATTTTCCTCTCATTGTTGTTGCTTTTAAACATGGATTTATTGACCCTTTATTGCAAAAAAGAAGCACGTTGGCGCTCATTGGAATACACTTTTGCAGTTTTTGCATCATTTTACAGACATTCTTTTTTTTGCGTGCTTTGTTTTTAACGATTTAAGATTAATTAGATGCACGTGGGCACCGACTGGCAAGCATTTTATTTGTGCATTTCTTTGCATGCACGCCATTAAATGTGCAGCGTGTACTGATCTCTATTGGACGCGGTGCATCACTGCAGCTCTGGTGGCTTATTTTGTTTGAACATTTTTGCCGTGAGAACTGTATTTGTTTGGTTTGAATGAAACGACTAGCTATGGTTTGACACATTTTTGCTGAAAAAAAGAATTGGAACTTGTATTGCTTGTAACGCAAAACGGTTTTGGTTTGAAACCGCAAACGTCTCAATGGGCTGAGGGAAGAAAAAATGCAAGAGTCCTTGATGAGAATCATAGATAAATAACTGGTCTTATTGTTTAAAGGGTGATTTATTTTATTTTTTTTTTAAATACCCTAATACCTCAAAAAGTTTTTAATATGATTTAATTTATTAGTTTATTGTTTTGACTTAATCATGTATTTTCTGTGACTTTAAAGTACAAAGGTTAAGCTTTTTTGTTGTTGCTTTTTTTAGACAAACGAACAAAAAAAACACTTCTAAGTACTTGGATCCAGTGACTGATTTTGAATTATGAGTGAGTGAATTAGGGAGATAATTTATTTATTTGTGTGCTTTCCTTTTTATATCACCCAAAAACTGACTAAAGTCAGAGGTTTTTCCTCCTCTTTAATATGTAGAACCTTTTCTGGCTTTTCTTAAGAGTAGTTTTTTTAATTGCATTTCCTAAAAGGACAAGTAATATTTAGTAGCATTATTATATGGCTATTATCGCGTGTGTGTAAGTAATGTTGAAGTTGTGTGTGTGTGTGTGTGTGTGTGTGTTGCTGCAGTTTAGTGTGGAACGATGTTAGAGGTGCAACAATTAATCCAAAAAAAATATGGAAAAAAAAAACCCATCTGCTTTAAGATGTTTGGAGCTTCGTTCTTTGTTATTGCAGTTTTTGAATCAAGCAATGGAAATGAAAACTTTTTTTTTTTTAAAAATCAGATTCACCACTTAATCAACAGTTAAATAGATTAGTTAGGTTTATTAAAGTCTCTAAATTGCCCGTAAAGTGCCAACGGTTGTTTGTTTACATGTTGGCTGACAAAATGTGTGCAAACCCGAGTGTTGTTCTCTGTTTCCATTTTGTCTTTGCACCTGTTGGCTGGCCTGGAGTGTGTGTGTGTGGCTAGCCGCTAGTGATAGCATGCTAGCAACTAGCAAAGAGTGCTTTTTTTTTTTTTTTTTCCCTCCACAAGCCCACCCATCTATGACCTAGCAAAATTATAAGAATTAAAGCAATGGTAAGAAGTAGAAGTATTCTTGATGGATATTTTTACTAATAACGTTTGTAGCGGTAATCAGTGTTGAAACAATAAGAAATAAAGAAATTGTTCCAAAAAATATTTGTCAAATAAAAATAATGCTGAAAATAATTTTCTTAGGATTGTAAAAGTCCTTTTATATGAATAAACACTGTTACTTTATGTATTTGACACAATTAGAACTGTTCCTAATATTTTGACCACCTTGCTGTTGACCCGAGAGGTTATTTACTCCACAAATGCAATTTATATTATTTTAAATGGCAAACTTGAAAAGGTTCTTCCGAAAGTCTGGACACATGGGCTAATTTGCGTACTTTCAGTGTGTATTAAATTCAATATACTCTAAGTAAATCTTTTGCAAATATACTCACCCCCCCACCCCACGCACGTGGCTGTCTGCTGTAACTAAACACTTCAAACTGAGAAATGATCTGAAATAAAGCAGTCACACTATATTCTTATTTATCAATGCTGGCTTATAAGACAATAATGATTTCAGAGGTGTTGGAAAGTTATTGTCCCCAAATCCCGAAATCCCTTGCTCCTCTCTTCCCGTCCCCCCGTGACACATCCGGGAGAGTCCTGGATGGCTGCTCACGCTTTTATCCATCCTCGGCGGGGTGCGCTTGAGTTTCCTGGCAGGTGACCCCCGTCCAGTGTCTATCGCCCGTGACCTTCCTTCCTTTCCCGTCCCCTCCCAAAAAAGAGGCCACCTGCTCCTTTTGTTAACTTTTCTTGCATCGTCTCTCTCAAAAGCATCAAACCGTCGCGCTTCCTCCTGTGGCGCCGTTTTGCCAACACGGAGGTTTTCATCGGCGTTGGTGCGGAACCTTAGTCAGAACGTTGGGCGGCTATCGACTGCCCAGGCCTGATTGGAGGGCGTCCGGGGTCACGCTGCCATCTGTTGGCCATCTGACCACCGGACGTAATGGTTGATATGTCGATGGGGAACGTCCACCATTCCATTGGACCGTTGTACTGTTGAACCTCTTTGAAAACGCATCACAGCCTGAATTAGGCTAGCCACGTGGTTTATAAAGCATTTATAACGCTAATAAGAAACATCGGAATGTCATACTTCCTACACGCTAAGATCATTTGTAGTCGACTTTATTATGATGAAGGTCGAGCACAGGACAGTGGTCCCCGGGCTTGTTGGCTGCTCGCTTAGTCCCATCATGAGGACCTTCCGTTGTCTCGGTCATTCCAGAATGTCAGGCGACGGTCACAGCAGGACCTCGACTCGACTGAACGGGCCTCTGTCCTTCTTTAGTCCCCAAATGAGTGGCTTGTACCTCCCCTCCTCCAGTCAGCACCCACACACACACACACACACACACACGCACACCTTTCCCTCAATGTGTGGACCCACTCTTTCACGGTCTTCCTGTGTGTCACGCTTGACCCGTCCAATGTGGGGCGACGCCCCCTGCAGGCCTCGCTGACCACAAGTGTGCCCCTTAAACCCTCCTTTGGTCAGCATCTATGCCAAACTCCACGCACACACACACATACACGGACACCCCCACCCCTGCTGCCTGAGCTGCCGTTACAAGTGGTTAATTGTGAAAACAGGGACAGCCCCCCCAAAGCACCTCAGCCCACACCGATCGGGACAATATAGCTTCTGCGCACACATATGCATACACTTATGTATGTGTTAACACAATCCACAATAAAAACACAAACCTTCCCTGTGTGTCCCTTGCAAATTAGTCTCATTTTTAACGAGGTGATAATTCAGACACCAGTGCAATCCCCGCCCCCAGCCCCTTCCTAGTAAACGTCCATTCTCCGCTGCTGAATAAACACACGTTGAATTGCTGCTTTTCCCAGAGGCTACGCCAATATTAATAACACGCACGTTAATCCTTCTTGCCGCACGGCGACGACCATTTTGGTCTCCTTCACCGAATGGGAGAAGGAAGGGAACGTGATGACAGTCAAACTGTAAAGCCACACTTCTTGTCCCAGGTATGAAGTCCCAGAGGTGGCCATTAGACTGCAGGAGAAGGGCGACCGCCTCCGGGAGACACATGGCCGGGGTCTCCCGAGGTTTCCATTAGCCTGGCAGTAAAAAGCGCAGAGCTCATTAGAAGCACTGAGTTGCTCGCCAATGTCCGCATGCACTGCCTCAAATATGTGCACTTTGCTGTATGTTGAGACAACCGGGTTCATGCCGACAGCAGCAGCGGCTCACCTACGTTTTGAACCAACTGGTGGCCTTGTCTAAAAACGACATTTTGTATCATGCTAGCTCGCTATTATGCTCTGTATTTTTGGGCGTCTATATCCGTCAATGGTAGTGAATGAGTTCATCGAAAAATATCTTCGCCCGATGTTTCTTTTTTTTTTTTGTCTTTTTGATCATCCAGAACCTCTATACTTCTAAAAAAAAAAAAAAGTGAGTCTTTATTTTTTTTTTTTTATTTATTTATTTTTTAATAGGCACGATTAAAATGATGCCCAGTAATTCTCGCTAAATTGGTGAGAAAAGCTATTTTTGCCAACCTGTCTTGACTGGCAGTTACGGGCGATGCAAAAATAAGCACCCCCCCCAGTTCCTAACCTCCCCCCCTCCCACACACACAAACACACACACACACTTCCTGTGTGTTTCTGGAGGAGAGGGGGATTGAGGTGGCATGTGCGTTTTCATCTTTTATTCATCTTCGCTGCAGCGAGATCAAGGCGTCGCGTGTCTCATGGTGCATGTCAACTGTCAGCAAATGCGCACACACGCCCGCAGACTCTTCACCTGCAGCTCGCCGGTTTTGTCGCCTCCGCCGGGAGCTAACACCCGTGCTAAACCCTCCCAAGCGGACAGTCTCTCGCCTATTTCACGCAGAGGAATTTTACGCAGCGACGCCGCATCGAATTGGTGGCACTAGCGTCGTGGAAGCAGATAGCGTGAAATGTTAAATGGTCTTCTAATAGCGAGGTCGACTTTGTTAACCCATTTTGTATCTTACGCATAGCACACTGCCGCCCCCTCTGGTAGGCTCTGGTACTATCGACAGTCTTTTATCTTTTGAAAGATAAAAAAAAAAAAAAAAAAAAAAAAAATCCCTGAAAAAGAAAGCGACTGCCTCTGAGTTTCGTGCATAGCACATGCCGCTAGCTTAGCCGCAGTCTCGTTAGCGCTGTGCCGCCGCGGTTGCAAGCGACAGGCGCTCCCGCCTTCTGCTTTTAGGAGGACGCATGACGACTGCTTATGGAATTGAATCATTTGAGCTTGTCACAAGTCGACCGCAACCCCAACCACCATCTTCTCTGCTTTCTATTTGTGTCCTTCGCTACTTTCTGATGTCGCCTCCAAGACACGACGACGACGACACAGCAAAGAAGTCATAGCCGGGCTTCAAAGTGTAATCTTTGGTCGAATGTCGTCCCCTTCTACTCACATTTGGATGATGTGGAGCGAGCGGGATAGCGTTCTACGTCCTCATGCTTCGGCATTTCCATCCAAATGCAATTTATGAGGGGATTGACATTTGAAGCCACGCGAACGGGCGCGACTCCAAAGCGTGTCGTCTCGTCCGCTTTGGATTTACGAGCGACGCCGCACTCCGCGGTTAAACCCCGTGTCGGCGCAGACTTTTATTTCACGACGGCTGCCTTCTGTTTGTGCTTAAGTGCCACTTTATAAAATATACAGCAGAAGGCCTCAGCGGCCGCGTTCCTATGATGAATGCGCGCAATAAAGCGTCTTTGCGTGAACGCCGGCGACTAAAAGCACAGCGGAGCGGTCTGCTCGCAAACATTAGCACATGTGCGTTGCGTTTGATGCGAGCAATCGAGTGGCGTCGAATATCCTTATTGGATCCCTTTTGAACGAAGAAAAAAAAAAAAAAGATCTTTGTGTCTCCCACTTGATGTTCATGTGAAGGATCTGGATAAGGATGAGAGGCTCTCAGGAGAAGAAAGGGAGCCTTTCAGTGCTCGTTTCCTCCCCCCCCCCCCCTCTTGAGAGATGTCACTTTGCCGTCGGACCTATGGAGCCTGCCGGGAAATGTCGGGGATCAATGGAGGCGGGGATGAATGTGGAGTGGCGCTCGAGTGGCTTTTGGATCCCACTCAAGCGTTGATGGCGCTTGTGGGCGCGAGGCTCGTCTCCCCTTGAGTGGTCGTCGGGCTCCTTTTTGAATTGGTGAAGTCCGGAGGCGCATGCTGATGCCACACCATCGTCAAAAAAAAATATGATCACCGCCCTCGCTCAAGATTCTCATTCACCGCCATTGACGTGTATAGACGTCAATCATTCATATTACCTGGGCTTGCAGTGAATGAGTTGAGGATAAAATTCAGGTTGTGGCTTGCGTCAGACGTTTTTAATTTTGTTTAATTTAATTAATTACTTAATTCCCCCCCCCCCCCCCCCCCCCAGAGTGGACTTTTTCAGCGAGGTCAGAAAAGCGTTAATGGGATGCGGAAAAATGTGGAGTGGCGTTTTAAGTGGCTCCATCGAAAGGGTTTTCAGATCACGCTCAAGTGTCGTTTTAATTTGAATTCAAGTGTGGTATCATCATCCAAAAAAAAAAAAAAAAAAAGATCATCCTGCCCTTCCGAGGCGACACAAACCCGCCTACTTATTTGCTCGCATTCAAATCCGACGGACCGGCCACGATTTGACATTCAAATGAATTCAGCATCGGAACCCGAGCGACAACCTTTTTTTGTATCAAGCTGAAACCAGCGTTGCGGTGGGCCTTTATCGGCCAATCAAACGCGACGGGAGGAAGACGGACACATCAGACAGAAATAACCCACTTCCTCTGTGTTTATCTCAGCTGGGAACTGCTGGGTGGTAGCGGAGGGAGGGGGAGGGGCAAGGAGGGGGGGGGGGGCGGCCCACCTCCGTTTGATGGCGTCATGTGACAAGAGCCTCTGCTTTGTGTCTTATCGCTGTCTTATATATATTTTTATTTTAGTTTTTTTTTTTGGAAGACGTTCCCAAAAGAGGAGGCGCCTCTGGTTTGGCGTCAACTTAGATGTGTTTGGCGCTGGGATGTTTTCGCATGTTCCACTTGAAGCGAACCCCTTGAAAGGTTTCTCCGGGCCCTCGATAAGCGCCTCATGTGCGTGCCTCGGACCTTTTCGCCGCTTGGGCACAAAAGGCCCGCTTTGAAAAGAAACACAAGAGCTGGCTGACAGCATCTTTTAAGAGCATCAGCTCATAAATCACAAGGGAGGAGAATGGCCATTGTTTATCCGAAGAGCCAAACTCCACCCGCTCTCTTTTCGCCACTTTTCTGGCAACACAGAAAAGTCAGAGGTGAAGATTTTTTTTTTTTTTTTTTTTTTTTTATTAGCAGGGGGGCCTCTTCTTGAGGAATTTGCCGCCTTTTTTTTTTTTTTACCGTTTTGCCGTCCAAGCGTCCTCTTTTTTTTTTTTTTTTACGCTCCTGCGACCGCAAAGGCTTTGAGGGATTCGTCCCGCTCGGATCAGCATAATCGCTAACGCAAATGTCTGCGCCATCACCTTGGATTAAACTTGTTTTTCTTTTTTTCTTTTTCTTTTTTTTTTTATTACCTGAAAATACAACCCCAGCATTTTCAAGAATATTAAATCACAAAACTGATCAAGAAATTTATTTTCACAATTAAATGATTAGATTAATTCTGAAATTAATCATTTTTTTATGGAAATTAATCCAATAAGTGAAGACTTTTCTGAAGTCTCAACAAAGAATGATTTTTTTATTTTTTTTTTGGTTTCGGTTAGTCGCACCTAATTGCACCGTCCGTCTCTGTAAAAATTTCTGGCACAATTAATTCACTACCAGCACCGGTAAAATTTTCATTTTTTGACGTCTATATCCGTCAATGGCAATGAATGAGTTTAAGGACAAGCGTTCTGTTTTTTTTTTTTTTTTTTTAATCTCTGGATTTTTTTATCAATTCTAAAATATGGTCATTTCTCTAGTACGAATGAGTATTTAGGATTTGTGTAATAATTCCGAATTTTTTTTATTTTTTATTTTTTTTTTACACTTTCTCTAGTCCCATTGCAGACAATGTGATGAGGCTAACCGGACTTGGGTTGACCCCGAGGTGCTTGTCTATCTCTGCCCACCATTCTTTCACCGTTTTTTCCTTTAGCGTTGTCAACCTTTTGACTGACGTTACTCTAGTCAGGCGTCAAAACACAGAAGTCAAACAATAACACCAGGTAGAAAGAGGTTAGTTGTCGAAGCCTCCCAGCCTTTCACAATAAACAGAATTTCTTGGTGTACCTCGGTCAATCTTTGCAACGAGCCGGTGATCATGCTAATGCAGTGAGCTAATCAGATTAACCAAACAACTAATTGCTTTTTGACTCCTCCAATGAGGCTAAGTGGAGCTCTGCGAGTCATTGATCACAAACGCGCTCCATCGACTTGATTACATGACACGACATTGCTAAAATCCCATCTCTCGTCCTGTCAGGGATCTGATGCCCAAGACGCTGGAAGGCCAGATCACCATGGAGAAGACCCCCAGCTACTTTGTGACCAAAGAGGCGCCGGCCCGGATCTCGGCCATGTCGCGGGACACCAAGCTGATCGTGGTGGTGCGCGACCCGGTGACCCGGGCCATCTCGGACTACACGCAGACGCTGTCCAAGAAGCCCGACATTCCGTCCTTCGAGAGCCTCACCTTCAAGAACAGGACTACGGGCCTCATCGACACGTCGTGGAGCGCCATCCAGATCGGGATCTACGCCAAGCACCTGGACAACTGGCTGCAGTACTTCCCCATGGAGCAGATCCTGTTTGTGAGCGGCGAGCGGCTCATCAGCGACCCGGCTGGCGAGCTGGGGCGCGTGCAGGACTTCCTGGGCCTCAAGCGCATCATCACTGACAAACACTTCTACTTCAACCAGACCAAGGGGTTCCCGTGCCTGAAGAAGGCCGAGGGCAGCAGCAAGCCCCACTGCCTGGGGAAAACCAAAGGGCGCACCCACCCCGACATCCGCCCCGAGGTGGTGCGCCGCCTCCGAGACTTCTACCGGCCCTTCAACATGAAGTTTTACCAGATGACAGCGCACAACTTTGGTTGGGATTGATATGCGAGGGGGAAAAAAAAAAAAAGACTTCATCTGTATTTTTTATTATTATTATTACTATTATTATTATTATTATTATTATTGTCAGATCCTGTTAATTGAATGGCAAACTGTGGAGATATTGCTATATATATGTAAAATGTACAGAAATCTATTTTATAATAATTTATTTTTATTTCTAAGCAATTAATTCACTAAGCTGCCTAACCATATTTGTTCATATCCGGCTCACACGTTTTTTTTTTTCATTTAAATGAACATTCCTCTTTTCAATTTGGCAAGTGATTCCCGCCCGCATGGTCCTCCTGCACTCCAGGTTCGGAAACAAAAATCAATGACGGATTGAACGCGGAGCTCCACGTAAAAAGCGCCCGATTACGGTTATGAAATACTCACAAAGGTTTTCTTCCTATCCCATAATTAATGCTCAACGTTCGCTTCAAGAATATGTCCAACATTTGCTTTTTTAGGATTCCTTTTTTGTCTTTTTAACGAACGCTGAAATTGTTCCCGCCACTTACTTACAGGAAGTGTCAGGAAGGCTAAGCTAGGCTAATGTTTTAGCATCCAACCAACATGTTATATGCCTTATGAATAAACCCTTCGCTCGGCTCACGATCCTGACTCAGCTTTTTAACCACCCCCCAAAAAAAAAATCACCAATATTCCTCCGCCTTATCTTTTTGCTTTTTCTTGTTTGTTTTTCTACTTGAATCGATGATATGCAAAAAGGGAGATTGCGCGAGTTGTCGATGCGCTTATGGACTGACCGTAAAGTAACGTGAGGCCTGAAGGTAGCAAAAAAAAAAAAAAAAAACACACACTCTGATGTTGTGCCTCTTAGATTTATACAATTCCACTCCTCTTGGCTGCTTGTCTTTGTTTAGTTGCTCTTTTTTTTTCTTTTCTGGATTCCAACTCACGTGTTCACATCTTGTATCCTCAGTGCAATGTTTGAAGAAGCATTTACAGTTGCCATGTTCTGCAAAGAAAGTTTTTTTTTTTTTTTTTTCAAAACGGGACCGCCGCAATCATGCGAAACGAGATTAAAGAGTGAACCTGCGTTTGCAGCTGCATTGTTTTTTTTATTTTTTTTATTTTTTTTTTTTTTTTATATGTGGTTGAGTTTTATTCAACCTGACTTGTTTGTTTATTCGTTTTGTCTTACTCGCAACACGTGTGACATGGAGGCTCGAATGACTTATCTTTGGTGTGTGAATTTCACACACCGTGCAAAGAGCAAAAATGCAACGGCCGTTTCTAGACGATTAAATACTAAACATTCATAATATTTCTTTGTATGAAGAAATAAATAAGTATATTTTACCAAACTCTTGTGCTGTGTCTCTTTGACTTAGACACTTACGTTTTTCATGACTTTACTATAGAGTACACTTTATTTCCATTAAATAAATATAAAAAACATTGTTTCCATATGCCCCATCTATTTATTAAGTGTAAAAATAGAATAAAATAAAAAATATGATCAACGGCGTCACTTCCGTGTTGTGGTGACGTCAGTGGTTCTGCGAGCACCTTGCAACAGGTGACACGTCCGAACAATCAACGGAGGGTGAAACCGGATGAAAACGACCACCGTGGTCATTTCGATGTCTTTATTTCTTTATTCCTCCCAAAACTGAAAGTTAATGCATGACGCGGAGCGATGTCGATAAGAAGAAAGAGATGGCGGCCGTTTGGAGGAGAAACGGGCTGACAGCTCCTCGAAGACGTTTTGTTTGTCTTCAAACGTGTCGGCTCAGGACGCTTGATTATTCTCTCGCAAAATGGAGTCAGCTTTGTGCAACAATAAGGTAAAATGTTTTGACTTTTTTTCCGTTTCTATCAAGAAATAATTGAGTTACTGTTGTAAAAATCGTTGTGAGGATAAATCTGGTTTTCTTTACAAAATGTCAGTTTTTGTAGAATTATTGTTTCGGGGTAATGTTTTTTTTTTTTTTTTTTAATACTTTAGTTTGCTTTTCAGTGTGACACAAATTCCTTGATAATTTGTAAATGTGTTTTTTCACTCCTGCTTCCTAGCAAATTCCAAAAACAGCCATGTTAGCTTCATTGAAGAGTCTTAAAAATCCTTGGGTGAGAATTTGAAAGGGAATGTTTGTTTGTCCGTCCCTGCGATCGGCTGGCGACCGGTTCAGGTTGTCCTTCACCTCTCGGCCAATCAGGTGGGATCGACTCTTGCTCACCCGTGACCCTAATGAGGATAAAGCGTAATAGAAAATGGATGCGTGGATTGATACTTCCTGTTCTGGTCTGGTCTGGTTTGGCAGGGCCACGACGGAAGCAGCGCGGGTGGCTTCAGATGCCCCGCAGCTTTTTGGGAATTGTTATTTTCTTTCAAAAGCCGCCAATGTTTCCATAATTAGACGCAGCAGCAGCAGTAGCTCACCTGTTTTCTTTACAAGCCTCACAAACGCCTCGGCACAAGACCAACCATTCAGGAGTTTTTAAAATGTTTCGACATATTTCACTTAGAGCTGAAGTATAAACAGTGTTTAAAATCTCCTTGACCTGGTGAGAAACCACAATTTGGGCTTGAATTACTACTCAGAAAGGTTCACCTGATTTTAAAACTGATGCTTGAAACCATAACGCAGGTTTGAAACCTAGTTTTAGCTCATCTGAATTCAAAGCCTTAAAGGGGAAGTCCAGTGAAATTTTTCTTTGCTATAATATGTCTTATACGGCACCACGAGGCAAAAAACGGCATGCTGGTTAATATCATATTTGTGGAATACAAATTAAGTAGAAATAATCAATCCTATTTTACTATTCTCAGGGAAGTTGGCAGTGTGATGTCATTTTCAGTCGACAGCAAGTGGCAAAATGGCCGCCCCCATGGAGAAAACGGGTGGATTTCTCTGCTTAATTTACATTCCACAAACCAAAAATGAATAAAAATGTTGTTTAGACTAACTTGGATGCATAGAAAATATTATTGTCAAATGTTTTGACTTGACTTCCCCTTTAAACTGAAATTGAAACACTAGTATGGTTTGTAATCGAAATTTGCAACCGTAACTCATTTTTTTTAGACCCCAATTTGAAATCCTACCACTATTTAGAAACCTAAATTTAAAACCCTAATCCAGGCTTGAAACCCTAAATTCTCAAATCCTAATATTAGTGGGCAAGGAATATGGAAAACACAACAAGTAAAGTAAACAAAAACATTACAATCTGGTGGGGCGGGAACCCCGTTGTCAGAAGCCGTTGCGGATGTGTACAAGTCGAGATAATTGCTCAGCTGGAGCGCTGAAAGACACGAGGAAGACAAACAGGAAGCGCTTGACGTGCACCTGTGCTAACTGCCGGCTAACCCAATCAACCTCGCTGTGTGATTCGTGGCGATACGGCAGCGACAAGGGGGGGGTCCGGGCACGCTGCCAAGCGATGGCGGGAAACGATTTTCACAAACAAAACAAAAGAAAAAACATGGCGGCTGCGCACAATTGACAAATTGTAGCGTCTACAGGTGACGACGCGCCGTCATCCAGCGTCCCTCCAGGAGTGTTTTGGATACAAGCGCTTTAGGAACGGGAACAGACACCTGGCTGCGCTTGGCACGCAAGCCCACCGATTCACGTCTCAACACTACCCCCCCCCCCCCACGTCCCTCTGAAGCAGCTCGCTATGTGGCGCGTTTGATCGCATTAGCCTCAAGCTGCTGCCCCGCAAAATTGCACAACATCCACTTGTCGTAATGGCGGAAAACACGGCAGAAGGGCTGTGGGGTGAGGGGTAGTTGTTTGGCTGGGGGTGGGTAGCAGGGGGGGGGGGGCTTTAATAATTTAGCCGTCTAGCTCGCTTTTCTTTTCCAATAGCATAGCCAGCCGACGCTACACACGTGAACTCGGCCAGTTTATGAAATAATCTAGAACAGGGGTGGGCAAACTTTTTGATTGGTGGGCCAAAATGGGTTCTAAAATTTGACAGAGGGGCCGGACCAGAACAGAGAGAAAAATTTTAATTTAATTTAATTTTGAATGAAAGTGAACAAAAAGCGTCACAGCAAAATATGTTTTTGACACACCACAGTGTTTAGAAAATACAACATGAACAATGTTTATTCATTTTTTTTTTTCCCAAGTTCGGCGGGCCGGATTAAAATGTTTAACGGGCCGCATGTGGCCCCTGGGCCGTAGTTTGCCCACGCCTGATCTAGAGGATTCAACCATATTTGAAGTTAATTAGAGGGTGTGCTTGCTCCCATTTAACATAAAATTGAATGTGATTGGTTGTTAATGAAAATGGCCACATCCCATTTTTCAAGAGGGTGTGCGCACTTGTGCAATAATAATGACGATCGGAATTTTTACGCATCGTTTTTGACTTTTCCGCTTGTCTCCTCATTTGCCCTTCAAACTTGAGTATTTAAAGATTTAGGTCTCCTGAACCAGAAAGTTTCCAATGGGGTGGCCAGGCCATATTTCACGCAGATCCAAAACAATGCCCAGCACACTCGTCGTCAAGCTTTTAATTAATTTTCTGGAAATATACATCAGAAAACACATGAACTTGGTCTGACAAAGTCCGGCCAACAAACATGGTTTGTCTTTTTGATAGCCAGCATAGCTACATGCAGTATGTTCCAAGCTCACCACGTGACTCGTTTCACATATGCGCCCCCCTCGGCCTCCAAGCCCCCCTTTTACCCTCAAGGTGTCTTGACAGGTGCGCCGCGTGGATGAAAGGGAATGCGTTGAAAAAGCAGGGCTGATGTTTGTCGCGTTCCAGCTGCTGACAATCACCGCCCGCTGTTGACAAATCGATCGCGCGAAGGAGAGAAACGTGACGATGAAGCCAAAGTATTGTCGTCAATATCACGAGCGCTTACGTAAGAGCGGATCAACAACCCTTCCCGTGCAATCCTCGGGTGTGTTTGTTTACATGCCGGAGCCACTTTAAATGTTGCCTGATGGACTTGATACATGGCGCTGGCGATCTGGAACGCTCCCCTGCTGTGGCACTAAAATGGTGGCGGCGTGTGACCATCAATAATGCACATGGCGAGAGCATTCGGACACTCTTATCATCAGGGGGAATAATCGGGTCCGCCGCAGGCCGCCGTATCGGCAGACGGATGGCGGCAATTTCTTCTTGGACGAGGAGGCTACGTGAGCCTTGTGGTGGAGTCTGACGCTAATATTCTCGTTAAGTCCGACTTTTTCTTGTTCATATTGGAGCTGATGAGCAGGTTGGTATGCTAATATGTCGTAGGAGAGCAGGCGGAGGACAAAAAAGTGCAGACAAGGTTTTTACATCAGCGCTGTAGTCGGGTACTTCGGGTTTTCAAGTGAACACTGACAAAATGATTTTCTGCTTCGGGTCGTATTTCCGTTGTGATTGGATAGAATGCTAACATGCTAATAATTTGGTATGTTAACATACAGAAGGATAGAGAATAAAAAAAAACGCGCTCGAACAGATTGATGGCATACATCATTTTTTTCCCAATGTGAATTAATAAATGCTAAGATGCTAACCCTTTGTATGCTAACGTAGCATGCTAACAATTGGTGTGCAAGTTTTATTTTTTATATTTTTATTTGATGTTATTTCTACCATTTACTTAAAAGCTGTTCCCACCTGCGGAGTTGAAAAGCAGGCTTAATTTCTTATTTTTTATATTTTTTTACTTTTCATTTTTACAGTTAGCTAAGAGTCAGCGGGTTCCATGGAAATACGCCATCATGCATATTTTACAACGCGGCACTCTTACGAGGTGCAAGTGGCCGAGAAGAGGCTGCCGCCCAACTTCGCTCTCAGCAGCGAAAAGAGTGGTCGGCGAAAGCGAAGAAGAAGAAAAATTTAAGCATAAAGTGCTGGAAAGAGGACGAGGGAATCGGCATTGCGACTCGGCCGTATTCTGTCCATTAGCCTGAGTGCCCGAGGGGGGGGGGGGATGGGATTGGAGAGAACAAAATGGAAGTAATGGCAGCACAAGTGGGTGGTAATTAGAAATATTACCTCCGTGTCGGGAGGTTATCTGCCCGTCGTGCACGCTGCACCGCTCCTTTGATGCTGACAAGTTGCACCCCACCAGCCAATTAATAGCCTGCCTGATAAGAGGCCTCTTGTTATTAGCCTATGAGGGCTGGCTACCATTCACCTTGATCTAATCTTTTCCTCCAGCGACTGAAAAGAAAATAAAGCTACCCTACTAAGAATAGTCAGAATTTTATGGAACGAAAAAAAAAAAGTGGGGAGTTTTCCTCAAGAATAAAGTAATCTTGAAAGAATTAGGTCATATTTTTGTCAGAAGAAAGTCACAGTGAAAACTCAAAATAAATAATAAAAAAAAAAAAAGCAGTAAGATGTCACTTTGACATAAATTGTAAAGTTCCAAACTTTTTCTTTTAAAGGTTAAAAAAAACAGTCTCTTCATAACAATAGTTCTTTTTTTTTTTGAGTAATAAATTTCTATTTTTTTTTAATAATTATTTCAAATAAGGCACAGATTTCACAAAAAATAATCTTTCAAAATGAGCACAGAAAAAAAAAGTACCATAATTGTAAAGATTTCAATTGTAATCTCACGAGATTGAAGTACTAAAGTCAGAATTTTGGAAAAATATATATATATTTTTTTAAAGGAGAATTAAAAAAAAAAAATCTGGAAAAAAAAAGGCGCAATATCACGAGACTCGTCCTAATTTTACAAGAGAAACAATTGAGTCATATTATTTTTGTTTATTTCAAGAAATAAAAGTAATATAAATAAATATAATCTTTCAGCTGTTCCCCCCCCCCCCCATGAAAAACATTTTTTTGGAAGTCCGAGGGGAATAAAATGTCATCAATATTTGTGGGAATACTGTAGTCATATTTTTTTTCTCTCTTTTAGAGAAAAGATGTAATTTTAGGAGAAAAGAATATCATCACAACATCTGTTTCCAATATTTTGTCCACTTTACCTTAGCTAGCGTCGCTCCATATAGTGCATGAACAGAGCGAGATTTTGGGTAAAAGCCAGAGTGCATCTTGGGAGAGGAAAGAGTCTGAGCTCTGCTGGCGCACTTTTACCGATGAAAATTTGATGACGCTAAATCTAGACAGACTTTTAGTGTCGGTCGGGATTACGCCGGCGGCCTGAACGCTCATCAATGATTCAGGCGGGAGAGAGATCCCGCCACCGCCGACGTCTACCACATGAAGGGAATAAATGGATCAGGTGAAAGCAAATACACCTGGTCAATAAAGGGCGCCATTTTTGTGCAGAAGCTACTTGGTCCAAAATATAGGACCTGGTTGTTTTGATCTTTGATCATTCTTTGATTGAGGACTGAGCAATTCATTTATTTATTTATTTTATTTTGTATTTTTTTAATTTATTTATTTTTATTTTTTTATTCATTTATTTTATTTATTTTTTCTTATTTATTAATTTTTTTAATCCTCCATTGATTTTGATAGTTTTTTCATGACAGCATTTTTTTTCTCTGTTTAATTTTTTTTTTGTTTTTTGTTTTTTTTCAGGTTCCATACTTCAAAGCACAGACCTGTTGATGTGCACGAACATCATGGCTGCGAATAGAGAAGATCTTGAGTCGATCACAAAAGGTCAGTTGGTGTCACCAAAATGACTATATTTAGCATCTTATCTCTCCATGCTAGCTAGCTAGCTAGTTTTTTTTTTTTTCGTTTTGTTTTTTTTAGCTAGATAACTAGCTAGCTGAGCGGAATCATGTTCTCACAGTTTTCTGCATGACAAAATCATATTCAATCGTAACGAGACTGGGCCCATTTATACGCTACAAAAGTCGTGATTTATTCATATGTTAGAAACTTTTGACCCGAGGTATGTGCTTCGAAGCCACGTACCAGCATAGATTTAGCAGCCTTTAGATTTAAACATTTCAACTGGATGTGGTCCTGGCGGGGAAGCAAAAAAGGGGATTACAGTCTCAACTCTACAAGTTTTTTTTTTTTTTTTGATGGGCAGGTGCGGACAGGTATGACGGCAACAAGTGGACTAGAGTTACTCGGTCTTGATGGGAGAAGGGAGTGGGGGGGGGGGGTGTTTAAGCCACCCGTGACGGCTGTGACGAATCAGAGGGTGTTGGGGTTCAAAGACTCTGAAAAAGGTGGCATGGATGTGTTTTGAATGAAAGATAGCGATCTATGGAGGAGAGGTGAAAAATTCACACGGGGCGGAACGCGGCGACAGCTTGTCCATATTTATTCTGAGAGGTCAAACCGTGAAGTGTGGACTATTTTCTTTTTTTTTTAAAAGCCTGCTAACAACAGGCAAGCTATAAACCACAATTATGTTAAATCATCCTTCAATCCACTTTTTGTATCACTTATCATCTGCTGTAGAGTTTGAGCCTCCCATCGGACTTTGAGCGAGGCGCCGCGTAAACGATGAAAATATTAACGAGCTAAAAAGGACCATAAGCTGAGGAGCGCGTGACTGACATTTGGATTTGGATTTCTCCAGATGCTTTTGGCTCGGTTCCCGAATGGCGCCACATCTTAACGTGGCCTGCGGCGAGTGCGCCACATCTTGACGTGTGAAATGGCGAGCGTGTTCCCATTTGATTTTGACATGAGGCTCGGATTGTTTTGTGTCAATTCCGCGCGCTCGCAATCGGTTTTCTTTCCTGGCCACTGGTTTGGAGGATTGCGTGCTGTGTAATTGGCGTGCCTCGCCTCGGGAATCTCGCCGCAGATCACAGTCGGCGCGTCCGTCCGAGGAGAAGCGCGCTCAAACACACCGACGTGCCTCGATTCATGACTCTATTACTCATTTACTCCCGCCGTGCGCGCGTCTCGCGTTATGGGCGGCGCTGGAGCCAAGATGGAGCTGAGCGGGCGCGGCGGCCTCATAAGAGCAAGGACGAACGGCACATTGAAGCTTCCGGAAGGACTTATGAGGACTGACAGCTTAACGGCGTCGTTAGCAAAATGACAGTTGCGTTTGGTTAAGTGTTGTAAATGTTGTAGCGACGTGATGGATTAATTATGATCGCGAGCGCTAATTAAAGTGGCGAGCCGCTTCGGAATGTTGTTGCGGTAGGGGGCGCCGATGAATGTCTTCGGTGTGTTCGTCTTCATCTGATATCTTGTCCAGTGTACACGAATCAGACTAGATTTCAAATCTAGATCGCTTGAAATGATCATTTCAAATAATATTTTTTTTTTTCCTAGTAATTCATCACTTTGCTAGCATAATTCCTCCACACTTTGTCTCGTATACTTGGTTCAAATTTCATAGGTGAAAAAAGAAAAAATCGGGTTCTTTTTTTGATGGATTCCTGGAAAGGCCCCCCCCCCCAAAAAAAATGGCCGCTTCAAAGCAAAATGGCAGACTTCATCGTCTTGACGACTCATGATAGACATTCCTACCAAATTGACTTTGGCTCTGCATAACTGGCTTCGAGGGCTGAACTTCCCCCAAATTCCCTGAGGCACTCCTGACACCATTTTGGCAGTCACATGGGCAAAATTTGGTGTGAAAATCCTTCAAAGTCCCGATTTATTATACCTCAGAGTAATAACGACAAAAAAACAAAAGCAATTTAAAAAAAAAAAAAAACATTAAAGAGTGATTAAAAATTTATTCGGGAAGCCGATTATTTAACGTGCCATTATCAGTTCGGGATTAAAAGGGAAAAAAAAATCATGACGCTAAAGTCCCGCAAACCATGTTCAGACATATTCAGCCAGCTTCAAAAGACGAACGGCAAGCCTTGGAGTAAGAACGACAATAAAGCCAAACATGAATGGTGCAGTGTTCACCTCTGGGAATGTTTGGGAATTTCCAAATGGAAGCACGACAACACCTGCTGACGACGCCTGCTTGTCTCGATTTAATGGCGGAGTGGCGCTGTCACGGGATTCCAATTTTGAGGAATTCCAGCCCGAATTCCCATTTTGAGCAAACATCCCTCATGTTGGTCGTTTGGTTTCATTCGCCCCACCTGAAGGCCTCGGGACGCCTTTCCTGCCTCCCAAAAGCCAAGTCTGGGATTCCCCACGTTCCCCGAGCCAACAAATTCACTTCCGATCCACACTCCCTCAGGCAAAATTCAAACGGGATCTTCCTCCCGCCTTGCAACATGCACGCAATCGTCCTTGGGGAAAATCGGAGCCGCAATATATGACTTGGTGGCTCAATCCCAATGACTTGTTATTCCGACTTTTTGATGTGCGATGATAAGACGAGACGTGCCCATGAAGTCATAACCCCCCCCCTCCCCGCATAGGGTCTAATCAAACCCGCCAGGAGAGCTGAGGTCAGAGTCTGGGGACCGCACGGTTAGCGGAGACGAGGCCCGACTGGATAAACGAAGGCCGGCCAGACTGGAGACAGCTGGAATGACGACGGGAAGGGTAACCTGAACTGAGAGAGGGGATGTTTGGAAAAAAGGTAAAGCAGGAGGCGCATGATCACAGAGTCCAAAACTACAAAAATAAATTACGGCTCTTGTTGCCCTGGGCGTCTTAGATTTATTTATTTATTTTTTTCCCCTTTTATAATAAATGTCCAAATTTTGAAAGAAGTGTCCTATTTAGTTTGTAGTCATGCCAATTGAAATTTCTCAAGGCATTGAATCGATAGAAACTAGACTTTTATTTTTTTCTTTATTATTTTTTGGGGGGCAAATTAAAAACCAGCATTATGAGTTCTGTAAAATAAAGCGTAATAAATACTTTTGAGAACAACATAACTAAATTAAAAAAAAAAAAAAGAAATGGAATCAATGAGGTGTTTTAATTCCAAGCGCACTTTGCCCGAGGAATCACTAACTGGATTTCTCAAGACACATGCAACGGCATTTTATGTTGACAGGAAGCGGGAACATGGAAAAGGCTTTAACCGGGCCCCCTTGAAATCATGCGGATTAGCAGCCATATGTGAGGGTCTCTAATCTCATTTGGAAGAGCCCCCGGGTGCTCGCAGCCTGTGTTTTACATTAGTCCCAATCAAAGGCGCGCCTGACGACGGCGAGGTGGCTACACGGGTTTGAGGATCAGGACAGATTTCCACTTTGTGTCAGGCGCGCCACCCTGAGACGATTAAACGTTGCGGAAGGCTAACTACGCAAACGTCATTGAGAGTGTCGCCTTTTTGATGACTTTGCAGAGTGAAAGAGATTATTTTTTTGATTTTTTTTTTTCCAATTGAGTTGCGGTCTGTCCTTTTGTTGGAAGAATCATTTTTGCTCCTGATGATGATCCGTTTGCTCGGTGAGCTCCAAGTTGGCAAATGATTTAAAAAAAAATAAATAATAATAATTGTTCAGGGTCAATTTAGCGAGAATTGACCTTAATTGCAGTGACCCGATTCACGTCGGATGGAAAAAAAAAAAAAAAAAAAATGTGATTCCAAGTATGCTGTCATATTTTATCCATGATCTTTTTTTTTTTCATTTTTATTAGGACACCGGGGAACTTTTTTTAAACTGTCAAAACATTGCATCATTCCTCCTTTACCATCTGCTAGCATAATAAAATCACCCTTGACGCCTAAAATATGTATCACTAGCAAATCAGATGATCTTGTGGTCGTCCCACTCAATTTCATCGCGAAGCTTGGCGAATTCTGTTCCCACAGCCAAGACCTCCCGGTCCCACCCCGCCGGCCACTGTCCATGATCCTGCCTTGCAATAAAGCGCGGGTCAACGCTAGCCGCCATCCATTCAGGACACGGTGACCCTCGCTACCGCCCGGTCCTCTGGGTCAGCCCACCCCATTGTGAGGGGGATTTGTGTGGCCATCCCACTCCCGTTGTGATTGATGCTGGCCTGACTGACACAAGCCCCCCCCCCCCCCCCCTCCTCAGGACTGGCTGGAGACTCTGGATGCAATTAGCATGAATTTGTTACTTTAAGGGTCGACACTCAATTGTTCTTGAAGTCCTGAAGAAGGATGAGAGTGATGAGAAGGAATGACTTGAGGGAGTTTTGAGTTTCACCCGTGGGCAATCATTAGCACGGTTTAGGAAGTATTTGGAAATATTTTGTTTCTTGGTTAATACTGATTTTAACGCCCCCAAAAAATGTAACAAAAGTTATGAAATCAAAAAGTAACAAAAATAAATGCGTCTTTACAAAAACATAGAAGTAACCAAAGAGTGTCAAATAAAATATGTGCATTCAAATATGTAGCAGAAAGACAAAAAACACAAATGTTGCAAAAACAAACTCCAACAAAGACTGACACAGTCACCGAAATGTAACAAATTACCAACAAAAAAACAAGTAAAATAAACTAACAAGTTTCCAACAAAATACTGCAAATAAAAATTTAAATAAATAAAAAAATTAAAAAAATTAAAAAAAACTAAGACTGCAAAAAAAAAAATCTTACAAAATGAAAACAAAGTGATGAACACAAAAAATGAACTTCGGTTTAAAAAAAAATAAATAAATAAATAAATAAAAAAAAAAACTAAATTTCGTTTTGAGAGCTTATGCAAATTTAATTTTGACAAAAGTAGACCCACAAAAAAAGAATCATGAAGTCATGCCTGAAAAAAAAAACTGCCAAATCTTGCTCTGAATGGGCCTTTTTTTGGTTCAATTTTTTCCCCCTGCGGGGTTCTGGAGATTTTGTCTGATTGTTACTTAATTTGAGAAAGGTGATTTTTATTTTATTTTTTTTAATTGTTTTTATTTTTTATTCTTGGCACCTCTCAATGGCTGCAAGCATCTTTAATACGTTATCTATCATCTTCCCCCCATCATCCTTTTCCTCTTTTTATTTTTTAAAATTTTTTTTGCCAACATCTCAGCCTCCACCTCTCACGGTGTTCCGAGACGATGCTTTTATCTAAAAGAATT
Organism: Idiotropiscis lumnitzeri; assembly: GCF_059441095.1. Classification (NCBI taxonomy): domain Eukaryota; kingdom Metazoa; phylum Chordata; class Actinopteri; order Syngnathiformes; family Syngnathidae; genus Idiotropiscis; species Idiotropiscis lumnitzeri. Next base: position 8,763,759 of record NC_142410.1, read on the forward strand.
TTTGGAGCCTTTGGGGGCTGCCGGGGAGATGAAATGTAACTTCCTTGTGATTTTCCCTCAGTCTTCTCCTCCCACCCTAAGGAAGTACTTTTAAAGGAAGCGCTCCCGTCATATCCTATCTCATCCCGCCGAGAAGTGTCACCACTCTTCCCCGGAGGCGTCGGCGTCTGCTCTCGGCTTGTTCTCGGGGCGATAACACCCTCTCACCGTGCCTGGCGACGACGCGGGCTACCCTCAATGCCCTCTCGTCTCCGCTTTGGGACTCTTCAGCCGGCATCTTCTCATTCTCACACCCTGTCATGCATCTGGGAAACACTTGAAGTCATAAACCAGAGAGTTGCCATCGGTCTCTCGCCCGGCGGGGGTAATTGTGTCATTCCCCAAAGCGTAGAGGATGCTCCGGATGGTTTGTGTTAGCGGGATCTATAAAAAGAAGCCTCTGTGTTTTGCTCGCGAACAAGTCGAAGTTGTAACGGCATCAGAGATGGAAATACAAACCAAACCAAAAGGGGGCTGGTTTTATTTCAGATGGTTTTTTTTTTGAGCCGCAGAAGAAAAACCCAAATACTTTTATAACTTCAAATTGTTTTATGGAATCCGTGTAGAAGTGTTATTTACCAAGTCTTGAGCCTCCCATTTGCAGCAAAGATTCAACTTTGAAAATGTTTGACTAGTGCTTTCTTTAACCCTGGGCTCATTATTTGTCACTTTGGCCCGGTTTGTGGGGACAAAGGTCAGCATCTCGATAGACTTGGAATGTTTGTCTTCGGTGTTTACGTTGGTGGCCTTTAACCCAAAAAAACAAAACAAAAAAAAAAAAACACATCTAACTTAATAAGAAAAGGCCGGGATTTGTTTTTGGGACTTCCTGTAGCACATTAAAGGGGAAGGTGAGGCACGTTCACCACCTGTCCTAGATCTACCCCCCCCACACACACTTGTACCACACACATTTCAAAGCATCACCGCACACAACGAGCGGCAGCTCCGTCTGGGTCAACCGGGTGTCGCCTCACCTGGTTCGGCCGAAGGACCCGCCGCCATGTTTGCTTAGCTGCTCGCTAACATCCCCCCCCCCCCCCCCTCTCCAGGTCACACGGGGACAAGTATCGGCTCGCACTTCTTGTCAACAAAGATGATGCCATGCAACGCAGACGGGAAGTCAGCAACTGAGTACAGTAAGTTTGAGGGCACTTTTCGCTTTGAATGTCACAATACTTTTTTTTTTTATTCATATGGAAGTGGAATCGTGCTGGTCGTCTAAAATCGAGACAGACTCGGGGAGGATATTTTTGTGATGACTTTGCCCTGTCCAATGGAAAATTCAATCCCATGCAGAATATGCAATAACCACTTCACAGTCACTGTATAAAAATAAAGGATTTTTTTTTTTTTTATTATTTTCTATTTTTTGAGCTCATTAGATTTGGATTTAACGTCGATTTATTTATTTTTAAAACCCTACTGATTCAAATTTACCACTCAAATTCCCCATTTTATGACTCTTGTTTTTTATTTTATTTTTTATTTTAGGTTGGCCTTTACTGTTTCTCTTCCTGTAAATGTTTTTTTTTTTTTAACCGGGCAGAAAAACAACTCCGTATTTCTCAAAGGCAGCCTAAATGGACGAAACCACAAACATCTTTGGCCCCGCAGACAAAACAGTCGCTAATGAAGCTCTTTAATGCCGAATCGCGAGTCATCCCAGCAGACAGCGAGGCGACCTCTGGGATTGGAATATAGAATAATATTCCGAGCATGGCCCGAAGGCAAAAATTTCAATCGGCTTATTGAAAAATCAAAAGGCAATGATTATTCAAAATAAATGTTGCTCTTTAGTTGCCCTAATATTTTTTTTTCATGTTCCATAGAAATAAGACAATATTTTTCTCTTTACAAATGAAAAAATGTGTTTTCCGTTAGTTTTTTTAATTTAAATTTTTTATTTAATTAATTTATTTTTTATGATAAGGTTTGGAAAATTTGCTTAATGTAGCCGCCAAATTTGCAATATTGTTACCCTTAAAAAAAAGAAACTTCCTGACAAATGAGCGAAATAAATCATAATAAATGAATAAAATAACTGCGAGGAACGGACGTGGAAGCGAACTTCCTTGACCGCGTCTGCCACCGGGAGATACGAGCGAGGTAAGAGCAGCTGAGGCCTCGCGATGCTCTCTTGGAGGTCTGCCAGTCTCGACGGGTACAAATCCGAGATAAGCCTTTCCCCTCGCGGCGCAGCCTCCTTCAGGGATCTTTTGCGATCCGCTGCCAGCGTGGAAAAGACGCTTCTTTAACACCCCGATAAGCTCGCACAGGAACCGACGTCTTCAGGTCCCGCTGGAACGAGAATAGAAAAAAGGTTTGCGTTGAGCGGGCGAAGGACAAGCGCGACGTACTTTATTTAGCATCTATTAGCATCGTGGCTTTGAGATGCCGGTAAACGTGTTGGCAGCGACTAAGTGATTTCTGCTGTTTCCCGCCTGCCGCCGACTCCGACATGTCACAGACCTCGCAAACTTTAAAACGGCGCTCGAACCCTAACTTTGGTTTGGAAATCGTTATCGTTTTTTTTTTTTTCCCCTCACACTAGACATGTACGTCTTATCATATTTTCACATCCAGGATATCTGCAAATGTCTACGACAAAAACATGTAGTGGCTCTAATTTCCAAAAAGAAAAAAAAAATGCCATCAGTGCTTTTTTTTTTTTTTTGGGGGGGCGATAATAAATCACCAAAATAGCGTATTGTTTCGCATGTAGATTTTTCCACCGGGGCTTCAAAACCAGACCTCGTCTCGGCGTAATCTCCCCATCAGCGCGGATCGGAATAATCTTCAGTTTTCCCCGCATGTGAAACCTCAGACCGGGCTAAGAGGCTATCTGCTCATCTTCTCCATGTTTGGGTTTGTCTGCCGGAGCCATGCTGGATTTGCAACTTTTTTTTTCGCGCCGAGGGTCTCCCGCGGCGCACTTAGCGCAATCTCCCGCCTCCGCCGCGAGAACCTCCATCAAAGCCCGACGTCTCGGTTAAATCCTTCCACGTATTATTAGAACAACCTATCGGGCCATCTACTCGACTGTTCAGTATTCATCATCCCAAACGGTTTTATTTCACATGAAAAAATATTTGTCTTGATTTTTCGCGATTGCACATTGGCATGATTCTTGCTTGGACGTTTTGTGCTTATTGTTAAAAGAAATCCAGTGGGGGAAATTTTGCTTTATAACAGTAAAAGTCCAGACTGGTTTCTGGTATCACGCGATTGAAAACATTTAGTTCGGTTTACTTTTGAGATGATTCCAAAAGAAGAAGGTTCTCGACTCGGAACCTACCAAAAAATGTCCCCTAATTTTATACGTCATATTTTTCTTCCTTTTGATGTTTAGGAATCAACACTGAACCTTTCTAAGATAATCTTGTTGGAAATTCGACTCTGAAGCTGTGAAATAACGATATAAGTTTGAGAACAATTGCGATTTAAAAACCCGACTGGCTTCCATGGAGGAAACGGGAAATATCTGCTGCCAAATATGGGCACCCAATCCCTGCCTCTGATGTTGAACATGCACGGTTGCCATCCGGTTAATTCAAAACTTGAATGGGAGCTTCTAGAAAAAGAAAAAAAAGAAAAAATCGCATCGCATCCGGCGTTTACGTCTGCTCACGATCACAGTCACGTCCCCGATTCTGACCCCGGGTCCGAGTGCCTCATCGCCCCGAAGCCCGTTCTCCCTCAGTGCCTGAACCACATGGCAGTTGGCGGCCTCTTTTCCCCTCCATGAAGCGACTGGTATCCATTAAAACCAAATGGGATCTTTCAGGGCACGACGTTGTGGACTGGACTGTATCAAAGCTCCTCTCGTCATCCAAAAAGGTTTTCCGCCGGGTGGCCGGGACGCAGCGCGGTTAGCGGGATGGCTTACAATACGCAATAAACGTGTGACTTGGAAGCACGCTGGCACTGAGCGAGCGGCACGGCTAAATTTACGGCGTGGTGGACTGAAGTTGAGCTGCTGAGATTTAAAGCTTCTTTCTGATGCGTCCTGTTGGAGAACTTTGACGAAGCAACGGCATGGGCTCCAAAGTTCAATCTGTGTTTGAGGACAAATTACAGATTTGGTTCGGAAGTTGTCATGCCAGAAATAATGTTTTCAAGAAAGTTCTGTGTACTAGTTTGCATAGCTGGTTTGGGCTGAGTTCACACTTGTGACATTTTCTTAATATAAATGTCCATTTTTATTTTATTTTTTTTGGATAGGATACAGCAAAATGTGAACTTTAATTATTCCAAGATAATACATTTTAAATCAAGATTTATTTTTATTAATGTCTCATGGCTTTGCGGAAATATCAAGTATATTTTTTCGGAGGGTAAATGAATCTAATTTGTATTTATTTTTGCCAGTTGAGTACAATGAAATATGTAGTCAATTATTTTAATTTGTCATTGTTTATTAAATGCGGACATTTTTATTTGAGTGTATATAAATAATTAATATATATATATATATATATATATATATATATATATATATATATATATATATATATATATATATATAAGGTGACCGCAAAATTACACCTTGCTTTTAAAGATGCCATCCAATCAGCACATATTAAGATATTACTGCAGCCAGTTAAAAAATATGAGCGGAGAGAAGTGGCTCTCAAAGTAGGCCAGATGAATAAAAGATGCTTTCTGCAGCGCCGCCGTCATAAAAGTTTAATTGACAACTTAGCAGAAAATAATGCGTGGGACCCGCGTCTCGTATCGAGGAGTTATATATATATATATATATATATATATATATATATGTATATATATATATATATTTTTTTTTTTTTTTTTTTTTTTACACAGGAAATGTTTATTTTCAACTCGCTTTAATTTTATTGTGAAATGTTTGCTAATGCCTGACGTGGGGAAAAGTCACTCCAGGCTGAAGTAAACGATAAGCAACGTTTGAATGTAATGGCACCCAGCAAACACTTCGCGGGCGCAACCCCATTAGAAGCTTTGCTGCGAGTGCTTTACGGCTTTAATTTAACTGGAGACAAACTGGCGAACTGGGTGGTGGAAGTGATTATATTCTCCTAATGGGCCAACTTGCATCAAAAAGCAAAGAATATGTTTGGAGAGAACCGTTCGCCGAGCAGCACTTGGCCGGCGCAAAAGTCACGACTCAGCGACTGCACCGTCATAAAACTGCCATCGGCGCTGGCTTTTTGTTTCTCATCTGCTGCAAAATTACACGCGTGCAACTGGAGCATCTCAGTAATTTTGGCCACGGCCATCTTTGGGGACTTTGCCCGTCGCCCTATTGGAGCCAGCCCTTGGGTTGGCTATTTCACCTAATGTGGGATTTATTTCCGATCTTGCTGTAAAAATTAAAAGGAACAATCGAGCACTATTTCCCCAACTATTTATCCATGGATATTTTTGGCCCCAGGTTTGGCAACCATATCTGAAAGGTGCCCGATGTGTTTTCAGCTCCATGCGGCGGTCGCCATGCTAATGACTGCCAGTCGTCATCAGCTAATGCTACGCCCAGCGTGCGAGCTTCGTTCCTAAACGCCTCTCCTCAAATTGGCCGCCAGCTGCACATATGCACGCCGTGGCAAGGTGCCGCTCTCGGGTCAGCCAGCGAGCGGGGGCGACATTAGTCATCACGGCATCAGTATTTAGGGGGCCCCCCCTCCCCCGTGTCAACATTGAACGTCATCAATCTTCTTTGGCGACACGTAAAGATGACCATCAATTAAAATATCAAGTTCCGCGCCCACCAAGCCGAAAACCCGAAGGTCGACGGCGACTTTGAAGCTTGATACCTCTGCTTGCCTAAAAGGTGTTCGGCTAAAACTGAGCCCCCCCTAACCCTAAGCACCACAGGACCCTCACCTCGCATTGACCCCCGAGCTGCGTTTGCTTAAGGGGTCATGGAGACGAGGTCGCTCGTTCAACATCAGGCCGACGCCCTCAAAGGACCTCGAGTCCCACAAGGTAGCTTGACCCCTCCCCGAAGCTTGATCTCGGATTGGGAATTAGACTTGACAGCGTCGTGCTTCTGATCCGATCCGAAGGTTAAACGTACACTCGGGTCGAAAGTAACTCCCCCCTTAATCAATGAATCAATCAGCGATTGAACTTGTCGCGAGTTCTGCCTCCGTGCACGTCTGGGTGGGAGTGGCAAGGGGTGGTGCGCTTTTTTTTTGGGGGGGGGGGGGGGGGTTGAATTACCATGTGCTGTTTAATTCAACGGGGAATTATTCAAATTCAAGTCCGCCAACCAATCACGAGTCAATTACTTAACAGTTACGCTGATTAATTAGTTTAATTATCCCACATACCGCCTCGTGTCACGTGACGTATTCCTGGGAGACATCCACAAATATGCTCAGCGGCGAGTGTGTTGTTTTCGTCTCGTTCAGCAGACTTCTGGGAGCACCGACTCTCGAGATAAGAGAGCAGCCCTCAGTTGTGATCGCAGAGCTCATCCTGCGCTGATAACCCTTCGCAGACCTTTGATGTCACCCGTCTGAGCCGTTTACCAAACCAGACGCGCGCCTGTATTCATACGTGTGGGAAACAAAAAAAAAAAAAAAAAATGCGACCATTTAAGAAGATGCCACGTAAGGCAATTTCTGTTCTTTATGGAAAATAAATGCAACGTTTCCAACCTTTATTAAGTCAATTCATCTGCAAATTATACATCATATCTGGAAATTTCATTTATTTTTTTCCACCCTCTTTACTGTCAAACATTCCCAGCGTGAAATCCTATTTAGTTGAACGCAAAGCGATTATTGCGTGGTAGGAATGTCAACACGTAGATACGCACGACCAATAATTTCAACCGTCGATTTGAAACAATGTCTCATCGTGAGGAAAATTTGGCCAACGTGCCCAAAAAGCGCGCGTTTTTTGGCTCGGAGTGATTTTTGCAACCAAATTTGAATGTACTGCTCGGATGCCTGAGAGTTCTCCTGGAGATGAGTGGGAAGGAGAGAAAAAAAAAAAAAAACCTCCAATGATGCAACAACGCAGCCCTGCAACTGTCTTCCCTTTTGATGCATCGCTGCGAGCTTCCTGAAGTAAACACCGACTAATTGTCTTGATCGGGTCCAGATTCTTATCTCTAATCCCCGTTTCCTCCCATCCTTCTCTTCCCCTCCATCCAAGCATCTCCATAGCGATCAGATCTCTGGAGGACACTCAGCTAACACCCAACTGTACCCCCCCCCCCCCCCCCAAATCTCCTGACCTTTTAATCCAACGGGCGAGCCTCACAATTAACACAAACACCGATAAAGGACAACTTCTAGAAGCTTTAGCACCCTCTTTTAATTGTGCACTTATCTTTTAATTGGCTGCTTGCTTACACGCGCAGCACACACGCACATAAGTTGACTTTGTTGCCAAGTGTATGATTTGGTGGATTTGAGAAAAAAAAAAAAAAAAATCAGGGGAGAGAAGCCGAGTGAAAGCAGGTGATGAGACGCTGAACATCTGGCAGACGGGAAGTGAAGAATGCGTCGTCTTTTTTTTTTTTTTTTTTTTTTTTTTTTAGTTGAAGTGTGCAGAATAAATATTGGTGCTGATGTTGTAATCTGTTTCCCTGCAGACCCTCGTTACACGCACGCACGCGCTCACACACACACACGCACGGCTTCCGGTAAGCCCTTCATGTGGATTCTGCTGGCCTTCCCCGGGGGTGTAGTGGGCGGGGATGGGGGTGGGTGGGGGGGGTATCTTGCTTGTGTTTCCTGGGGTGGGGGTTTCTGCGTTGTTTGTGTGGGTTGAGGCTTGAAATTTGCTCGGTGTCTCGATGAGGAGTCGACCTATTAAAATGTATCCGTTGCGGTTGGAAGAGTCCATTTTAGGGTCATGGGGGTCCTTCAATGATGGACTTTTTTTTTTGTGGAAGTTTGGTCTGACATGTCAATGTGTGTGTGTGTTTGAAACCGGTAGCGAGTTACACTCGACTCACTGGGGAATCGTGCCCGTCATGCCCCCAAACTGGCACTTTGCGGAATAAGTGGTTTGCTTTTTTTTGGGAGTTAGGTGGGTTGCGGGTGTCAAGGAAGCTGACAAGACTGACTGCTGACGTGACCGTCTCGTCATACATGTCCCGACGTTGGGGATTATTTGTTTTCTGCAGGCGCAGCTGCTTTGGCTTTTGTTTTAGTGGTTTTCTGTCACTCAAGATGGAGTTAAAAAAAAAAAAAAAAAATATAGGTCGACACATACGGTGACACTTTTGTCATCTTAAATTAGTGCTCAAGGGGTTGCGCAAGCAGCCGGGGGGGATCCATGTGAGGATTTTTTTTTTTTTTTTACAGTCTGTTTCCGTGTTGTTTTTGTTTGTGCCGTGGCAAGCTAAAGCGGAATATGACCGTTGACTTGCTGTACTCTTGTGTTTTAATTCTTTGCTCGGATGCGATGTAGAAGAAAATATCAAAATCATATTCAATATGGATTAACTGCTATAAAATTAATTCTGTAGCCACGTGATTGCCGTGTAAATTCGTCAGTGAAGCAACAAGTTGCAAAATATTATAGGACAGAATAATTGGGTTCAATTTAACTCGCTCACTGCCATTGACGGGTATAGAAGTCAAAAAGTACGTTCATTCTTAATTAGCCCTGATTTCCCAAATTCAACTGAGATTGTCATTATTTCAAGTTATTGTGACATTTTGTGTTTAGTGGCGTGCCAGCGAAACACGTGCCTCGGCTCAATAAATGCTGGGATCGGCTCTATCGCCACAAATCTGTTTGCTGAGCATAGCCTGACAGAATCTGAAGACAAAATTGGGTCTATTCATAATTAAAAATGACTTCAAGAGACGTCAAGTTATTTAGCGCCAAGACAATCGGGGCTGACGCGCATGGAGATTTACTGCTCTCTTGGACGCGCGATGGGATTTTAACGGCTGTCGCTAGTTGCTGCCCGCCCGCCCAAATCGAACATTAGATCTTTGTCGCCGGTTGAAGCCGGCCGCCGTTGCCTCCAAATCGTGTCATTTGACCCGAATCTCCCATTCCATTAGCCGGCATTCCCCACGGGGCACACGAGCGCTTCCCTCAACACTTGAACTCTGACCCGCAGCCAATAACAGCCGGGGAGGTTTTTATAGGCGCGTATGCAATCGGAGTGGTCTCGCTTTATGGAATTTCATTTTGTTCTGCGTCTGCCTCGTGGCGTGCGGGTGAAAATCTGTCTCGTAATATCATATGAAATGTGGGGTTGTCATGCTGACAGGGCAGGAGTAATGGTAAATAAATAAACGCGCTATCGCCGATGATGGTTTTGTCAACACTTAACCGACACGCGCACAATTTCAAACAGTGGCCAGATTTCTTAACACGTTTAACACGCCGTCCTCAACATATGCCAAGGATCAAAACTTTACTTTTGTTTTAGCCTCATCTGTTTTGAGGGGGCCAACGTCACGCCGCCCCCACGTCTTCACAGGCTTTTGTTGTCATGACGACCAGGGGCGGAGCTGACTGATGTAAATTATGAAATGGTCACCCCTCTAATTTATTCATTCATTTATTTATGTTTATTTTTATTTATTTTTTATTTATTTTTATTTTTTATTTATTTTTTATTTTTTATTTATTTTAATTTTTTATTTATTTTTTATTCATTTTTATTTTTTATTTTTTATTTATTTTTATTTTTTTTATTTTTGTCAATTGATATCACATTACAATATCTTAAAATATAAAGGATTTTAACAAATCGGATTTCTAACTTTTTAATACACATTTTTTTTTTCCACATCAGGGATTTGTTATTTCTTCTAACAAACCACCCAGATTTCAAACAGGCCATGCGTATTCTCAGTCTTAAGATGAACAGCTTCCGAATCGGGTCCGTCTCTCAAAATCCAAAGCGCGGCGACAAGCCGAACACTTCATCGCATCGGAACGGGCGCGTCATTCCCCGATTAACACCTGCCGATTCCTTTTTCGACCCCGATAATGAGTCTTTGCATGTGACTGACACCGGCGCCGACTTTGAAGCGCGAGCACATCTGAGGCGTACGTTCATGCATAATCCCGCGCTACACGCATCAAAACCTAACCCGCTGTGAAACGGAATGAGTAATGACGACTCCGACGTGGAAGCTGCCGAGGCTTAAAGGAGATAGAAAAGGGGCCGAGGCGGTGGAAAAGCGACGGAGGAAGTCGAGGGTCCCGAAGGTCCCGTGGGACCAGACTGAGACAGCGAGGCAAAAGTTGAAAGCTCAAGATGCTCACGGTTGCCTCCGTAACAAACCCTCGTTTGCCACCAATGTTTCCCCTCAAGCCTCACCATCGAGAAGAAAAGCCAAGGCGCTGGGCGATCCGAAACACCGGCGTAAAACATGAATTATTGCTCCGTCTTGGAACGCTCCCGCAAGATGTTTCAAGATGCTTTAAGTCCAAGGAAGAAGCTGATGTCATGGCTCAGCGGAGAATGTCCGCACAACAAAACGGAGGCAACCATGGAGACCAGACAGCGGACTGGGCGTCGTCAGCAGAAGATGTCTCGTGGAAATATTTTGGAGACAGAGCTCAAACTATAAAAAACGCTCACAAGTTGTTGGAGTTCAAGATTTTTGGATTTTTTATTTTTTTTATTTTGGGGGGGTTGAAAATAATTTCATCAGAAATTTCGTAATTAGACCGTGTTTCTGTTTTATGTGATAAGCGTTAAGAGTAATTTTTAAATCCCCCTCAAAATGTCAAGTCCGTTTCTTTTTTTTTTTTTTCGTGGCAGTGCGTGATTTATTTATTTATTTATTTTTTGCATGAAATCCTGCAAATTCCTTGTAAGGCCTCAACCAGGTCAGCGGCTTTGGAGACGGTAAATATTCTTGATGAGAATAGAAGCAACGGACAAACTGGATGAGGATCTTCTTTGATCAAATTCTTTCCGACTATGAAAATGTGACGGGGGGGGGGGGGGGGGGGTTTGCCGGGTCCAACTCCGCTTCTTATGAAGCTCCTTCATAACTATTAACTGCGCGATGACACTGCTGGATATTCCGATTGATTTACCTCCCCCTGGGATCACTTGGCCCGGTCCAAAGATTCATTGGGGGCCCTTAATGGCTCCGCCTGCCTCAGCGGCGCTTCAAAGCCGAGATCCGGCGACTCCATACTTCATATCATCGCAGTAATGCTCTTATTTATGAGCTCGCTGCCCAAAGCCGTAGAATTAGACGGATCGGAGAACTCGTTTTTCAGGACCTTCAGGTAAAAAAAAAAAAAAATCAATAAAGTACAAAACTATAAAGTAGAAGTATTAGGAAAGTTCTGAAGCAGTTCTTTGCGGAAGGCAACATGGAACCAAGAAGCGAGTTTTGTATTTGTTTTGACTTTTTAGTCTGTAGCGGGCCTGCCTTCCCATCATGTGTGAAATTGAACAAGCCGAGAACATCCTTTTGTTCGTCGCCTTTTCGGAAATTGTGCGATTGAATTGATTGAGTGTCAAAGGTAGAACGGTGGGAGCGGGCCAGAATCTTTTTTTCTTTTTTTGCTTTTTTTTTTTCCTTCCACATTTTCAGTCAATTTTCCATTTGACCTTTTTTTCCCCCCTATTTGTACCTGCTTACATTTTCAGCCTTCATTTATCGAAGAAACTTAATTGGAGTTTTTTTTTTTTCTTTTTTTTTTTTCTTCCTCATGATCATTGTTTCCTTTTTCTTCTCCAAAATTCATCTGCGTCTTTTTTTTTTTTTTCCTTTCACTTATCACAATGTTTAAATTGCGCAAAAGCAACCGTGCAATTTGCCTCCTCGAATTATCAAAGAGCTTGTTGTGACTCTGAGCAGACCAGGAAGGCGATGTCATCATTTGTCATCAGTTTGTCCGCAACACCGGCGTGATTAAGGCCGGATGTGCCCATGTTGGTCTGGTTGGTTCGCTGTTGAGAGACACACGCACTTTCTCTCGCACTGCACTTATTAGAGAGCTCTCAAGTGGTAGATACTCGAGTACAGTTGCCTGAAAAACGAAGTACTCCCAGCTGCGGTACAGTTATATATATTTTTTTGTTGTTGTTGTTGCTGCTGAGCCGCAGAGATCTCATCAGGCCAAAGTTGCGCCGTCGCTGCCAATTTAGTTAGCAGAAATCGGCAGCGGCGGATGTGAGCCGAGGTTATGAACTGGAGGACATCAGAACCGGTGAGAACGTCCTGTTGTTGTTGTGGTTGTTTTGAAGGTCCTTGACGGAGCGAGGGGGAGCCAGGGGAGGAGTTCATTGATGGTTTTTTTGTTCATAGTGAGAGAGACCAGAATCGTGAAAGAAAGATGAGACAAAGGAAGATGAGGGTTCTCTTTTTATTTTTGTTCAAAGAGTCAAGCAGGTGGAAAGAACTGTAGTTGCTCGATTCAGATCTTTTTTTTTTTAAGCTCATTTTTCTTTACTTTTTTCCATTTTTTTTCTTTTTCCAATTTTTTTTTACTCTTTTCTTTTTTCTTCCCCCCCTTTTTCTCGCCTCTTTCATTCATTTTTTTTCCCTCCCTGTTTTTGCCATTCACCCCTTTTTTGTTTTCCCTTCTTTTCCTCTTTTGTTTTTTTTTTTAAGCCATTTTTTTTCCGGAAATTGTTGGCCCGTTCCAAGCTGTAGCACCTCAAGTGTATTTGCCTTCACAAGTTTCAATCAGATCACATTTTTATCACCCAAGGTCAAAATACATCTCATATCCAAAAAAGCCGTCCATTGCAAACTGCTGACTAATGCTAAAATAAATCCTGAACAAACTCAACAACCCAATCAGTCCATAAACTAATCACCCCCAAATTGAATGTCGTTTTTTTTATGCTCCTGTGCCGCACCAACGAGGAGCGCCCGTAGGCTGCACGCTCCCCCTCAGGCGAACAGGATTGCAACAAGTCTGAGGAATCGGTTTGGGATGGGGGAAAAATAAAAAAACCGGGGACGGTGGATGCTCAGACTGCCAGAGGCATGAGAATAAACCCAAAGCAGATGTCGAGCATGTACGACACGTGCGTTAACATCAAGCGGCACGGCGGATAAACGCTTTCTGTTTAATACCGTACACTTGTTGGATTGTTTTTTTTATTTTTATCGTTCGCTGCCATTGACGGATATAGGCGCCCAAAAATTATTTTAGCAGTGAATGAGTTAAAAAAAAAAAAACAACAATCAAATTACTTTTAGTGCTGACGTTACTCGAGTGAATTCATCGAGCTGCGGTGTCACATTTTTTTGTTTGGCCTTTATCAAGCCGACTTCACCCCACCCGAATGGCACTAATGAGTATGTGAAATAGTTGGAAATATGACACGAGCGAGGAAAAAAAAGGCAATGACGTCGGGCCGAAGAGACCAGGGAACAATTTATTCCTCCTCCCCTGAGGAATTACAAGCCCGAGTCCTGGTGTCTCCGAGCCAGGGACTCGGTTCTGCCCCCAGGCGCCACGATTTTTGGGCACAGGGATTGAATTATCTTTTTTTTTTTTTTTTAACAGAGGCAGCCAAAACCATCGGCTCTTCAGCCTTCAAAAAAAAAAAAAAAAACGGCGCAGTGGAAATATGCTTCATGGCGTGGCGCTTTGTTTTATCAGTATCATATTTGGAGACGCATCCCAGGGTGCCTCCGCACCACCGCCCTGACCCCCTTTTTCATTATTTAGTTTACACGCTCAGCCAAAAATGGAGTCAAACACTCGACATTTGTTGGTTAACCCTCGAAAAAGTGCCAGATTCCATCTTGCGAATGCTACGAGAGCCGCAAAAAAAAAATCTAATTATCTAATATGCTGTCATCAGCTCTGTTGGGAAGACGAGCACGGGAAAAAAAATCTAAATCTTATTCTGAAAGTCCTGCTCTTGAAACTAATGTGAAAAAAAAAAGAGTTAGCAATCGTTGCGTACTCGAGTACAGACGACGATGTGTTTTTGGTTACTTTTACCTGAACGATCTGCAACATGGGATGGGATCCAATTTTGTTTTTCGACTCGGTAAAGCAGAAGAGTTAATTTCCTTAAATTGAAAATAGCGTTGGGATGAGTCGGTTTGATGAGTCATCTAAGTGCGACAGCAGCTGGTCGGCGTATATTTGCATTCCTCTGTGCAGTTTCTCTTCTTCGCTGTAAGAAATGAAGTGAAACGAGAGGCCAGCCCGGCGCGAACGCCCCACCGCAAACGCGACGATGGCTCGCAACATCGTGTTTGAGGTGAGCAAATGATGTCGCCCGCTTTCCGACATGGTTTCTGGCATTTCGCGCTCCTTCCATGCCGATGACGGGCTGCGGAAAAAGTTGAGATGTTGAAAGGATCCCGACGGGGTTACGACGCGGGTGTTTCTGTTTTTTTTTTTTTTTTTTTCTGCCCTGCCTCCTCCTCATCTCGTGCTTCTCTGACCACTTGGCACACACCGAGGATGAAGCAGATGAAGTCCTAGTTGGTGGTGATGATGGGGGGGGGGTGCTGTTGGCCGGTGTCTGCATGGCATGACCATCTTGTTAAAAGGTGGGCCAAGACCCCTCTGGATGATCGCCATATGGGTACGCAAATAACAGCCAGCCAAGCACCTAATGCTGAAAAAAAAATCTAGTAAGTAGTTTTCCGTTGATGTTGTGTTTCTGGCTGCTTTAGCGCTGGTCTCTCTCATGATGCTGGACCATATTCGTTCCAGAACCAGAACCGTGTAGACGCCCTCAAGCACTCAAGCAGCACTTTTTCAAAGGGGGTGTTACCGCAGCGTGCATGTCGATGGCCACACGAGTGTGTGTGCGTGTGTGTTTTAATGCGTAATGTGCGTCTGTGTCTCACCACCAGACAGAACCTCACTCGGGCGGTTGCGAGAGAAACTCAAACGTGAAGCTCCATCTGAAGAAAACTGCAGTTTAGTCATATTCAAACCGCCACCTATTATAACTAAAGCGTGACAAATATACAAATATGCTCTCAAGCTAAAAGTAGTGATTATGCGCCCCACTCCACTTCATTATAACAACAGCAAGAGGTGCGTTTTTTTTTTGTTTTTTTTTGCCCGTCAAAGGGACTCCCAAGTACAACAAACAGCTCGGACAAAAGGCCGCTCGGAAAATAAAGACTAATGAGTAACTGCAAGTCAAACAAGGCGGCAACGCGCCGCTTGTTTGCCTCGTGGCGCTCGCACGTCAACACGCTTTCATTAGACTGCGAGTGGCCGTTTGTCACTGCCACAACTCGGTGCGTTGTGGCAATATTTGATATATTAAGGCCGTAAACACTGGAGGAAACACAAAGACTTTTTATTCTGACGAGAGAGAGAGAGAGGGGAGAAATTGCGTCGAGCTGTCACATTCAGACGAAGACGTGGTTTATGCGCAATAAATCACCTTGGGCAGTGAACCTCATGCTGCTTCACCAAGTCATGATACAAAACATCTTTATTTAGATTGTGCTTTACGGAACTTTTAAAATCATAATACAGGAGAACACAACATTAAAACATTGACCGTGATGCAAATGATTTCCGATTAGGAATCGAATCTCTGAGAATGCCGTCTTGTGTGAAATGGAGGGCCCAACTACTGAATTGAGCAAATCAACTCTACCGAGCGTGACCCAAAATTGCAAAGTCAGCTGACCATCGCTGCACGCCAAAGCAAGAACGCTTTCGGTTTTGGATGGATCGCCGATCGAGGTTGCACGATTAATCGATTCAAGCAATTTGATTTGACTTCATTCTTCAGAGTCGCCTATGTGCTTTGCTTACACTCACAAAATGGCGGCGACCTGGGAGGAACTAGTTTTTATTTTTAACAATTTAGACATTTGCTTGCTCTATCTAGAAACTTTTCTAGCAACATGCGAGATTAATTAAAAAAAAAAAAAAATCAAATCGACAAAATGATTTAAAAAAAAAATAAAAAATCTGCCGAAAGGCGATGACACCCATAACAAAAGCAGTGATTTATCGTCCCGAGAAATGTGATCCTATGCTGCAAATATTTTGCAGGTGTTGCCTTGCCTCACCTGTGAAACTTTTCATGCCCCCCCCCCCCAAAAAAAAAAAAACATCTGGACCTGCCAAAATCTGAAGTTTGACGGCTCCATTTATGACACTAAATCAAAATCGGAATCATCTTTATTGGCCAAGTACGTTCAAACGCACAAAGAATTTGTCTTTGCTAATCTGTAACTCGCGCAAAATGTGTCTTAACTGAGTGTAAAGTTTTAGGTGTAAAGTTGTTTTTTTTTTATTTAATTTTTTTTTTTCTTTTCTATTTTATTTTACGTATCGCCCAGCCTTACTTTAACGGAAAGTCTTTTTGAACCTTATTCATTCAAAATTCTCTACTGGCTACTTTTAGGTGCTCTGCCTCACAGGGTTAAAAAAAAAAAAATAATTCGCCACGTCAACTCCTCTTCCTCCTGAGCAGCTAAAATCGACAATACCCAAAATGCACCTGTTGCAAACGGCATTTTTCTGCAAACCTGCGCCAGCCCCGAAAGGACCGAGCGCCTTGATTGCAAAAGGTTCAAGCCTTTTTAACCCTCGCCGCACACACTTACACAAACTTTGAGTTCACACACTCACACACGCACACACCGCATACCAAGCAACCTGCTCCGTTTTTAACCCCTGGACTCGCCACCTGCCCGCTGCAATCCGCCCGGCGTGTTCTGCACTCCAGACATGCTTGACCTACGAACACGTGTCACCAAACAATAAACAAACTCACTCGGGTCGGTTTTTAAAATTTTTTTTGCTTGATTTGCGTCGATCAGAGTGAAATTGTAGACCGCTGTCTGTGGGTCAGTGTGAAATTTTGTTCAGCCAACCTGACGGGTCCGCCTGTTCGTTTAAAAAAAAATTTTGGAACAGTGTTTTTTTATGAATGTTTCTGTTTTCCGTCGTTTTGCAATAGTCCGAATTTTCCCGTCGGTTTCATTTGGCTTGTCGTCGACTGGTTGGGGCAAAATTGTTGACAGGGTCGGGTTGCAATTTGTCGGTTTCCTTTCTTGCGATGGGAGGGTCCGATCGTTTGGTGGGCACGTTGGTTTCCTGGTCGATTCCAATCGTTTGGAGCAAAGTCGTCGACTGAAGTGGGTGGGATCAAAAGTGGCAATTTTCCGGTTGAACTTTTTTGTTCTGGCATTTGTTGAATTGGAAAGCTGATGACTGAAACGGTGTGCGATACCGACCTCCTGCCTATGCCAGAGTGCCGTCACTGAGATTCATTCATTTACCGAGGAATGTTATAAAATGTATACGTATGCCTGAATGGCTTTTGGATCGGAACCAAATATCCAGTCCCAAAAAGTTCGTTCTTTTTGCGTAATCCTCATACAAAAACATCTGGCCATTTTTTTTTACACGTTTGCATCATGTGAAATGTCGGCACTGTAGCGGAATGATTTCACGGGATGTCACGCTAAGAAAAGCAACCGGTGATAAATCAGTCGCGGTGGCGGCGGGAGAAATGAGGCCGCTACGGACAAACAGCCGAGACGTCAATCACTCGCTCGGCAAGCATTTCTGCGCATTTAACACGGCCTCTTTAAAATCGGGTCTGAAGGGATACGTTGGAATGCTGAGAGAAAACCAAAAAAAAAAAAAAAGAATGAAAGGACGCCTCTTCTTCATCGGAGGTGGGGCGGGGGTCTCATCTCCTTGGCACGCACAAAGACATGTTTGTCGCCCGGTGTCGCTCATCGCCGAACGGCACCTTAACACCGCAACCGATCCTCCACCTCTTCCCCGGACTTTTGGTGGAACGGAATACACGAAAGATAAGCGCCGTCAAAAGTCCGTGATTCCCGGTGGCCCTATCTTCCAAAAATACATTTCACCGAGGCTCCTAAATATGCTTAGATCTGCAACCTCCTTTCTCCTCCGTGACGCGTCGCCCAGGCGGCCCGCCAAAGGGGGCCTCGTGAAAGGCCTCCCTGAAAAGGAGCCGCCAGTCCCCGGCCCGGCAAGATTTAAGGGGGAATGAGTTGAGGGGGTCGGCACGGTCAGCCGGAGCATAAATGCCTGGCATTGTCTCTTGTGAGGAGATGCTCTCAGCAGGGAGTCCATATAAACCCCGGCGGCAACACTAACACTTGCAGCTCCAGGGGCTCCCCCCCGGGGGGAACACCCCAAGACCCTCTGCCTGGGAGAAACAGCTGAGGAGAACCCCCTCTTGCCCCCATGTCTGTTTTTCTGGTCGTCTTCTAGGTTCATCATCCCGGGACATATGTATAGTGAGGTCACCTCATGAAATGACGACGCCCCCCCCCCCACCCCACACCCCACAAAACCACCAAAAACCCCCAAAATGAAACAGAAACCTCTTTGTTGCAAACTGACCAAAGCTTTTAATTCCTCTGGTGGACACAATCGGCGTGCATGCCTTTACCTATACAAGTCCATACATCTACCCGGCGCAAGGATGAGGTGGAGAATGGGGGGGGGGGTCGACGTCTCACCGAGTCTTTTGTCCGGCGTTTCTGCCTGCCTCGTCTTCGAGCCGTGAGATGGGCAAACATGAAATCCGAGTGGAAAAGCCCCACAAAGGGTTACGGGAGGATGACTAGGGAAGGAGCAATGGGGGGGGGGGGGTAGTCCCTGCACCCCAGGCATCAGAAAGTGGCAAAACCCCACAGATTCATGTGAAAGGAGCCCTTATGAGGACCTGGCTGTTATTCCACAGCCGGATTAAGAGGCTGCCAGCTCCTGTATGGTTCTGTCCTCTTTTTTTTTTTTTTTATCTCTCACTTTCTCAGGATGAACATTCTTGTGTGTTTTATTACAAATTCAGACCATCCGTCTTTGGTACCGTTCTGCAGTTCCGAGTCGGTACTTCAATTCAAACGATGTCTCAGTGTCTGATATTCAAGGTTCACACATATTTAGGGTTTTGTGCCAGGGTTAGGGTTTCAAACAATGGGAAAGGTTTCAAATTAGGATTGCAAGAAGTTCTGGACTCAGATGCGTGTTTCAAGAAAGGGTTAGAATCTGCGAGGTTTCCGGCGGGTGTTCTGGATCCAAATATGGATTTCATGACACTCGCTGTTTTTTTAAAATGTGGATTACTAAAGTAGGGTAAAGGTTGTAAATTGGAATCCTGAAACAAGGTTTGGGTTTCAAATCAGTTTGAGGTCTGGAGCTGGTTTGTAAATGAAGTTGGGTCATCAATGCGCTTTTCAGGATAAGGTATGGTTGAACTCAGAGATTCACGACTTCCAAAGGAGCGACGTGATAATCCCAATGTTTGAAGTTGTCTTGACGATTTATCACAAGAGATCGCAATGCATCACGATATCGCAGTCGATTTTTTTTTTTTTTTTTTTCAAAGTAGCATTGAGCCATTTAGTCGCCTCTTGTTCGTTTGAATCCACAAAAATAAACCAAAGCGTCCTCAAAGAGAGTTATCTTTTCCTCATCTGTTCCGTCTTCTTGGCGAACTCAAAGCAACCGGGAAGAATTCGGCTAAGCTCGGGAACCCGCGAGGAGGATGTCAAGACCCCCCCCCACTAGCCTTCTGCCCTGTCGCTGGCTAACTTCTCATTCGGGAAGATTTACAGTAATCTGCGTGATCAAAGACAGCATTGCAATCCCATTCCGCTAATCCGCTTTGATGGCGACTCGCGCGCATGTAATAACGCCGACATAGTCTCCTTTTTTTTTTTTTCTTTTTTCCATTTGTCAGAATCCTTTACTGAAAAAGAGTCAAATCTTAAACTTTAAGTTTTTGATTACCTCAATAAGAACATATCTAACATAACGGGATAGTTTTGAGCGCTCAAATTAAGGTTTCAAGACTTGGTTGGGATCGTTTGACTTCAGTATTTCAAGAAGGGGTCCGGGTGTCAAATTCAGGGTTGTTAGGGTTCAGATTGAGGCTTTCAAGTCATCGGGAGGTTCTAATTAAGCTTCCAAAACATGATTGGGCGTTCCAATTACGGTATCAAACCGGGGTTAGGGTTTCAAACCCGAGCAAGTATACAATTATGCAATCATTTATATATTCCTGACTTATTTATTGTCTATTTTTTTTTCTCCTTAATCTCAAGCAGCTCCCTTCAGGTTTATTAGTAATGTTTTGTTTTTTCAGTATCAACTTTGCAGTTGCAGAAAACTTCACTCTCTTGTGTGTCCTTGGAATGAGCGTGTGTGTGTGTGTGTGTGTGTGTGTGTGTTTGTGGGTGTGGGGGTGTGTGTGTCTAGAGTGGGCGCTGCACAGATCAGAATCATGTGGAGTATGCAACCCCTAGTGGTGACTGCGAGGATTGCACGTTGGTAATGAAAAGCGTGGAGACTATTCGTCTTGAAAAATGTACAATAACCCATATATTTATTTAAATAACAGGACTACAAATAATATTTGATTGCAGTTCTTAGAATATATATTTTTTTATTTTCATATTTGTTCTTTGAAAAATTACCAAAAGAGAATAAAATTCCCAAAGATCCCAATTTGGTCGCGTTCTACCAGCCGCATTCATTTCCATATGCGGTTGCCGCCTCGTGTGCATGATGTCACACGCGAAAATTTCACACGCGCTACATCCTATCCAAGTCCGAAGGTCACTGTCACAAACACGGGTTACCGTGTCCGCGTTCAAACACATTGTGAGCTCATGGTTCTGGCACGCTAAACCTTACCCCACTCACACCCCTGCGGGAGCCGTCGTAATCACCCGTCCCTGCTCGTTATCCCGCCCGTGACGGTACAAGTTCCTCGAGGAACTTGTGGGTTTAATTTGAGGAGGTGTGCGACTGCATGTCATGCAGTGGGGGGGGGACGTCGAGACATCGGACACCGCCAGGTTTATCTCCAGCGCAGCCTGGTCGATAATGGCTGAGGCTGTCGAAATTTCCTTTTTAGAATCAGTCGCCAGCCACTTCACTCTTCGGAGTATCCATCCAGTTTTCGGATTCTTGGAGGCGGTCTTTAAATGGTTTGTCTTACAGCGTGGACGGCACCCTTGGCTAATCACTGCGTAACCAGCGACTCTATGCTAGCCACTGCATTACGTAGACATCTTATCCCGGGGAAATGACTGACGTGAAATACTATTTTCTAGCGTATATCAAGGAAAACAAGCCTGATGAGTCAGTGGTTCCGCATACATACCCCAACATACAAAACACCCGATCGTGCACACGCTACATCACACGGCTAGCACCGACCAGCATTAGCGAACGCGGCTCATTTCAAAACGGGGATACGCTTGTCTTCTCTTGACGGCGTCCGGCAAGCTGCGGCGGCGAGATAAGCCGGCCTGGCATTTTTCATGGCGACGGTTGCGTCTCCGACTTGGCCCATTATCATGAGAAAGAGGCCGGGAATTAGCCCGGAACGCTGATTCATGTTCAAAATTGGGATTAGCAATCCGGGCCAGTCAAATCCCTTCAAACGCGAGTGAATGAAACGACAAAAGATAACAACCGAGCACCCGGGCGGACGGCGCAGTTGTTATTTATTGTCGTAGCACAATGACGGTCATTTTGAAATTGTTTTATAGAAACTCATCTCATCATTTCAGATCTTTTTCTTGAATGTCACACGGAGAGAGAGAGTGAGAGAGAGTGAGAGAGAGAGAGAGAGAGGGAGGGAGAGAGAGAGAGAGAGAGAGAGAATTCCCCCCCCCCCCCCCATCTAATTGGAGGATGCTATGGGTTTAATTTTCATTTTGGTTTATGATGCCTGTTCATCTTTACGGACTTCCTGGTGTGTCTATAGTTTGTTTGTGTGTTTTTTTTTTTTCCCGCGCTCGGAGCAACTTCTCCTGCCACATGTCGTGGCGAGTTTCACGACACAAACGCACACCAAGGGGGGGCTTTAATTCCGACGGATGAAAGCAGGGTGGAAAAGCATTTGGGAGGAGAATCGAGTGAAGTTGTGTGGCTCCTCATTAAGCTTGAAGAAGGCTTAGCTGCTGTCTGCCACTCCCGCCAAATGAACACTTTGCACACACACACAAACACACACTTACCTTATCATCGGGTGCCAGTGGTTATTACTCAGCGGCTGTCTGTGCTGATTAAAGGAGGGAACACACACCGGGATGCGAGTGACGAGAGGGAATGCTGGCGCTGCGAATCTTTCGCTTTATTCCGTTTGCACCGTCACCGCATTTATGCAATGTACAGTCGGACAAAAATGATTGGCTCAATTTTTTAAGGGCGTGTTTTGATGGGGAAACTCATTCAGCAGCTCCTCAATGTAAGATTTGCAAAATTCTGACCCGCTTGAAAAAAATTTTCTCTGGGCTTAACATGGTTGAAAACACACACACACACACACACACACACAAGATAGAATGAATTAAATGTATTAATAATTTTAGGTATAAACTCACAAAAATAGTTTTGCTGACAAAATTTGATAGACTTGTCAACCATAAGAGGAAGCAAAAATTTGGGGGTCAAAAATAGAGCGAAACAAAAAAAGTACAAATTATTTTTTTTTGTCCATTTAAGCTCCGAATCAGATTTTTTTTTATTTTTTTTGTCTACGCCATCCAATGTGACCATTTTGGAGAATTTGGTCCCCGTTCATGCAGTTTTCCCAGTTCCACCGTTCAATCGCAAATTAGCCCAACACGTCTCTCACGACAGGACCGGTCTCAAGGGACCCATGTCTGGAGTTGCGTCGGAAGTCGTCCATTTTGTTTTTGAGGCGGCCAATTTACAGCTTTACAAGCACGACTTTATAATTGCTGCCATAATTCAGTTTGGAGCATAATAATTGCGCTTGCAAAAAAAAAAAAAAAAAAAATGAAGCGAGCACATCTCCGAACATGATTTGTCGTTTTGTGCAAATTCCGACTGAACCGCATGTGGTTTCATCACTACAACCCCCCCCCCCCTTCCCCCCCACGCTCAACCTCAGCTGGGAAGAAAAATCCTTTATTATTCATAAGATGCTGATTAATGATGTCATTTAACCCGCTGTAATTAAAAAGTGGCGTTTGGCTCGGATTTCACACGCGGATTGATGAATCCAACGGAGTTCAAGGGGAAACGTGGAGATCCAAGTACAAAGTTGAATTGTGATTGAATTCCAAATTATACACGTCGCGTATGGCGCTCGTCTCGTCCCGCTAATGCTAACGCTACGTTGCCCCCATTGGGAACGTGACCACCTGGTCGATCGCCCGAGGCCACGCGCTGATCACGCGGGTCCGTCTGTGTGTTTAATTTCCGACGCTCGCTGAACTGAAGTTGTAAGTCCAAGCCCCCCCCCCCCGCCCCGCGCGACTCTCTGCGGTCCTCATTTGCCCTCCGCCCGACACGATCCATCACGCGGCGCACAAAGGGACAAAAGGAGGGGCTGCGGCGCCAAAGGCGAGCCCCTCTTGTGGGGCGGGCTGAGGTGTTACGGTGCGACGCCCCCATTCTCTGCTTTGCACAGAAGGGTTAATGACGGCGTGAATGAGCTGCTATTGTCGCGCAACAGATAGAGCGGCCATTGTGGCTGCGGGACAATGAGGCGGACTTTAAAAAAAAAAAAAAAGTTCAGGGCTTTACCTCTCACAGCTCAAAAGGAACCTATCGGCTTGTTTTGTTTTGTTTTGTTTTTTTGTTGTTTTTTTTTTTTCCCCTTCATGTGCAATGAGCTGTGGTCAGGGTTCAGTTCTGTTCAAAGGCCGCTTTTGATTGGGCGGGACTAAAAGGGGGGGAGAGGGGAGGGAGTGCGCATCCGGGCATCAATCTTTAACCTGGATGCTAACAAAAACTTCAAACAAGTGTCGATTGCTGCTTCGGAGCACCATACAACTTCCGATTACTACTTTCCTATCGGGCATTTTAAATATTATTATTTTATTATTTATTTATTTTTTTTTTTTTAAACATAATTATTTTTTTTTAGTTCTTTAAAAACAGCAAACAACCACCTGATCACTTTTTAACCTCCACCACTGCCAGTAAGCAATGCGGACCCTTCTTTTTTTTTTTTTTTTTAAGGCGTCAATTTTGAGACGCTTACCACCCTGATTTGACCGACCCGCAGCCTCGGTTGCCTGTCTGACCTCGGTTGGACACTTGCATCACGCCGCTGCGCGCTGTCAAGCCAATTGGTTCTCCCCCACTAACGTGGTGCCTAAGAAGTAGCGTTTGGTCAGCACCTTGGGGTGTTACGGCAGCACAAAAATACAAAGATGGTTGCAATTTTTTCAGCAAATAGTTTTTACAGGGGGAAAAAAAAAAATATTCGTGAATCACTACTACCCCCAAAAAAAAAATCCTCGTGTGTGTTTTACATACTTGTTGAATAAATCTGATTTTTTTTTTTTTTGGTGTTTAATATATTTATTCAAGTTTAGCAACATAACATTGAAGAAAAAAACATCTGATTCTGATTCAAATCCAATGCAGTTAATGACGCTAACTAAAGAGTTCAGATTTTCATAATCAATATAAAGCGTGATGGAAGATTCCAGATGAGGTTCGACAGGCGACTCTGTAACTAATTAACTAAGCTTAGTTTAGCATGATCATGCTAACCGGCTAAATAAGTGACTAATTGCCGCTTTTGCAAACTCATGCTAACTCATTTCCGTACGAAGAAGTGAAGTTTTGTGGGAACTTTGGCAATATCCATTCCAAAACGGACACGATTTTTATTATTGTTATTAAAGTAATAATATATTTAACCTTGTGCTCAGGAATAGCAAAAAATGTTTTTTGCGTCACAGATTTGACTCACTCGTTTAGCTTGTTGTGGTTGGGCTCGAAAAATGTCAAATATTCATCACAGCTTCAGCCCGAAGGAAAAAATTCCCCCCCCGCCCCCCACAAAAAAAGCTTTGTGTGTCCTTGTTGCCTTTTTACGATTCAAGTCCCCCACTTTCCTGCTGACACGGCGTCTGCAATCCTGCCATTTCGTTTCTAATAAGTGCAAATTGTCCCCGCCATTTTATGGCCGTGCTGAGTTTGGGTGCATTTTTTTTTTTTTTTGGTCACGAGTAAAGATTAGCACTGCGCGAAAGCTATTTAGCTAACAGGAAAGCAAAATGCAATCAAAATGCCGAGACAATCTTTAGAAACGCTCCAATACACATCTAATAACCCAACACGAATTAATGTTGACAAATTTGGTTGTCAATTAGCCATTTGGTTTAAATGAGTTGGATGAGATGGACTCCCATTTTTTATTTATTTATTTTTTTTGTGTGGGATTGCTTTCCACTCATGACTTCCCATTCCACTCTAGAATTTGAATCAATTAGTGTGTGTGTGTGTGTGTGAGCAGCAAGATTATTTGAAATAAAATAATACATGACGTTGCCGATAATACGGAAAGCAGCATTTCTACGTGCAGACGATGCCCCCGGGTCGTCCGCTTTCATCGGCACTTTCAGAGACAATGCGATTGTTTCGACGCTTTCACCGTCACCAGCGGGTCGCTTTTAATACGCAAACAGCTCCGCGGTGCCCATTCTGGCGCCGTTACGCGCTCTAATTGTGACTCCAGCTTTGGGCTTTTACAGTGAAAGTTTCCTGTCAATGGGAGTTTGCCGCCCCCCCCCCAGGCCGCCGCCCCCGCCCCCCGCGGCCAAGACAATGTGTTTTTACAGCACCTCATTAATGACAGCATGATGGCACTTTGAAAGGAAAACTGTTCAAGCTGGAAAGTTGCTTCATTTGGAGGCGATTGCTGGGGATTAAGGCACTTGTGGCCTTTATAGGCCGACACCTCCTTCTACTTTCCACCCCCACCCCCCTTCTTCTTCTTCTTCTTCTTCGTCTTACTAGCATTAGCATCCAAATGTCCCGAGTGATTTAAAGAGCTTGACGGGAGAAATAAAGTCCAATTTGCATTTGACTTGGTCTTAAGTGCAGCGGGCAGGGAGCGCCAAGCTTGAAAGGACACATCTGTTTTTGTCTTGAAAATGTTAAGTGAAAGCGAGAAGTGGCGGCTGTTAAGGTAGCCCGTCGAGAATTGTCAAATCATAAAGAATTTCTTGAATTGGTGGAAAGCTGTTTAGTTAGGAGCGTCAAATTACGGTTAGATATTGGACAATTATTTTGTGTTTAAAAATTGCCTATTAGAAAGTAAATTGTCCATTTTGGTTTTTGATTAAATTTCTTGATTTTTTTTTTTATGTTTATTTTTTTTTCAAAAGTTTCCGGTCATTATTGGAAACAAATAGTGTTTTTTTTCCTACACATTTTTAATTGCATTTTCTTGTAAAATAAGTAAATAAATCAAAACAAAAATGTTTGTAGCACTGACAGAGCGGGAAAACAATCCAGTTGTGATTTCTGTATTTTTTAATTTTTAATTTTATTTATTTATTTTTTTTAGTCGACTATCGTTGCTAAAGCCGTCCAGTTGTGAATGTCAAATAGTGCGACCATTTTGTAAGAAATTCTTTCAAAGAGTTATTATTCAGATCAATGAATTATTCAATTAATTAATTAATTTAATTATTTATTTATTTATTTTTTGCTGCAATTTTTTTAAGCAGCCTTTTCCAAGAAAATAGATGCATTATGAAACTTCAGGTGCCGCTCACATTCTTATAACATTTTGCACACATTTTTTTCTGGGAAAATGGTCCCGCTTCTAACATCAATTTGCCTGAATTTTTCTGTAAATCAACGCAAAATTTCCACGTCTAAAGTGTTAAATATAATTTTTGGTCTGATTTCTCACTCAATTTCATTGACCACTTCATTACGTGTAAATCACCAAATAGAAACACACCCATCAGCCAAATTTGCCTCGATTGTGCCCACACAATGGCAAATTTCTTTGAAGTGGGCGAGTTTTGCCGTCCAAACAGAGTATGGAGACCTCCCCCATTGTGTCGTGTCGTGGAGGTCACGACTCGTGGAAGTGAAGCCCAGCTGGTATCTTCTTGACCAGATGAGAACGGAACGGGGGCCGCAACTGCTGCTGTGCTGCTCCACCTGCCGCCCCCGCAACGCCGCCCCGGGGGTGCCCGGGAGCCCCCGCCGGGCGGCGTCACGGCAACCTACCGACTTGGGCCAAGCTGTCACATGTCAGCACATGTTGGCAGCTTCATTAGCATATAAAGAGACGAGGGATACAGCATCATCCGGAATGGTAGGGCGGCACCCCTGAGATCTTCCAAAATGACTCTCGGGCACCGTGCGATCGTCTCTGGCAAATTGAGACGGGCCCTCTCGGAAGGATGAAATAGGAACTTTGGGATTGTTTAGGATAGACCCAGATTATCGGAAGAGGAACGATATTGTTCGACCATCCAGCAAAGCTGAGACGGGACTTTTGTGATGCTTTTGAGGATAGACCCGGTATCAAATCCATTCTGTTCCGACGACCGGAATCTCAATTTCAGATTTTCATCTTTCTACCTAAGTTTCCGCTATTCCACCCTACTTAGCAACCCCCCCCTCCTCCGCCGGTTTACAGTTTAACGACATTCACCAGAGGGTCAGAGGTCAACCAGTGGGTGGTCAATGGATCCATTCCGATCACGGTTTTGCAAATAAAAGGCGACATCATTAAAAGCTAGTCGCCAAGAAGCTCGTTGACGTCTGCTGTTTGTCAGATGGTACTACGAGGTACTAGTTTTAGTTCCAGCCGCTGGTCGTCGAGCAGATTTGTCTAAATCGAAGAAAAATAAATGTGAGCGTTCCCCAACACCGCTATCCTCATTTGCCTTTCCGACGTTGACCAATTACGCTTTCATTGACCGTCCGATGGCATCTTTTGTCTCGCTTCGGGGTTCTAATGATTTTTTTGAAATGAGAAGAAAATGGAACAATGGCGCCACGCTTACTTGCAAATGAGGTGCGGGGATGTGACGTCCGGCTGCGTCCGCGTTGATTGCGCCCCGGGCTAATGACGTTAATCTGTTATTGACCGGAACTTGTCGGGAGTCTCCGTAACAGTTTATCCTGCCCAAACTTGATTAGCGCCGTCTGGTTTGGGGACCCTTTTTTTTTTTAATTTTTTTTTTTTAATTTATTTTTTTTTTATTTTAGGCAACCTGCGCAAATTCAGCCTGTTATGATTTTTTTTTTGGCATTCCCTTTATGTGTGTGATTCCATCATAGCTAGAAATATTTAAATAAATATTCTTTAAACATTATTATAATAATGTGACTTCCGAATTCGGCCAATCAACAAGTAACATATTGAAAATATTTCCGTTCAGTTCAGGTGACTCTTTTGTCTAAATGAAATGCCTGAACTCACTTCAACGAAGTTCCTTGGCACACAAATGCCACTAGATGGCAGTAAAGCATTACTTTTATCTTGAGTATATTGCCAGGGTAATATTTTTATTCCTTTGGCCTCAGCATTAAAATGGTGAAGACGTTTTAATGGAGGTTTAGCGAAAGGAGAAGGAAAGAAAATGACTTGAGGTGCCGTGTGAGTGAATTTCTTAAATTTCAGAAATGAATTTTTTCGTTTTGCTCACTGGACAGCAATGACTCCAACTTCAATTATTAGCGTTGTCTTTGCGTCGCAGACGATTTTTCTTGACGCGCTGGAATGCGAAAGTAACACTTGTAAAAATCATAGCTCAAGAGGAGGAAGTTTCCAGATGTTTTAGCGCTTGTCAGCTCCACTTTTCCCCTCTCCAGGTGCCGTCCAGATGCGGGGTTACGCCATCTCAACTCGAGGTGACTTACGACGCGTCGTTAAAAAAAAAAAAAAATCGAAAGAAGAAAAACACCTCGCAGAAGGAGTCCAATAAGGTGGACTTCCTTTCAGCGTTGCACTAATGTTGTGGCAGCTCGTTGCGGAGGGAGTTGACACATTAGCCCGGCGGGAGGTGGGGGGGGGGGTTCTGCGGTCAGGGTACGGGGTGTCGCCACGCGTTCTGTTCTGGATCAGCGCGAGCGCAAAGTGGCAGCTTGGGGTCACGCCGGGCCTTTGACTTATTGCCAGCTGCCAAACTACGGCGAATTTCCTCTTCCCAAGCGTTCCAAAATCATGCAGTCAGTGTGGATTTTTCCACAAGATCCAGCAGATGGCGCTGCATTCGCCTTGACGTTTTTTTCCTCAAATGTAACCGAGGCTTCCAAGGTCGTCCACTCTGACATGCCTCATAGAAATAACGTCTCTCTAATGGACTGGGGGGCCAACTATATTAGGTTGCCTCAGGAACACCCCCCCCCTCCTCCTCCCCACCGTCTCCCACCTCCAATTCTTTAAACACCAGCCATAAAAGTCCCTGAACCGTACAGGAATATGTCGACCATATGGCCTTTCGGTGTGTGCACGTGATTTACTGCCGTGAGTGCAACAGTGTTTTGAAGGCGTCGTGCTAAGTGGCTAATGTCTCCGCTGAAGGACCGCCATCAAGATGACAAACCATCCACTTTCTTTCCGTCTTTTAATTAAAACAGTAAACGCTCATTAAAGCAGTTAAGCCATGCTGTGTGCTTTGACGCCGGCAGCTTTCGCGTTGATTCCTCGCAAGAGAGGATAAATCATGCGGGGGGGGGGGGGGTAGAAATGAGCGAGCCAATGAACTGACTGACAAATAATTGACATTTTTATTTTATTTTTTTTTTAAATAATTAATAACCCTAACATGAAGCAGTTTCAGATAACAAACTAGCTAATTGATGTTCAGAAACTTAAGAACTGGCACTCTTGGCTTGAGTAACACTGCACTGAGGTCTTCCAATAACTAATTAATATCCTGAACATTAAGCAGTCTCAATGTGGGCAAACTACGGCCCGGGGGCCACATGCGGCCCGTTAAACGTTTTAATCCGGCCCGTCGAACGTGGGAAAAAAATGAAATGAATAAATAATATGTCATTTTCTAAATACTGTGGTTTTTCAATTATATATGCTGCTTCACCATCATCTAATCATGTAACGATGTCAATATTTCAGACTGACGTCGTGAGCTCGACAGCGGTCAAAAGTTGTTTGACGCGCTCGCGTTGATGGATGGCTGAGCGCGCGGCCTCGACGACTTCGGCGGCGGGGGTCTCGACCTTGCAAGGGCCGCCAGCAAGGTAGGCATTGGAACTGTCATCTGTGTACGCTAAATGAATTTGTTTATGTCGTTAGGGAGGGAATTTTGACCCTCTGTGGCATGCGTGGTCGCTCCAAAATATCAGTGCGCTAATGTGCTAAAGGCGAAAATGAGCTCACATTACACAAATGAGCCGCGCCCGGAGGCTCTTCCAGCGGCGGCGCTGGCAAGCAGATGGTGGCGAGACCCCCAAACCTCTCCTATCGTGTGCCATTTGCATTTCATGAGCCTTAATTGAGTCTGCTGACCGCACCCCACTCCCGCTCAAAGACCCCCGTCCACGGGCTGAACTAATTTGTACCCCCTACATACTTCACTTGGAAGGGAAAATTGTCATATTCAATCTGAAATTTCAATTTGGCAAACTTTAGCTTTGCTGCAAAAAAAAAATAAAAAATAACCAAAAGTTATAAATAGAACACTCATGTAAAATATGAAAAGGGGCTGGAAAATGAATACATTTTATAAATCAATTTATTTTTATTTTTCAGGGCCTTTTTTGTATTATTTTTATTTATTTTTTAATTAACCGGAAATATTTTGCCAAAATTGCTTTTCCTCACCTGCACAACCATATTTGTGAAAAAAAAAAAAAAATTAATTTCTATCATTATTAATGACAAGGCATGACCGTGACACTGGTACCAAATGAGACTTGAGTAGCAGATGACGACCAGAAGCACATCCAGACCAGACTAATCAATCACGTGTCAAGTTAATGATGTGGGCACAATGGAGTGAGGCAAAAAAAAAAATGATGCTCGCATCCCTCAGGGGACTCTTTCATCCTCCCCATTTGTGTGAATTGAGCTGTAATAACGGCAGTTATCCACACGAGGGCACTGCGCGTTAGGCATATCGTGTTGTGTGCACTCTGTTGCACTAAGCAGCTACAGCCACCAGGTGGCAATGTTGCACAGGGTTTAATTTTTTTTCCACTGACGAGCTGCCATGCTGTCAGTATTTTTTTCATTCAAATATGTAATTTGTCATAAAAAATTCACATGGGCCACTGAAATATTTGAAAGAAGCAAAAAGATGTTTTTGGTGGTCAGAGAGGTCCTCTTTATTGGTTAAGCTATAAGTCACAGTTAGCTTTGGTAACACGGCGAACGCTACACACGCGTGTAAACATGAGACAAAATACACGCACACACAGAGCACACGCGGCAAAATGGCCGGGCAGTCGTCATCAGAGCGCGAGGTCTCTTCTAACTGGACCCACACTGGACATGACACAATAGATGCAAGATGGCTGCCGCTTAGTGCTTGATAGTGCTGGCAGCTTTGTTGCACAGTTTATGATCAGATCACAGATTAATACAATGAAAATGGTTCAAAATTAGCTTTTATTTTCACGTTTGCAGCCCTCGTAGTGTAGTGGCGTGTGTGTGAAATCTGTTTATTCCCGCATGCATCAAGTAATTAGTGCGACTTCAGTCCCTTTTCTCTGCGGAATACGTGAGCGCTAGCTAGCTAATCATGACTTTTCATGTTCAATGGAGTTAAGGCGTGTGCATGTTTTTTGCGACGCGCAACTTTACTACACGATGTTGTCATTGTGCGGTGGAGTTCAAGTATGCGTGCGGCCGCGTGGCGCTCGTCTTTGCCAACTTGGCCTCGTTTGCGTCTAATTTGCATATGTGGTTAACAGTCATAAATACAAAGTGGTATAGCCGCTCTTGAAAAAAAGAACCAAAACAAAAACAGGCAACGAATGAGAAGAAAGCTGCGAAGCGCAAGCCGCAGAGTATATCATGTGACTGGATTGTACTACTCTAGCTAATACTGATAGTCCAAATGCCTGAATGGATTGAAATCCGACGTCCACCGACCGACCCACGGGTGGCGTGATGGAAGAGGAATGATAAATGTTTATAATAGAATAATAGCACCATATTTTGTTTTTGTCGAAAAAAAAAATATAAAAAGCTCACACGTAGAAAAAAAAAAAAAAAAAGGACCAGTTCTATCGCTTATTGTTGTTGTATCCTGGCTTGCTTACCACTCTTCTTTTCAAGCTAAACACACACAAAACAACTGGCTAATGGTTCTAGTTTGTTTTAAACATGCACTTTGGTTAATGTACTCGTCTGTTAATCCTTTGGCAAATGAACAAACAACAAAAATCAGACAAACAAACGCGGAGGCACTTAAGCTAACCTAGCTCACGTGACAGAGCAACACAAAAACTATGTACACGTATGTAAAAGTGTTACATTATAAATAGGTTTTAAACCATAGATACTATATACATCTTGAAACGGACACGCGGTCGGTTTGCTCGGGGGCGTCGGCAGGTGGTAGCATAGCTGGGGGGGGGGAGATGACGTCAGCGTGGTGGTGGGGATGGTGACGCTCATTCTCGCTTCCTCAAGATGACATAGATGAGGCCGCTGATCAGCGCCAAGGGGAAGGCCACCCACGCCAGGATGTAGGAGAAACCAAACTTGTCCGTCTCAGGCACCCACTCTGGACTCATCACCGTGTAGATGATGGCGCCGCTCATCACAAACAAACCTGGAAAACGTAGACAAAATGATGAAAAAAAAGAATTGACAGGCAGTTTGGGTTAAAACCCACCTGACGAGGTATTTCTGGACTGAAGCAGACTTAATGTAGGACAAGACACGGCTAAACCTAGGTCAACCGCCAGAACTGAACTATACCTGGGACATCATTCGGATGACACCACCCAGTTTGTGCTGTCTGCAAAGGGGGTGACATGGTAAACCCCTACGAAAGAAGGTGGGTGGACTCATCACCTGAGGGCGAGTCCAAAACTTTGAGGCCAGCTCCAGGACATGGTACATAGCCTCAGGCTAAGTCAGAATCCCAACCATGCAGGTGCACCATTTTGGGGTCTCTATCCAGACTGTGCAGTCAACGCCAGTTGAAAGACTCAACTGGCGAGGCTCTCCAATAGATGTCACCATGGACGACTCCCTGACAAGGTATTCTGGGCATGTCCAAATAAGAATAGACCATCAGACAGATCCCAGACTTGACGTGGGACCTAGGTCTAAATTCAGAACCCCCCATAATCAAGTCACACTTTTGTGGTGCACAAAGGGTATGTCTTGAAAAGCTCCTAAGAAAGCAATTGGAGTGTCTAGAGAGTGTCTCTGTCCCTGAGATTCTCCCTGTATGCCTTCCTGATGGTGTGTTCTGAGCATGTCCAGCTGGGACTAGACCCTGGGCAGACCGATGCGTCGCAGTACCGAGGTTAAAAGTCTGAACCCCCACCAAGTTAATGGAGACAGACATTTTGTAAACACCCAGGGAAGCAGCCAGATGATCTAAGCTCTCCCTTGGATGCCTCCCTCACAAGGTGTTTTGGGCAGGCCCAGTTAGGACCGAACCAGGCTACGTAGTCTACAAGGTCGCAGACTTGGCAAGCGCTTACAAAAGCAGTAAGATGGTCTCTGATCTCGCTTAGATTCCTCCTCCCGATGAGGGATTCAGGGTATGTCCAACCGGGACAAGACCCCGGGAGAACACCTAGGACACCATGCCAGAATTGGACAGAAGACTCCCTCGTTCTGTGTTAGCATCTATTATCCTACAAAAGCGATTTAGCTAAATTGGGTTGTCTCGCCTTTGCGATATGTCCTCATTTTGTCAGAAGCACTGTAGAATCAAAGACAACCCAAATTGGCTGTTCTTTGTATTTGATTACTGGTCGTGTAGAGGTGGTGTACTCACTGGCAAGGATCTGGAAGGTTCCGGTGATAAAGAAGCGTCCGCCCTTCTGCAGCGTAAAGAGCTGGCAGAAGAAGAGGATGAGGGCCAGGCAGCTGAAGATGATGGACAGGATCATAAGGGCCTGGACCGCCTGGATCCACTCTGGGCATAAAAAAAGCAAGAGGAGACATAATCAATAACAGGCCAGTCACCGGAGACGGCAGCGGAATAAACGGCCGTCATTAAAGCCGTAACGAGGGCGGCGAGCAAACAACGCTGCAGAAGCCGTCCGGAGCATGTTTACTTCAGGGAGCTTGTAATGGATCCATAACGACGCTAGTAGCATGGGTAACTTGTTCTTTGAGCCCCGCCCCCCCCCCTTAACCTCTCCGCTACATCCATCCCTTGCATCAGGACCGGCGACTAAACATCGATCCAGACACGCTGAGAACTCCAAGGCCAAAACGTTGGAGTCCATTAACCTATTAACTGCCCGGGATGCTCGGAATTCCCCAGACTTCCAGATGGGCCGCAACATTTTCGGTGACCGTATGTTGGATCAACTACCACCCGCGTAGAAATTCAAATCAAATCAAATTAGGCTCTACAATGACAATGTTTTGCTTTTACTTTCTAAACAAAGCTTGCCGTGTTTATCAGTGCGTGTTCACGTGTGTGTGTGTGTGTGTGTGTGTGGCGGACCGCTTCCTGTCGAGCGAGATGGATGAGATAAGCGAGGAAAGTCGACACGCTCGCTCTATTAGTGGCGCATCGGCCATCTCGCCAAAATGCAGCCGCCACGGGATTTTGTTTTGTTTTTTTTTTTTTTGCAAATGTTACATAATCCCGCAGGCTGATAAAATGATAGCTGGGCGGAATGTTCCGTCCGTTGGCCTTTAAATACGGATGCTACGCCGGGCGGCGAGCCTTTTTCCTTCCTCGGCTGTCAACACGGGACGTTTCCCCTCCCGGTGTCATAAAAACACACAAATCAATCATGTCGCTGAGCATCACTTCAATGCCAAACAGGAAACTAACAGTTGATAGCATATTTTTTGTCACTATGCTAGGTGGCTACGTGTTAGCACAACTGTTGCATATTTTAAAAGCTTGTAACAATCTGTCAGCGATGTATAATGACAGGTTCTGATTTTTTTTTTTTTTTAAATTTGAACATCCACCTGAAACTGCACCTCTTTTGGCGTATTATAGCCATCAGGAGATTTTCCCGTTTTTTGTCACGGCGCTAGCTGTTAGCATTGCTAACGTCTGTTTATGTGAATTTGACCTTCCCGACTGAATTCGGTGAAGTAATTTGTTTTGGGTGAAAGAGTGCTGTGTTTAGAAAAAGAAAGCCGCAGTACGTGAACGCAGCCCCCGTCCAACCTTTGCGGCCCCTTCACTGCCTACGTCTTGTCTCCGTGGCGACGACAAACGGAAAAAATTAGCTCGCTTTGTAGTTTGTAGTGTAAAAAAAAGATTATGATGACTCGGCAGGTAATCATGCCTCATGGCCACGCCCTGCACCCCTGAGACCCCTGCCCTGGCTGGCCCTCTATCTTCCTGTCTTCTGCCACATGCACACACACACACACACACACACGCACGCCTGCTTAAATAAACACAGTGCGTCATGGGGCCTCGTGAAAGCAAGTCAAACAAACTACCTGACAAAACACACGGCCTGGCCTGGACTGGCCAACTCGGCCCATTCTGAACCGGTGACATCACTGGCATTAAAACCAAACACACACACACACACGAAGAAAATGTGCTGCACGATCTAAAGTTGGCACAAAATAACCTCCGCTCAAATCTTCTCACACACTCATGCTATATAAATCTCTTAAAGAGCGCAGCTGCTGCCTCCCTAAATTGTCCTGCTGGACGCTGCAAGCTAAGATGGGACACCGTGCTCTGACACTGGGCGTGACCCGTCATCAGCATGAGCGCCACACACACACACAGGCATGCTTTAAATATTCCTCCGCAACCCCACCCACACGCACACGCATCCCAAATGACCGGTCACTATGCTGTTTCTGCACACGGGACCTCAATATGGACATCACGCCACCGACTATTTATACAAGCCACGGCCGTTCCGACGGCGCATGGCGCATTCCCTCCCTTAGATGGCGCCAGAGGGGCAACCCCGACACGCCCTCATAATCGGCAAGTCACCCTGCACTATCCTCCATAGCAGGATACGATGCCACGTACTCCATCATATCATCGCTGATCATCTTTCTAAGAAGAATTCAAATAATCTCATCGAGGAGGGGGTTACAAATTATCGCGATAATCCACAGCACTGTCACTTTTTAATAAGAAAGATCATCCCATAGCAAAAGCGTCCATCGGAATATAAATCTCACCGTCGGACATCAAGCTCGTCCACTCCTTTTTTTTTTTTTTTTTGCTGCTGATCATCATTCTAATCATGTTATTTTGCTGTTGCGTCATTTGATTTTTCCCTTTTTTAACTCATTCACTGCCATTGATGGCGAGAGAAGCCAAAAAGTACATTGAATTGGTTATCAGTTTCAATTATCATGTCATTGCATAAGGTCTTCCTCGCACTGGCACTATTTTGCTACTGGCGGTTATCGTATTGATAAATTCATCATTGCACCGATAATGACTTATGTTAATATTAGCAATGCATTTAGCATGATAATGCTGAAAACGGGGGTCCCCCATTGCACTCCCACTACCATACCAATCTTCAATGATATTGATGATCACGTTCCGAATGTCAACAATCATAATGACATTGCATAAATCCTTCACAGTGGTGTCGTGATGATCAGCAACCGCACTAATATTGTCAAAAGCAATCAAATATTATGGCAATTGTGTTATTGGACCGCTGCCACCATTCATCAACAATAATGATCATCAAATTGATAATCATTGTCACTACTCATTCCAATAATCATTTCGGTGTCGTCGGCTCGACGCCCCCCCCCCCCGTTGCACCGGGGCTGGTTTGCTTTCACAACTCCTGATTATTAATCCTCATAGTAATTCGTAGTCTAAAAACGAAGAGGACTCTGACCTCCAGTGGAGGCGCCGTCGCAACGGTAGCCTCCATTGATGATGGAACAGTTGGTCCACAGGTCCGAGGTGCCGATGTCACTCGAGGTCCACACCTGAAAAAAAAATTTAAAAAAATAAATAAATAAATCAGAAAGTCACGTGACGCATTTGTTGTTTACATTCCCACCACGCCATTAAAAAAAAAAAATAATAATAATAAAATGGGCATAAGCGGAACTCACGCTGACTATGGTGGAGACGAAGAGGAGCACCAGAGCGGCGACGTGCAGGAGAACGATGCCCAGGAGAAGCAGCAGCATCTTTGCGAGAGAAGAGTCTGGAGCAAGATGAAGAAGAAAGAGGAGGAAGAAGAGGAATCAGAACGTGTGTGTGTGTGTGTGCGTGCGTGGGTGTGTGCATGCGTGTGTGCGCGCGCACGCCCGCGGGACATGGGTGTGTCACTGCAGCAAGCTCCGGACAAGCGCTCCCACTTTTCACGCACCGAAAGCAACAACGGCGCATCAAGTGTCACCTTTAACGAGCCATTACGCGCTCAACGTCACATGCAACCTTTTTTTTTAAATCACTCAGCACCCATAAGTCAGCTTAAAGCACAAAGTCCACTCCCAGTGCACTTTTTCAAATAAATAAAGCAAGTTGGACTTACTTGGAGAAGCGAGCGCGTATGCACGGCTGGGAAGGGGGGGAAAAAAAGCGTAAATCAGTTATTTTGTGGGTGTCCAAACAAGGAGCCTGAGTAGAAGGAGCAAGTGTTGTCCTCAAGCGGCTGTGTGTGACGGAGAGCTGACAGCGGGCCGCCTCTTATAAAGTGTCTCATTATGGAAGAGACAAAACCCGCCCCGGCGGTCCGGCCCACCTCCGCATATAGACACACGCTGCGTAAAGGCGCGCCGTTGCCATGGTAACCAGCTCGGTGTGTACGTGTAATCACTGTTTTGCTAGTAGTAACAGACGTATCCTTTCCAGGACACTCTTGAACTTTTTTTTATTTTTTTTATTTAAAAGGAATAAGAGGAAATGCCTTTTTTACAATTTGTAATTTTGCTTTGATAGTCGTTTTTCTGCATCTTTTTTTTTTGTGTGCTATTATATTTTCACCAAAATACACCACATTATTCCTTTTTTTTAATAGCTTTTGAAGTTCTTTGAATTTTTCATTTTCTATTCCATTTCGAAGTAAATTTACGTGGAGTGGTGGTCGAAGGTTGAGGGTTCGATTCTGTGGCCATGTTGAAGTGCCCTTGAGCAGTGTATTGATGCCAATTGCTGCCGATGCTGGATCATTCGAAGGCGAATGAGGAAGCAATGTCAAAGCAAAGGTTAAAATAAAAAAAAATTAAAAAAAAAGGAATTTACTTTTTGTAGCTGGTTGAAAAAAAATCCACCGTCTGTCACTATTTATTTATTTAGTTTAATTAAATATGAGACAAGTAGTAACAATTCTAATAGTTTTTAATTTTGTATTAATTTTTTAAGTTATTGTTTTTTTCAGTTAGACAAAAATAAAATACAATTATGGGGAATTTTTAAATTTTTGTCAAAATCCCTTAAAATTATTTTTATACACTTTTCGTCTTGCATCTCAATCGATTTTTAAGAAACCACCATGTCTGAGGAAAAACAACCAATGAGAAACTGCAGGTGTGACAGATGAAGGGTCAATTTTCCTTGCACTCGTGAGCACACCCCTCCATTGCTGCCTTCTACCTGTGGGCTTCAGGAGGTTTGCTGAACCTACTGCAGAAAATCCAGTGCATTGTTGGTACAGTGAATGTTTTGTTTACATAAGTGAGGGGCGTGGCTTATGTCAGAAAACTGGAGGGGGAGGACAGTGAAACGAGCCTAGATTAAAGTCTTGCAAGTAAATTTAAAATTGCAATCTGAATTGTACTGAAAGTGTGATTTTTAACATTATTATTTATTTTATTTTATGAGGCGTATTACAACGCAACATCACTGCCTTTCGTATCATCTCCCTGGTGCACCACGCAAACAGGTTGCCATGACCACGATGTAAGATTGCAAGTATAGTATGATTCCGGCCAGTCATGGGGGGGCTCGTTCCCATTGTCGCTGCTTGTGGTTTCCATGGCAACGGGGAAACATAAACATCAAGGGCTCGTGTCATGAGCCCGCTGACTCACGGCCCATGTGAACGAACGTGCTACGCTAAGCTAGCATCTGCGTCGGGCTCTCCCCTCCGTTTGATATGACTCATTCGTCTTGTAGCCGCCCTGCGCGTGAGCGTGTGTAAAAATATCCACCGGCGTTGCTCATAGCGATGCAACGAGTGGAATTCCAGGAAATGTGCAAGGAGCGGTCAAAGCCGTAAATATTCCCAAATATTTGCTGTCGAGGATCCTCGGCCGGCAGAGTTCCTCATAAAGACAGGAAGTGGTGCGTGTGCGCCATGGCGCGCGCTTCCTGTCGCTACTGGTCACTCCAAACACACCCACCTCTCATTTTAGCCACGAAGACGTGTCGACGTCTACTCTCTTCACCGCACTTGTCAAGATGGAGGCGAGCACGAGTCTTAAAGTGGCCGCCGACGGAGTGCTTAGCAACGCCTGAGATAGGCCCGGTGACGACGACGGGAGAGTGGCGAGAGAGCGAGCGAGCGTGCTTCCTCCCGGCAGTAAAACACGCGCCACTGCCGCCTCTCGTTAAATGTTTTCCATGCCTTATATGTGCATGTTTGCGCAGACACGACAGTGGACGTGGACGGTCCTTGCTACTAGAGAGCTGCACACATTCGAGGGATGTATTAGGATATTCTTAAATTTTTTGGGGGCCAAGGTGATTATGGGGACGCCCCGAGGGGCTAGCCCACGGGTGGCGGGGTGGCATGTGAGAGACTCGGCTACTTCATTCACACATTATTTTTTTCATTTATTTATTTATTTTAATTCATTTGTTGCTTTCTGTTAGCACATGACCAATTGTGTCAAATAATTTACCGTTAAGTCCACAAAATGGAGCCAACCAGTCGCTACCTTTTTAGCATTGACGCTAAGTAAACCAATATTACGTTCTTACCGCACGGCCAGTTAATTATTCATAAGATCGCACCTAAAATATTGGACATACTTGGCGAGCCATCTTGACCGTCTTAAATTCAAAATGATTCGAGTTATCAATTGATATATCCTTAGAAATCAGGAGAGTTTTTGCTTTGGCACGAAGCGTAAGTCTAGCCTGCGTCGTGGTCCAGCTAGGAAATTGAGATGTTGCGGACAACAGATGGGCTTGTTTGTTTTGACCTGTTGTCACATTTTAATCAGACCGGACCAAATGCAACGAGCACAGATGCGCCAAACACCGTGATCACCTTGTCTTTTTCTCAACACCTTTTAATAAATCACACCCAAGTTTTATGGCAAATGGCCAAAATGAAGCTAAAATGGCAACTACGCTAACTATGCTAGCGCACAGTGAAACTATGCGAGCGCTAACCGAGCACAACTTAAAGATGGAATCTCAAATGTTTTGAAATTAGTCTCCGACTGAATACTTGGATCAAATTTGCTAAACCTCTTAAACACTTGAATCACTTTTGGAAGAAGCTCAAATGAAACCAAAATGGCCGCTTCCAACCCAAATGGTCTTTTCAGGCATTGGCTCTTCAGACTTGTTTGTAGGCCTCCTCGTCATGTTGGAAATGAATTTAAATAAAAGTCAGCCTATCTGGAATGAGGAAACACGAACACGTTTTGTCTTCTTGCCGTTGGCAAGTGAAACCGCAGGGTGCTTATCTTCCCGTCTTAAGGCTTCCTCTCCTCGTCTGCTTTTTTTTCAGAAACGCTCGGCGGTCTCTCGAGAGGGGCTCCTTCCACGCCGTGGCAGCGCTCCAACAGCCACAGGAAGTTCCCATGAACGTTCCCAACGCTTGCCGCGAGTCTGACGTGAACCACCACGGATGTCCTTGTCGCACGCTAGCGGTGCGCTAACGGTGGGTATTCGCCCGTTGCCGTCCACATCACACAAGAAATCACGCAAGCTTGTAAGATGACAATTTTACATTGAGTCCGATTATTAATTTCAAAATCGTACTTTTTTTTTTGTTGCATTGATATTTTTTTGGGCAAACTAGCGACTGCGTATCGACATCTTATTTTGCGATCATTTGACGAGGCTAATCCTTCACAATCAGCGAATCTGACATGAATCATTTTTTCTTTTGATTTATTTATTTGTATTTTTTTATTTTTCGGGTCGTCAAGGCTCCATTTGTAATAGCAGCGGGATAAAGTCCAACCAGGCGACTGATTCTCTCTCCCTCTCGAGTCTCCCCTGCCGTCGGAATGTAACGATGCAAAATAACACGCGGTCGTTAAAAATAACCCGCCAATATGTTTGGAGCGTCGCAAAGATTCCAGCGTACATTCCGCATGTACGGGGGAAGGGAGGCCCTGGTCGGGTGGGGGCGTCAAAGAGGGGCGCCTATTTGCGTCCCTCTTAAAAGAAGACCGAAAAAAAAAAAGAAAACAGTTCTCATTCCTTTCTCTTTGAATTCTCCGTGAATTCTTGTACGTTTTGCGAGGTCAGAGAAAGTTCAACTAAGCGCGACTTTGTTGACCGGCTCCTTTTTGAGCGAGATGTTTTTAGGCTCTTTGGGTTGTGGGGCAAATATTTGTACGGTAGCTCTGGATTGCAGTGATAGGCTGTGTTTCAGTCCACAAGTCTTTTTTTTTTTTTTTCAATTATTTTTTTAAAATTTATTTTTAAAAATCTTTTGGGAGGTATATTTCAATTAATTCTGACTCTTTGTGGTTTTATAGCATGAATTGCTTGTGCGCATCTATTTTGGAAATGAATTGTGCTCCTGACTTGGTTAGCATTATGGCATCGACAGGCCTTCCCCAAAGATCCTTTTTTTTTTTTATCAGCTCGGCTCTGGAATGTTCTTGGGTGTGCACGTGCGCACCTCTCTATCAAACACACACGCGTTGAGGACGCTATGTGGCTCCCGGTGTTGAGTCCAACGCAACGCAACGCTGTTTGCACAGCACAGTAACATTGAGGCTGTAAAATATTACACCCAAAGCAAAGTGCAAGTGAGACACACACACTCAGAAATACAATGGCAGCACACACACACACACGCACGCACTCGCCGTTTTATCAGCGCAGTCACTCCCTCCGGTGTTACAAATGGCAAAAATTCCACTGCAATCACGCCCGTTTAGATTTGTGCCTGCTCATTTATTGATTTTTTTTTTTTTTTTTTTTTTTTTAAGCATTAGTATGCTGCCACCGTCCGCAAAGCCGACCTCGCACTCGCGGCAACTCGATCACAGCGTCGGTCGGGCCTCAGCGGCCGGCATGGCGTGGACTGCTGTGCTGAGTCATCGTTAAGCCGCTGATAAAGATTGCAAATTACTGTATGTGTGTGCGTGTGTGTGCGTGTGTGTGTGTGTGTGTGTGTGTGCGCGTATATATATTTCTATATATATGCCCATCTACCTCGACCATGAGGTGACACTCGGGTCAGATTAAGATGACAAATGTGAAAGACTGGTCACTGTGTGTGTGTGTGTTTCTACACATATGATGAACGTGCATTTGGATACGTTTGCAGTCGCCAAAATAGATGGGCATCTCTAGAAGTTACTGAGTTACACATCAATGCGTAGACTCCGCCATGGCGGCGGCGTTTCTAGTCGCAATGCAACAAACGGCAAATTGCGTGCCTTGAGTGCAGCGTTTGTGCGGTGAATTTTAATCCGTAATGTGTGCAAGTTGCCTTTTGCCACTGTGACAACAAAAGATGAAAGCGTTTCAATGATGAATACATTTTTTGGGGTTTATTTTTAAATGAGGTATTTATTCACTTTATTTATATTTTTATGGTGAAGTGAAGTGGTTCTAAATGCAATGTGTGCAAGTTACGAGGGGAATTCGTGCTTACGTTTGTTTTCCTTGGGAGCGTCGGGTTGTTGGTTGCCATGGCAACGACAGTTGCTGAAAGCGGCTGTTATCAAATCAGTTTTGATTCGGCAGTAAACCAAAACACAATTTAAGTAAAGAGCAGAAACACACAGCAAAATGTTACGCCACGTGTTATTAACTTGTAATAACACATTCACCTCCCACGCCCTTGTAATTCCCTCCAAACTAATATTGTTCAAGTGTAGCCGGTGAGTCGCGGCACACTGGGGAAGGTCTTGCGTATGCTCATGCATTTCTCCTGGTCCAAGAAGAGCGAGTTGGCCTTGATAGAGAGGTCGTGCTCCAGCGTGACTTTGGTCCTCAGCAGAGACCGCAGGCTGCCCTCGGCCTCCAGCAGCCTCTCCTGCAGCTTGCGGATGGTGTCCTCGATCTCCCGGACCTCCTCCACTAGCCTGGGCACGTGTTGCAATATGGCTTGATTCCACCCCCCCCCCAAAAAAAAAAAATAAAAAAATCTGAGCGCCGTCATACCTGTGATGTGGGTTATCCCTGCAGAGCTCCACGTTGGGCCGACGGGTGCGCTCCTCCAGTCTGGTCTGGGCCACCTTCAGCGGGCTCTCTTTGTCCCGCAGGGCCTTCTTCAAGGACTCTATGAGCATCTCCGTTTGGAAGATCTCCTGCAGGGTCTGCGTGAGGCCGACGTAATGAGATTAAGCAGGGAACAACAAAGCGCCCCCAAAAAGGCACTTGGATGTGTTCGGATTTCCTAATTGGTGACAATGTGCTTAATGGTGTACCCTGTTTGGCTGCTTTTCTAATACGAAGACACGTTTGGCTTTTCAAATTGTCTTGAGTTCAGTTTTTTTTAAATCTGAAAGCTCATTTAAAATATTGATTGTATGAGAGCATTACATCAGCGCGTCATTGGTGTAAATAATTAAACATTCAAAAATAAATGTATAGTAATATTCCAAAAATTTTAATCCCACTTTAAGATTATTAAATCTTTATTTGATTAGCCTCAAGTGAATGGTAAAATGTTCATCTCACTAAGAAAAAAGAATAATGGCGAATATGTAATTTTGTTTCTAAAAATTATTGTAGTTTTAATTAAAAAATTATGATTTTTTTTTTTTTATCATTTATCGACCTGGACTATAAACATATGCAGTGTACTGAATATCTTAGGTCCCTCTTAAATTTAAATTTAAATTAAAAAAATAAATGAATAAAATAAATACATCATGTATTTCCAACATTGCATTGATTTTTTTTTTTTAATTTTTTTTTTTTTTTATAAGAGAAGCAAATCTGCCTCACCGTTCTGGAGTTTGAAGTTTTTATGAAGTAGCTGTGTTTGCATGGACTTTTCCCTCGTAAAACTTTGGTTGTTGTTGTTGGCCGATATGTCGCAGTCCACGATTTGTGATGCCTAAACACCTTTGACGGGTGATTTCTAAAAGGCTTTGAGTGTCGAAGCGGAACCCTCCTCAATGACCCGACCAATATCGTGACGATGTGGACCTTGGCGAGGTGCGCCTGTAGGCTGTTGCGGGCGTCGGCCGTCTGTGCCACGCGGCTGGTGAAGGACACGTTGACGTTGTTGAACTGGCTCCACATCTCGCCGGAAGCGACGCTGAGCAGCGCCTCGATCTCGTCGCGCAGTTTGCGCGAGGCGGCGCGCCGGCCCTGCGAGCGCAGCACGTTGTCGTCGGTGAACTTGGACCACGATTCCGGCAGCGAGACCCTGGGTGCGAATAGTGGGAATTGGCGATCTCGGAAAAAAAAAAAATAATATATCGGTTCGGATCGATCGGCGCTCACGAGGAGTCGAGTCGTTCGATGCCGCGGAAGAAGCCGATGCCGTCCGACGTGTTCCTCAGGTGATGGCAGCGGTCGTCTATCCTCTGCGCCGTCACTTTGTCACTCAGGTCTCGTTCCAGCTCGTGCTGCGCCGCGCGGTTCCACCTGTTTAGAAAATATCG
The DNA here is from genome assembly GCF_059441095.1 of Idiotropiscis lumnitzeri. Taxonomy (NCBI): domain Eukaryota; kingdom Metazoa; phylum Chordata; class Actinopteri; order Syngnathiformes; family Syngnathidae; genus Idiotropiscis; species Idiotropiscis lumnitzeri. The sequence goes on from NC_142410.1 coordinate 8,808,334, forward strand.
AGACAAATTGATGCGATCGCGCTTCCGTCGCGCGGTGAGACTCACGCCAGCTGGGCTTTGGCTCGTTCCAGATGTTGCCTCATCTTCGTCTGACACGACTTTATGACCTCCACTTCCTGTTTGAATCCACACTTCAGTCATTTCAAATTTTTATATGATTCATTTCCATCTTGCACCTTGATCAAGTCCTTCTCGACGTCGTCGTGGACCAAGTCGATGGCCATGCGCTTCTCTCGGTGGTACAGGCATTCCTGGGACACCTGGTGAAAGGACACCTTAATGCTAACGGCTAACGTTCTGCTCGGGTTTCAGCGATATGTAAATATTGCGCATTGTAGGCAAAAAAAACAAAACACGAATCATATCGTGTGGCTTGCTTTAAAGTGTGTCCAAAGACGGACCAAAAATAGAACAACCCCAAAAAAGGGACTCTTAATTCGTCTCAGGTCGTTGTAGAAGTTAGCTTCGTGCTAAAAACTAGCAGCTATTGCAGTGCGAATATATCACAATTTTTAATTTTTTTTTAAATTTAAATGCAGCGAAGCCGTCATTTAAATTCTGGATTCCTACAATTGTGTCAGTCCAGGTGGACGCTTGTTGACAAGTTAGCATGTCTTAATGCTCATGGCTAATAGTGTATATGCTAATACATCAATATCGTACGTACTGGGTATAAAATATGATTAAGGTCATAGGTTACTGGAAAAACAGGCGGACAGTTTTTGACTCCCGCGGTCCTCATCATGAGTCGTTTGCGCAAGATAATTTTGTATCGTGCAGTCGAGCTTTTCAGTTCGCGCGAGGCGTAATCGGATCTCGGACGTCGTCGACCCTCACCTGAAGCGGCCGCTCGGTTTCAGCCATAGCCCTCTCCAGCCGCCGCTTGACCTCGGCCAGCGCCGCCGTCTCTCCCGCCACGTTGTCCACCTCGTGGCTCAGCTCCGAGCGCCAGAAGGCGATGTCGTTGAGGCGCTCGCCGATGTCCTTGCTGGTGATTTCCTGCGTGCGGCGCGTCAGTTGCTCCTTGTCTTGGATCAGGCGCATTGTGTCGCGCCGGAGCCGCTCGGCGCTGTTGCGAGACGCCTCCGACTGGCGGTAGTTGCCCTGGTTGGATTTGAACCAGTCGTCGGGTGTGTAACGGGTGCTCAGCGTGCTCCGGCCGGATGGGTGGGACATGAGATCCGGGATGCCTCGTTGCGAGGTGGGGATGGTGGCGTCGTTCTTGTAGTAGCTGCTGGTTCTCCACCGGTTGGCGCTGTGGCTGGCGGGCTGCGCGTTTTGGTAGCTGGATGCCACGGTGGAGATGGCGGGCAGGAAGTAGCCGGTCTTGGGTCGACCGTACGTCAACTCCATGCCTAACAATCGACTCTTACCCGTCTTCCCTTCGCGCTACAACCCGACGCTTGCCTTTCTCTGTGCCGCTCACCTGCAAATGAGCTCAAGTCCCTCCGCAAGGTGACGGCACATGCATAATACATCGGCGCCTTCCAAGTGTGCACGTCATTCATTGGCCCGGCCGGCCCACGGCAGCGCCAAGCGGCCCTGTCCAAGATTTCTGTTGACACAATGCTGGTTGCCGCGGGTTACCGCCGCCCTCCCCAGCGGGCTGCGTTCATGCTGAGCAGGTGCTTTTACGTTGTCAATAAAAGAAGCCGAGTGTAAAATGACACAACGTTGCACTCGGAAAAGCCGCACAATAGAATGCACTTCATACTACGAAATAGACTTTGTGCAACACGCGTGTCGCGCATGAATACAAAAAGACTTACGGTGTTAAGTGACATTTTCTAGAAGACACTTATATTGAAGAAGAAAGTAACATTGAATAATCACGACTAAAAAATTTATGGCTGTGTCTTAGCGGTAGACATTTTTTTTTTTAAATTATAGAAAGAATATTTTCTTAATTTGTTACATTTTATAAAAGAAATGCTTTTATTTAATCAACATTGCTAATCACAAGTCCTGCTAGGTGGAAAGCTAAATTTATTTATTTATTTATTTTGGGATTTTATATCATACAGGATGAACTTCATTTTACGTGGATTTTTTTTTTTCCTTCAGTTCCATTTTGTAGAGGAATTGCATAGCCTAAATGATCTTTTTTTTAGTCACCTTTTTTCTGAGTCAACGCTCATATTTAACCTATTTAATCAAATGATGTCCATTTTTTTTTTTTTTTTTTTTTTTACATTGTCAAAAAGTGCCGACTTCAACCCAAAAATCCAAATGACGTTTTTGCGTTAAATGGGACGACAAGCAATCTGAGCTGGCAAGCAAAGCGCCGAGCTGTCAGTTTGGATTACGCTCACCTGTTGAATAATTGACGCGGCAGGAAAAGGACGCACAATCCTAATCTGTGTTGAGTTACACACCAATGTTGGAAATGACGATCATCTTTTAAAAAAATTGAAAGCGTTAAGTACGTTATCATTTTTTTTTTTTCTAATTTTCTCTGTTTAAAAGACAAATCGGAAGTGGACCGTTTTTTTGTTTTGAGGCGGACGTTCTGAGCTCACTTTTGGGCCTTCGGTCAAGCCAGCGTGTTTACGCTCATAGTGGCTTGTATTCAGAAAGGAATAAAAAGTCGCCGCATCGCTTAACAGGGCAAGGTTAAACACGCACACACACACACACACGCACACACACACCCCCACGCCTGTGCCACCGTGGCCACACTGGCTATAAATATAAGTCCTTCCAAAGAAAGTAGGAATAAGACAGCCCTCCATGAAATTCCACCTGTGATTGGAAAAGAAGAAGAACGCAAGAAAAGTGTTATAACTGTGTAATAAGTGTAGAATGCGGCAAATGTAAGCATGGTGATTTTCTCAAGTGGCATCAAAGACAAAAAGTTGTGTATGGCTACTCAAGCTGTGCAAAGCAGCGACAACACACGATTGAAGAAATGTTTTGCCAAGATTGGTGTCAAGTAAATGAGCGGAGATTTTGCTACTTAACTTTTATACCTGCCGAAATTAAGCCCAGCTAAGATCCGCTAGCGGTTTAGCACTACCGCGCTAACTAGTGCGGTTACACTGGCACACCAGATGATTTGATAAATAAATGTTGTAAATAAAATGTTATGCTTCTGGACAGTAACACCAGCCCCCAACCCCCCCCCCCCCCCCATTCAATCTCGCTCGCCCGCCCCCCCCTCAGCCGTCACCCTGCATGATTGCGGCCTCTCCTCCGCTCTGCTGCGCTCGACACAGTGCCTCGGATGGAATGTGATGACCACGGAGCGGACAAAGCCCACCATTCATGGCCCCTCGGCCCACTCTGGACGCCCGCAACTGGGAGCCTTGATTTCATAGCTGGGATGGGGGGAGGGGGGGGTCGGGGATGGGGGGCCTGTGTCCGCCCCAATGTAACTCATTCTGTAGCCTCAAATACGTGCTTGAAATTGTTTCAGGCGATTGGAGGGACTTTTTAAACAACACAACACGGTTGTCCGGCTACTTCCTGTCAAGAGTATCCTGTGCGGACACATAATAGAGTGCGCTGTTGCCGTGCGACCGGTTCTAAACATGCTCGCGGTTGCTCCATTGTCATGCGACATCTACACTCCTGTTGGGTGTCATGAACACGGAGACTGTCGCTTGTCGATATAAAAGTCAGGATGTTTCACAGGAAACATGCTGAAGGCGTGTTATGACATGTTGATGTCAGTTGAGATGGGGGGGCGGATTTATGCTTAATTTTTGTTGATTAAATTACAATTTAATTTAGCTTTGTTTGACAATGTGGGTTGAGTTCCGTAGATCTCTTTGGGCGTCCTCGTATGATGCGACGTGAGTTTTGGGCGCAATGTAAAAGCAACAAAATAGAGAATTCAATCCTGAACCGAGTCCATTTGTGCAGCTTCTCACTTTAGCACGCACCGACAGAAACCTTCTTGTGCTGAGAGAACATTGGCCTCGAGCGACTATAAAAGGTGCTCCGAGGCGTCGGCGGCAGCCAGTGGAACGCTGCAGCAGGTGATTGAAAGCGGTGAGGAACAAAAAAATTTTAAAAAGTGGAGTGAAAGATTTAGAATGGAGGGGATTCTCATCCGAGCGCGACCGGTCGCCGCGCAACCGCTGGCGCTAACTCGACGGGCGCAAACTGCCGTCGGGGTCTCTATGAGAACGCCATCCCTCTGAGTTAGTCACGCTTGACTGGTTGCTCTTCTTCACACTCCTCCTTGGCCGCATACGAGATTATGGATTCCAGCTCTGCCATCATTTACGGGATATAGAGTTCTTTGTTTGTTGCATTAATTTTGATAAATAGATTACGGATGATGAATTAAAAATATTAGTAAAATAAAAGTATTTGCAAAAACATTTATATTTTTTTATATATAATATATATATTCATATTCATATATTTGATTGAATAATTGGTTAACTGTAAATAAATGTAATGAAAAATATACCTTTTTATTTATTTTCTTGCATTTAATTATATTAAAGTTTTTATTTATTTGTTATAATAAATTTGTATATTTTAATTAGGAATTTATTGAAAAAGATAAAATATTGAGCCGATATTTT